>NC_057391.1:20722147-21022147 GCF_019320065.1 Cervus canadensis
TGAAATTCTTTGGTCTAGTTCTGTGAAAAATATCGTTGGTAGCTTGATAGGGATTGCATTGAATCTATAGATTGCTTTGGGTAGAATAGCCATTTTGACAATATTGATTCTTCCAATCCAGGAACACGGTATGTTTCTCCATCTGTTTGTGTCCTCTTTGATTTCTTTCATCAGTGTTTTATAGTTTTCTATGTATAGGTCCTTTGTTTCTTTAGGTAGATATACTCCTAAGTATTTTATTCTTTTTGTTGCAATGGTGAATGGTATTGTTTCCTTAATTTCTTTTTCTGTTTTTTCATTGTTAGTATATAGGAATGCAAGGGATTTCTGTGTGTTAATTTTATATCCTGCAACTTTACTATATTCATTGATTAGTTCTAGTAATTTTCTCGTAGAGTCTTTAGGGTTTTCTATGTAGAGGATCATGTCATCTGGAAACAGTGAGAGTTTCACTTCTTCTTTTCCTATCTGGATTCCTTTTACTTCTTTTTCTGCTCTGATTGCTGTGGCCAGAACTTCCAACACTATGTTGAACAGTAGTGGTGAGAGTGGGCACCCTTGTCTTGTTCCTGATTTCAGGGGAAATGCTTTCCATTTTTCACCATTGAGGGTGATGCTTGCTGTGGGTTTGTCATATATAGCTTTTATTATGTTGAGGTATGTTCCTTCTATTCCTGCTTTTTGGAGAGTTTTAATCATAAATGAGTGTTGAATTTTGTCAAAGGCTTTCTCTGCATCTATTGAGATAATCATATGATTTTTATCTTTCAATTTGTTAATGTGGTGTATTACATTGATTGATTTGCGGATATTGAATAATCCTTGCATTCCTGGGATAAAGCCCACTTGATCGTGGTGTATGATTTTTTTAATATGTTGTTGGATTCTGTTTGCTAGAATTTTGTTAAGGATTTTTGCATCTATGTTCATCAGTGATATTGGCCTGTAGTTTTTCTTTTTTTGTGGCATCTTTGTCAGGTTTTGGAATTAGGGTGATGGTGGCCTCATAGAATGAGTTTGGAAGTTTACCTTCTTCTGCAATTTTCTGGAAGAGTTTGAGTAAGATAGGTGTTAGCTCTTCTCTAAATTTTTGGTAGAATTCAGCTGTGAAGCCATCTGGTCCTGGGCTTTTGTTTGCTGGAAGATTTTTGATTACAGTTTCGATTTCCTTGCCTGTGATGGGTCTGTTAAGATCTTCTATTTCTTCCTGGTTCAGTTTTGGAAAGTTATACTTTTCTAAGAATTTGTCCATTTCATCCAAGTTGTCCATTTTATTGGCATAGAGCTGCTGGTAGTAGTCTCTTATGATCCTTTGTATTTCAGTGTTGTCTGTTGTGATCTCTCCATTTTCATTTCTAATTTTGTAAATTTGGTTCTTCTCTCTTTGTTTCTTAATGAGTCTTGCTAATGGTTTGTCAATTTTGTTTATTTTTTCAAAAAACCAGCTTTTAGCTTTGTTGATTTTTGCTATGGTCTCTTTAGTTTCTATTGCATTTATTTCTGCCTTAATTTTTAAGATTTCTTTCCTTCTGCTAACTCTGGGGTTCTTCATTTCTTCCTTCTCTAATTGCTTTAGGTGTAGAGTTAGGTTATTTATTTGGTTTTTTTCTTGTTTTCTTGATGTAAGCCTGTAATGCTATGAACCTTCCCCTTAGCACTGCTTTTACAGTGTCCCATAGGTTTTGGGTTGTTGTGTTTTCATTTTCATTCATTTCTATACATATTTTGATTTCTTTTTTGATTTCTTCTATGATTTGTTGGTTATTCAGAAGCGTGTTATTTAGCCTCCATATGTTTGAATTTTAAACAATTTTTTTCCTGTAATTGAGATCTAATCTTACTGCACTGTGGTCAGAAAGATGACTGGAATGATTTCAGTTTTTTTGAATTTTCCAAGATATAGTTTATGGCCAGGATGTGATCTATTCTGGGAAGGTTCCGTGTGCACTTGGAAAAAGGTGAGTTGGCTTGTTTTTGGGGTGAATGTCTATAGATATCATTAGGTCTACTGGTCCATTGTGTCATTTAAAAGTTTTGTGTTTTTCCTTGTTAATTTTTCTGTTTAGTTGATCTATCATAGTTTGTGAGTGGGGTATTAAAGTCTCCGCTATTATTTTGTTAAACTATTAATTTCTCTTTCAAATACTCGTTAGTGTTTTGCCATAATATTGCGGTGCTCTATGTTGGGTGGCATATATTTTATAATGTGTTATATGTTCTTCTTGGTTGATCCTTTTGTATTATGTAGTGGTCCTTCTTTGTCTCTTTTCACAAGCTTTTTATTTGACAAGTCTATTTTATCTGAATATGCGTATTGGACTCCTGCTTTTCTTTCTTTTGGTCTCCATATTGCATGAAATATTTTTTCCAAGCCCTTCACTTTTAGTCCTGTATGTGTCTCTTGTTTTGAGGTGGGTCTCTTGTAGACAGCATATATAGGGGTCTTGTTTTTGTATCCATTCAGCCAATCTTTGTCTTTTGGTTGGGGCATTCAACCCATTTACATTTAAGGTAATTATTGATAGGTGTTGTCCCGTTGCCATTTACTTTGTTGTTTTGGGTTCACGTTTATACAACCTTTCTGCATTTCCTGTCTAGAGAAGATCCTTTAGCATTTGTTGAAGAGCTGGTTTGGTGGTGCTGAATTCTCTCAGCTTTTGCTTATCTGTAAAGCTTTTGAGTTCTCCTTCGTATCTGAATGAGATCCTTGCTGGATACAGTAATCTAGGTTGTAGGTTATTCTCTTTCATTACTTTCAGGATGTCCTGCCATTCCCTTCTGGCCTGGAGGGTTTCTATTGATAGGTCAGCTGTTATCCTTATGGGAATCCCTTTGTGTGTTATTTGTTGTTTTTTCCTTGCTGCTTTTAATATTTGTTCTTTGTGTTTGATCTTTGTTAGTTTGATTAATATGTGTCTTGGGGTGTTTCACCTTGGGTTTATCCTGTTTGGGACTCTCTGGGTTTCTTGGACTTGAGTGGCTATTTCCTTCCCCATTTTAGGGGAGTTTTCAGCTATTATCTCCTCAAGTATTTTCTCATGGCCTTTCTTTTTGTCTTCTTCTTCTGGAACTCCTATGATTCGAATGTTGGGGCGTTTCACAGTGTCCCAGAGGTCCCTGAGGTTGTCCTCATTTCTTTTGATCCTTTTTTCTTTTTTCATCTCTGCTTCATTTATTTCCACCATTTTATCTTCTACCTCACTTATCCTATCTTCTGCCTCCGTTATTCTACTCTTGGTTCCCTCCAAAGTGTTTTTGATCTCATTCATTGCATTGTTCATTTTTAATTGACTCTTTTTTATTTCTTCTAGGTCTTTATTAAACAATTCTTGTATCTTTCAATCTTTGTCTCCAGGCTATTTATCTGTAACTCCATTTTGTTTTCAAGATTTTGGATCATTTTTATTATCATTATTCTAAATTCTTTTTCAGGTAGATTCCCTATCTCCTCCTCTTTTGTTTGACTTTGTGGGCATTTTTCATGTTCCTTTACCTGTTGGGTATTTCTTTGCCTTTTCATCTTGTTTAGATTGCTGTGTCTGGAGTGGACTTTCTGTATTCTGGAGGTCTGTGGTTCTTTTTTATTGTGGAGGATTTACCCAGTGGGTGGGGTTAGACGATTGGCTTGTCAAGGTTTCCCGGTTAGGGAAGCTTGCGTCAGTGTTCTGGTGCGTTGAACTTGATTTCTTCTTTTTGGAGAGCAATGGAGTGCCCAGTAATGAGTTTTGAGATGGGTCTATGTGTTAGGTGTCACCTTGGGCAGTCTGTATGTTGACATTCGGGGCTATGTTCCTGTGTTGCTGGAGAATTTGCGTGGTATGTCTTGCTCTAAAACTTACTGGCTCTTGGGTGGTGGTTGGTTTCAGTGTAGGTATGGAGGCTTTTGGACGGTCACTTATCGCTTAAAGTTCCATGTAGTCAGGAGTTTTCTGGTGTTCTCAGGTTTTGGGCTTAAGTTTCCTGCCTCTGGATTTCAGTTTTATTCTTCCTGTAGTCTCAGGACTTCTCCAACTATACAGCACTGATAATAAAACTTCTAGTTTAATGGCGAAAAGATTCTCCCCTGTTAGGGACACCCAGAGAGGTTCACAGAGTTACATGAACAGGAGAAAAGGAAGGAGGGAGATAGAGATGAGCAGGAGGAGAAAAAGGGGGACTCAAGAGGAGAGAGACAGATCTACGCAGCTGTCTGTTCCCAGAGTGTTCTCCGTATCTCAGACACCTACAAGGATTCACAGAATTGGATTGGGAAGAGAAGGGGAAAGCAGGAAATAGAGGTGTTCTGAGGTAGAAAACAGAGAGTCAAGATTGGGAGAGAATAATCTTCGGTTTAAAGATAGGGCTTCTCTTTTTTTTTGGTAAGGTTATAGTGTAGTGAAAATGAAAATGAAGAGTAGTAGAGGAGTACTAGAGGACTTTAAAAGAAATAAGAGAAAAAGAAAAATAGAAAATAAAAGAGAAAACGGAAAGAAAAAAAAGAAGAAAAAAGAAAAAGAAAAAAAAGAAAAAAAAAAAAAAAAAAAAAAAAAAGAAAGAAAGAAAAAAAAAATTTTTTTTCCCCTAATTAAAAAAATCGTAAAAATCTATGTAAATGAAAGTTAAGGAGTAATGGGGGAGTAATAGGGAATTTTAAAGGAAAATAAAAGAGAAAAAATAAAAAAGAAAAAATATAAAAAGAAAAAAAAATTTTTTTTTTTTTTCCCTTACTTAGAAAAAAAAAGTAAAAATATATCTAGGAGTTTCTCTGGAGCTGCTGCGGTCAGTGTGGGTTCGGCTCAGTTTCAGATAGCTCCTCGTTCCAGCTTACACTTCTCGATATCTACAGGGCCCTTCCAGTGAGGTCGGTGTTTTCTAGAGGGATTTTAATCTGTTGCACCAGTCCCTTCTGAAGCAGTTCCCTTTGTTTATTTGGCTTCTGTTTGCCGGTCTCTTCAGAGCCTCATTTCCGCCCTGACACAGGCGGGCGGAGGTGGACTCTTATTCAGGTAGCTAGTTCCGTTGCGCTGCTGGGAGGGGCTGACGCTGCGGGGCGGGGCTGACGCTGCGGGGAGGGGCTGGCCCTGCGGGGGCGGGGCTGACGCTGCGGGGAGGGGCTGGCCCTGCGGGGGCGGGGCTGACGCTGCGGGGAGGGGCTGGCCCTGCGGGGGCGGGCTGGCGCTGCCGGGAGGGGCTGACGCTGCTTTCTCCGTCTGCCGCTGCTCAGGCTCCCGGCTGTTCTATATGGAGCGCGCCCCGCGCTGCGCGAGGTTCCAGCCCTCGGGTGTTACACAAAAGCGCGGAAGGAAAAGCTGCGCCTGCTCTCTGTGCCTTCCCCGTCAGAGCGGTCCAGGCAGCGAGGGGCTTGATGGCCGCACTATCCCCAGGTGTGGCGCACTCACTCCCTTCCGCGGACCCAGTCTCAGTTTCCGCTGGCGCCAGTCGGGTGCGCGCGCCTTCCGCCCTCTGCGTCCCCAGCCCCAGTCCCCGCCCGCGCCGGTCGGGTGCCTGCGTCCTGTGTCTCGCCGCGACCTTCCCCTCCCCCCTGCCTCCTGCCTCTGGCGGGGCTGGGCGGGTCCGCAGCCTGCGACCTCTTCTTGGGACTTTCTCCGTCCCTTTGTTCTGCGAACGGCCGGCAGTGTGTTCCGGCCGGTTAATTTTCTCTCTTTTGGTCTCCCCCAGTTCAAGTTGGCACCTCACAGAAGCTCCCTCCGATTGTCCTCAGGGCACTCAGGCCCGGACCCTAGCCCAAGCAAGGCCGCCTAAGACTCCCTTCCCGGGACGGGTCTCCGTCCTTAGCTCTTTTGTCTCACTTTTTATCTTTTATATTTTGTCCTACCTCCTTTCGAAGACAATGGTCTGCTTTTCTGGGCGCCTGATGACCTCAGCTAGCGATCAGAAGTTGTTTTGTGAGGTTTGCTCTGCATTCAGTTATTCTTTTGATGAATTTGTAGGAGAGAAAGTGGTCTCCCCGTCCTACTCCTCCGCTATCTTGGCTCCTCCTCCCCACAACTTCTTTAACTATTCATCTGGCAATGGACATCTAGGTTGCTTCCATGTTCTAGCTATTGTAAATAGGGGTGCAGTGAACAGTGGAATACATGTGTCTCTTTCAATTTTAGTTTCCTTAGGGTATATGCCTAGGAGTGGGACTGCTGGGTCATATGGTGTTTTTTTTTCCTAGTCTTTTAAAGGAATCTCCATATTGTCTTCCATAGTGGCTGTATCAACTTACATTCCCACCAATAGTGCAAGAGCATTCCCTTTTCTCCGCACCTTCTCCAGCATTTATTGTTTGTAGGCTTTTTGATGATGGCCATTATGACCGGTGTGAAGTGATGTCTCATTGTAGTTTTGATTTGCGTTTCTCTAATAATGAGTCATGTTGGGCGTCTTTTCATGTGTTTGTTAGCCATTTGTACGTCTTTTTTGGAGAAATGTCTGTTTAGGTATTTTTCCCACTTTTTGATTGATTTGTTTTTCTGGTATTGAGTTGTATGAGCTGCTTGTATATTTTGGAAATTAGTACTTTGTCAGTTGTTTCATTTGCTATTATTTTCTCCCATTCTGAGGGTTATCTTTTCACCTTGCTTATAGTTTCCTTTGCTGTGTAAAAGCTTTTAAGTTTAATCAGGTTCCACTTGTTTACTTTCATTTTTATTTCCATTACTTTAGGAGGTGGGTCATAGAGGATCTTGCTTTGATTTATGGCATCGAGTGTTCTGCCTGTATTTTCCTCTAAGAGTTTTATAGTTTCCGGTCTTATATTTAGGTCTTTAATCCATTTTGAGTTTATCTTTGTGTATGGTGTTAGGAAGTGTTCTAATTTCATTCTTTTACATGTAGCTGTCCAGTTTCTCCAGCACCATTTATTGAAGAGGCTGTCTTTGCCCCATTGTATATTCTTGCCTCCTTTGTCAAAAATAAGGTACCCATAAGTGCATGGGTTTATTTCTGGGTTTTCTATCTTGTTCCATTGGTCTATATTTCTGTTTTTGTGCCAGTACCATACTGTCTTGATGACTGTAGCTTTGTAGTATAACCTGAAGTCAGGAAGATTGATTCCTCCTGCTCCATTGTTCTTTTTCAAGACTGCTTTGGCTATTTGGGGTCTTTTTTATTTCCATATGAACTGTGAAATTTTTTGTTCTAGTTCTCTGAAAAATGTCATTGGTAATTTGATAGGGATCGCATTGAATCTGTAGATTGCGTTTGGCAGTATAGTCATTTTCAAAATATTGATTCTTCCTACCCAGGAACATGGACTCTCTATCTGTTTATGTTGTCTTTGATTTATTTTTTCAGTGTCTTATAATTTTCTGTGTACAGTTATTTTGTCTCCTTAGGTAAGTTTATACCTAGATATTTAATTATTTTTGTTGCAATGATGAATGGGATTGATTCTTTAATTTCTCTTTCTGATTTTTCATTGTTAGTATATAGAAATGAAAGTGATTTCTGTGTATTAATTTTGTATCCTGCAACTTTGCCAAATTCATTGATTAGCTTTAGTAATTTTCTGATACTATCTCTAGAGTTTTCTGTGTACAGTATCATGTCATTTGCAAACAGTGAGAGCTTTACTTCTTCTTTTCTGATCTGGATTCCTTTTATTTCTTTTTCTTCTCTGATTGCTGTAGCTAAGACTTCCAGAACTATGTTGCATAATAGTGGCAAAAGTGGACACCCTTGTCTTGTTCCTGATCCTAGGGGGAATGCTTTCAGTTTTTCGCCATTGAGAATGTTTGCTGTAGGCTTATCATATATGGCCTTTACTATGTTGAGGTAGGTTACTTCTTTGCCCATTTTTTGAAGCGTTTTAGTCATAAATGGGTCAAAGGCTTTTTCTGCATCTGTTGAAATTATCATATGGTTTTTATCTTTCAATTTGTTAATATGGTGTATCACATTGATTGATTTGCATATATTGAAGAATCCTTGCATCCCTGGAATAAACCCAACTTGATCATGGTGTATGAGCTTTTGGATGTGTTGGTGAATTCTGTTTGCTAAAATTTTGTTGAGGATTTTTACATCTATGTTCATCACTGCTATTGGCCTGTAGTTTTCCTTTTTTTGTGTTGTCTTTGTCTGGTTTTAGTATCAGGGTGATATGGTCTCATAGAATGAGTTTGGAAGTGTTCCTTCCTCTGTAATTTTTTGAAAGAGTTTTAGAAGGATAGTCATTAGCTCTTCTCTAAATGTTTGATGGAATTCTCCTGTGAAGCCATCTGGTCCTGGGCTTTTGTTTTTTGGGAGATTTTTTATCACAGCTTCCATTTCAGTGCTTGTAATTGGGTGGTTCGTAATTTCTACTTCTTCCTGGTTCAGTCTTGGAATATTGAACTTTCCTAAGAATCTGTCCATTTCTTCCAGGTTATCCATTTTATTGCCATATGGTTGTTCATAATAGTCTTTTATAATCCTTTGTATTTCTGCATTGTCTGTTGTAACCTCTCCTTTTTCATTTCTAATTCTGTTGATTTGATCCTTCTCTCTTTTTTTCTTGATGAGTCTGGCTCAATGTTTGTCAATTTTGTTTATTTTCTCAAAGAACCAGATTTTAGTTTTATTAATCTTTACTATTGTTTCTTTCATTTTCTTTTCATTTATTTCTGCTTGGATCATTATGATTTCTTTCCTTCTATGAATTTTGGTTTTTTTTTCTTCTTTTTCCAGTTGTTTTAGGTTTTAGGTGTAAAATGAGGTTGTCTATTGATGTTTCTCTTTTTCTTGAGGTAGGATTGTATTGCTATAAACTTCCCTCTTAGGACTGCTTTTGCTGCATCCCATAGGTTTTTTTTTTTTTTTTTTTTTTTTTTTATTCCATAGGTTTTGAGTTGTTGTATTTTAATTGTCATTTGTTTCTAGGATTTTTTTGATTTGCCTTTTGATTTCTTCAGTAAACTGTTGGCTACTTAGAAACGTGTTGTTTAATCTCCATGTGTTTGTGTTTCTTACAGTTTTTTTCTTGCAATTGATATCTAGTCTCATAGCATTGTGGTCAGAGAAGATGCTTGATACAATTTCAATATTCTTAAATTTACTGAGGTTTGATTTGTGACCCAAGATATGGTCTATCCTGGAGAATGTTTCATGTGCATTTGAGAAGAAAGTGTATTCTTATGCATTTGGATGGAATGTCCTGAAGATATCAACGAAATCCATCTTATCTAATGTATCATTTAAGACTTGTATTTCCTTATTAGTTTTCTGTTTGGATGATTTATCCATTGGTATGAGTGGGGTGTTAAAGTCTCCTACTATTATTGTGTTGCTGTCAATTTCTCCTTTTATGTCTATTAGTGTTTGTCTTACATATTGAGGTGCTCCTGTGTTGGGTGTATAGATATTTACAATTGTTATGTCTTCCTCTTGGATTGATCCCTTGATTGTTATGTAGTGTCCTTCCTTGTCTCTTGTAATCTTCTTTATTTTAAGGTCTATTTTGTCTGATATGAGGATTGCTACTCCAGCTTTATTTTGCTTCCCATTTGCATGGAATATATTTTTCCACCCTCTCACTTTCAGTCTATACGTATCTTTAGGTCTGAAGTGGGTTTCTTGTAGACAGCATATATATGGGTCTTGTTTTTGTATCCATTCAGCCAGTCTGTGTCTTTTGGTTGGCACATTTAATCCATTTACATTTAAAGTAATTATTGATATATATATATTTTTTGTTTTGTTTGTTTTCATTTATTTTTATTAGTTGGAGGCTAATTACTTTACAGTATTGTAGTGGTTTTTGTCATACATTGACATGAATCAGCCATGGATTTACATGCATTCCCCATCCCGATCCCCCTCTCCCACCTCCCTCTCTACCTGATCCCTCTGGGTCTTCCCATTGCACCAGGCCCAAGCACTTGTCTCATGCATCCAACCTGGGCTTGTGATCTGTTTCACTATAGATAATATACATGTTTTGATGCTGTTCTCTCGAAACATCCCACCCTCGCCTTCTCCCACAGAGTCCAAAAGTCTGTTCTGTACATCTGTGTCTCTTTTTCTGTTTTGCATATAGGGTTATCATTACCATCTTTCTAAATTCCATATATATGTGTTAGTATACTGTATTGGTCTTTATCTTTCTGGCTTACTTCGCTCTGTATAATGGGCTCCAGTTTCACCCATCTCATTAGAACTGATTCAAATGAATTCTTTTTAATGGCTTAGTAATATTCCATGGTGTATATGTACCACAGCTTCCTTATCCATGATATATATGTTCCTATTGCCATTTTCTTAATTGTTTGAGGTTGATTTTGTAGATCTTTTTCTTCTTTGGTAATTCTTGACTATATAAGTCCCTTTAACATTTGTTGTAAAGCTGGTTTGGTGGTACTGAATTCTCTTAACTTTTGCTTGTCTGAGAAGCTTTTTATTTCTCCATCAATTTTGAATGAGATCCCTACTGGGTACAGTAATCTTGGTTGTAGATTTTTCCCTTTCAGTACTTTAAATATATCCTGCTGTTCCCTTCTGGCCTGCAGAGTTTCTGCTGAAAGATCAGCTGTTAAACGTATGGGGTTTTCCCTGTATGTTACTTATTGCTTCTCCCTTGCTGCTTTTAATATTCTTACTTTGTGTTTAGTCTTTGTTAGTATGGTTAATATGTGTCTTGGCATGTTTCTCCCTGGGTTTACCCTGTATGGGACTCTTTGTGCCTCTTGGACTTGATTGACTATTTCCTTTTCCATGTTGGGGAAATTTTCAACTATAATCTCTTCAAAAATTGTCTCATACCCTTTCTTTTTCTCTTTCTTTTCTCTTTCTCTTCTCTTTCTTTTCTCTTCTTCTTCTGGGACCCCTATAATTCAAATGTTGGTGCATCTGATATTGTCCCAGAGGTCTCTGAGATTGTCCTCATTCTTTTTATTTTATTAAGCTCTTCAGAAGTTATTTCCACCATTTTATCTTACAGCTCACTGATTCATTCTTCTGCTTTAGCTATTCTGTTATTGATTCCTTCTAGAGTATTTTTAATTTCAGTAATTGTGTTGTTTGTCTCTGTGTGTTTATTCTTTAGTTCTTCTAGGTCGTTGTCAATTGATTCTTGCATTTTCTCCACTTTGTTCTCAAGGTTTCTGATCATCTTTACTATCATTATTCTGAATTCTTTTTCAGGTAGTTTGCCTATTTCCTCTTCATTTATTTGGACTTCTGTGTTTCTAATTTGTTTCTTCATTTGTGTAGTATTTCTCTGCCTTTTCATTATTTAAAACTTATTGTGTTTGAGGTCTCCTTTTCCCAGGCTTCAAGGAAAGTTGAATTCTTTCCTTGAATAAAGTTGAATTCTTTTTTCCTTTTGGTTTCTGCCTGACTAAGGTTTGTCCAGTGGTTTGTGTAATCTTTGTATAGGGTGAAATTTGTGCTGAGTTTTTGTTTGTTTGTTTTTTTGTTTTTCCTCTGATGGGCAAGGCTGAGTGAGGTGGTAATCCTGTCTGCTGATGATTGGGTTTGTACTTTTGTTTTGTTTGTTGTTTAGCTAAGGCATCCTGACAGGGTGCTACTGGTGGTTGGGTATTGCCAGGTCTTGTATTCAAGTGGTTTCCTTTGTGTGAGTTCTCATTATTTAACTGCAGCCATGAAATTAAAAGACGCTTACTCCTTGGAAGGAAAGTTATGACCAACCTAGATAGCATATTAAAAAGCAGAGACATTACTTTGCCAACAAAGGTCCGTCTGGTCAAGGCTATGGTTTCTCCAGTGGTCATGTATGGATGTGAGAGCTGGACTGTGAAGAAAGCTGAACACCGAAAAATGGATGCTTTTGAACTGTGGTGTTGGAGAAAACTCTTGAGAGTCCCTTGGACTGCAAGGAGATCCAACCAGTCCATCCTAAAGGAGATCAGTCCTGGGTGTTCATTGGAAGGACTGATGCTGAAGCTGAAACTTCAGTACTTTGGCCACCTCATTCGAAGAGTTGACTCATTGGAAAAGACCCTGATGCTTGGAGGGATTGGCGGCAGGAGGAGAAGGGGACGACAGAGGATGAGATGGCTGGATGGCATCACCGACTCAATGGGCATGAGTTTGAGTAAACTCCGGGAGTTGGTGATGGACAGGGAGGCCTGGCGTGCTGCAATTCATGGGGTAGCAAAGAGTCGGACACGACTGAGCGACTGAACTGAACTGAACTGAACTGAGGGTTAGTTCTCTGGGAGTCTAGGGTCTTGGAGTCAGTGCTCCCACTCCAATGGCTCAGGGCTTGATCTCTGGCAGTAGCCCCCTCCCCAGGGACTGCAGGAGCCCACCCTGACGGTGACCAGGAGCCAAACCCTCATACCACCCACTCGCCTGTCCGCTCATGTGAAACTTGCTGACCGTCCTGGGCCATCCCACTGTGCACTTGCTCTTGCATGCCCAAAATTTATCATTTTAACCACTTTAAAGTGTACTGTTTGTTGGCATCAGGTACATTCACATTGTTGTGAAATCATCACCATTATGCATCTCCAGAACTTTTTCATCATCCCAAACTGAAATTCCATATCCATTAAATAGTGACTCTCTATTCCTACCCACACTTCCTGGTAACCACCATTCTACATTCTGTCTCTATGATTTTGATCACTCTATAATAAACTGTGGAAAATTCTGAAAGAGGTGGGAATACCAGACCACCTGACCTGCCTCTTGAGAAGCCTGTATGCAGGTCAGGAAGCAACAGTTAGAACTGGACACGGAACAACAGACTGTTTCCAAATAGGAAAAGGAGTATGTCAAGACTGTATATTGTCACCCTGCTTATTTAACTTATATGCAGAGTACATCATGAGAAATGCTGGGCTGAGGAAGCACAAGCTGGAATCAAGATTGCCTGGAGAAATATCAATAACCTCAGATATGCAGATGACACCACCCTTATGGCAGAGAGTGAAGAGGAACTAAAAAGCCTCTTGATGAAAGTGAAAGAGGAGAGTGAAAAAGTTGGCTTAAAGCTTAACATTCAGAAAACTAAGATCATGACATCTGGTCCCATCACCTCATGAGAAATAGATGGGGAGACAGTGGAAACAGTGGCTGACTTTATTTTTTTTGGCTCCAAAATCACTGCAGATGGTGATTAAAAGAAATTAAAAGACGCTTCCTCCTTGGATGGAAAGTTATGACCAACCTAGACAGCATATTAAAAAGCAGAGACATTACTTTGTCAACAAAGGTCCATCTGGTCAAGGCTATGGTTTTTCCAGTAGTCATGTATGGATGTGAGAGTTGCACTATAAAGAAAGCTGAGCACCGAAGAATTGGTACTTTTGAACTGTGATGTTGGAGAAGACTCTTGAGAGTCCCTTGGGCTGCAAGGAGATCCAACCAGTCCATCCTAAAGGAGATCAGTCCTAGGTGTTCATTAGAAGGACTGATGTTGAAGCTGAAACTTCAATACTTTGGCCACCTGATGTGAAGAGCTGACTCATCTGAAAAGACCTTGATGCTGGGAAAGATTGAGGGTAGGAGGAGAAGTGGATGACAGAGGACGAGATGGTTGGATGCATCACCGACTCAATGGACATGGGTTTGGGTGAACTCCGGGAACTAGTGATGGATAGGGAGGCCTGGAGTGCTGTGGTTCATGAGGTTGCAAAGTGTTGGACACGACTGAGCGACTGAACTTAACTGATACCTCATATTAATGGAATCCTACTATATTTTTCC
This sequence comes from Cervus canadensis, assembly GCF_019320065.1. Classification (NCBI taxonomy): domain Eukaryota; kingdom Metazoa; phylum Chordata; class Mammalia; order Artiodactyla; family Cervidae; genus Cervus; species Cervus canadensis. Next base: position 20,735,786 of record NC_057391.1, read on the forward strand.
TTTTATGTCTTGTTTATTTCACTTAGTATAATGTCTTCAAGTTTCCTTCATGTTGTACAGTTTTATTTATCAGAGTTCCATTTCTTTTAAGGCTGAATAATATTCCATTGTATGTACATACCACATTTTGTTTATCCATTCATTCAATCTGTGGACATTTGAGTTTTTCTACCTTTTTGGCTATTGTGAATAATGTTGCCATGAACATGGATATAAAAATATCTGTTCAAGCCCTTACTTTCAATTCTTTTGTGTTTATGTCTAGAAGTGCGATTGCTGGATGATATGGTAAATCTCTGTTTACTTTATTTAGGAACTGCCATACTGTTTTCCACAGTGGCTGCATCATTTTACACTCTCATCAGCAATGCATGAGAGTTCCATTCTATCCACATTCTTGCCAATATTTGGTATAATCTGTTCATAAAAATGTTTTAAATAGTATTCATCTTAATGGGTATAAAGTAATTTCATTGTGACTTTAATTTGCATTTCTGTATTGATTAGTGATGCTACACATCTTTTCATGTACTTGTTAGCCATTTGTAGGAGGATTGTTTGTTTTTGTTGTTGAGCACATAGTTTTTTGGTTTATAGTGGCTATATAACCCTTTTTTGCAAACTTTCCATTGTAATTGAGCCAGTTAAGTTTTCTAGTTCTTTTTAGATTTTTGAAAATTCTCTTTCTTTAGGGATTCATCCATTTCCTCCTGGTTTTCCTATTTGTTGCTGAAGAGCTACCCATGGTATTTTCTTACATAGATAATTTTATACCCTAAATTATAGTTATCTATGTATATCTTCCTTCTTAGATTTCAAACTCTATTCAAAGCATAAATTAAATATAGTGTTCATATAATAATTGTTTCAGAATAAATGAACATGTGAATTCCATTATTTAATTAATATTTGATTATTTATCAATGACTTAATTTTCATTAAAATATTGAACATGTTAGTAACAAGTTTCATAGGTTAAATACTGTATTTAGCTTTGTATAAGATGAATATGACATTCAGAATATAAAATTTATAGCATTTGAAACAGAAAAGCTTTTGTTAGCAACTGGTGTGAAATTCAAAAGGAAGAGAGGAAAGGTAAGATGAGAGGTAGATGAAAAAAACTAACATTTAGTGAGACTTACTAGGTTCCTGTCACTATTTAAGTTTTTTGCATAGAGTATCTTATTTGACTTTTATCATAATCCTTTGGAATGGCCATTGGCATCCCTATTTGTTGGGGTCCTTTAATGGACCGGAACCTTGTGGTACGGAGTCGACGATAAGAAAGTGAAAGAGAGAAAGAGGCTGATATCCCTTGGTTTACGCAGAGGACCAATAAAGTCCTTGACACAGGACTTGCATCACTCATGAAGGCACCAGGCGCCCTCTCGAGGGGGTCTTAGAAGCCCAGGCAGAAAAGTGAGCATGACGGTTCTCCACGCTCCAGTGAGTCGGCCAGAAAAAGAGAGAGAGAGAGAGAAAGAGAGACAGAAAAGACCCGGGGACCTAAGCTCTGATGGAGCAAAGGTGCTTTAATGATTTTCCTGTGAGTATATATAGGCTGTGGTACAAGAAACTTTCGGGAATGATAGAGATCAGAAAACCAAACGTACAGCAACCGTTGCCAAGGGAACAAGGGGTAATGTTAGTCACAAGGTCAGGACACAATCCATATCTCAAGAAAGGGGAACAAGACTAAGCAGTTTTGTCATAAAGAGAATGTTTACTAAAGGACACTCAAGCCTGCCTCACACAATGACCTCAGTCCCTGGGAGCAGCGTGCTGTTCTGCTTGAAGAGGGACAAAGGACTCATGAGAGACAGCATGTAGGAATCCTCCCGTCAAACATTCCCTGACACCCATTTTACAGATGAGAAAACTGGGGCTCAAGGAAGTAATCAACCAGAAAGAGGAAGAGTCTTTCTAAATAGGAATGAAGAATTTCTGTGAATTTTTATACTAAACAAAACATAAGTAGGCAGCTAGCCTTATTTTTTGAATTTTTACTGATGTATTTCTGTGGCAACAATATAAGGGTGAGATGAGAACAGTGCTAAATGAGGACTTGTCTCCTCTCCTCAAAGTTGTTAGATAAATAGACACAAAGCAATAGGCCTGAAAGTACTTTCTGAGTATGGATATTACCTATGACTACAGATTGGTGTTAGAGGCTTACGGTGAATTACAGAGCTAGTGCATGCATGCGTGCATGCTAAGTTGCTTCAGTCATGTCTGACTCTTTGTGACCCTATGGATTGTAGCCTGCCAGGCTTCTCTGTAATGGGATTCTCCAGGCAAGAATATAGGAGTGGGTTGCCCTGCCCTTCTCTGAAGAGCTAGTACCTGCTATCAAAGAGCTTATGTTCTGCTGGGAAGCCAAGCTGACATATATGGAATGAAGAGAAATATTTAAATCTGATAATTACTAAAAATGCCTTGAGGCTCCACAGAGCTTATGAGTTGATGCTGAGGTGCACAGTGACTGGCACCCCAGAAACATGTCATCAAGCTTTTTCTGGATAAGAAAGCCTCCATCTGTTGCAGAGGCCTGATGTTCCCTCAGCTTGACTGGGGATCTTATGTGCAGCCTCTTGGAACCACAGGTTTATTAGAAGAGCTTGTTCACCTGCTCCCTAAACACCTGCTTCACCTGTTTGTTCCTCAGGGTGTAGATGAAGGGATTGAGCACTGGGGTCATCACAGTGTTGAGCAAGGCCACCACCTTGTTCCTGTCCTCCCCCTGGCCACCCTTGCCCGACCGGACATACATGAAGATGCAGCTGCCATAGAAGAGAGAGACGACAATGATGTGGGAGGAGCAGGTTGAGAAGGCTTTCCGCCTCTCCTTGGCTGAGGGGATGTGAAGGATGGTGTGGAGTATGTGGCCATAGCAGGTGGCCGTCATGGACAGAGTGCCCAGTAGGCTGATGTTGGCCAGGATAAATCCCAGAAGCTCGATCAGACTTGTGTCTGCACATACTAGTTCCAGGAGTGGAAAGCTGTCACAGAAGAAATGATCAATGATATTGGGACCACAGAATGGTTGCTGAAATATGATGGAACATGGAATGGCTATAAGAAGGAATCCCGTGATCCATGAAAAAAGAGCTAACTGGACACAGACCCTTTTGCTCATGATGGTGACATAATGCAAGGGGTTACATATGGCCACATACCTGTCAAAGGACATCACTGCCAGTAAGAAGAACTCTGTGGTGCCCAGGAAGAAATAGAGGAAAAGCTGGAGAAAGCAACCTGCTAGGGAGATGGTCCTCTTTCCAGTCAGGATGTTGGTCAGTGTCTTGGGGAAGATGACCGAGGTGAACCAGATCTCTAGGACAGCAAAGTTGCGGAGGAAGTAGTACATGGGGGTGTGGAGGCGCCTGTCCGTGAGGGTGAGGACCACGATGAGGAGGTTCCCCAGCAGAGTGAGCAGGTAGGTCAGGAGGAGCCCCAGGAAGAGGAGCATCTGCAGCTCACAGGCGTCTGAGAGCCCCAGCAGGATGAACTCGGTGACAGTGGTGTGGTTCCCCGTGGCTCCTCTGGCCTCTGCTGGGAATGACCACTCAGAGGTGTGCGGCTTCAGGAGTCGTGATGTTCTGGGGATCTGAGGACACTTGGAATTTATAGGAAAAAGTGCTGAATGTACCATTTAGAGTTGTAGGAGTCCTTTTTTTGTTCTTTTTTTTTTTTGGAGAGCCTCTTTGAGGCTGCTGCTGCTAAATCACTTCAGTCGTGTCCGACTCTGTGCGACCCCATAGACGGCAGCCCACCAGGCTCCACCGTCCCTGGGATTCTCCAGGCAAGAACACCGGAGTGGGTTGCCATTTCCTTCTCCAGTGCATGAAAGTGAAAAGTGAAAGTGAGTCATGTCCGACTCTTAGCGACCCTATGGACTGCAGCCTAGAAGGCTCCTCCATCCATGAGATTTGCCAGGCAAGAGTACTGGAGTGGGTTGCCATTGCCTTCTCCGTTTGAGGCTCCCTGTCTCTTTTATTGCCCCTGGTGTTTCTACATGGTAGAGAGTGGTATTGCCAGGGATGCTAAGTAAACGTCCTATACCAAAAGTTATTCTTGCTTGCTTTTGTTAACTGAAATTTTACTTCTGTTCCTCAGCAATTCCTTTGCTCTGACTTTCACTACCTTTCACTACCTTTCATCTTATCTTTATCCTAATATTGGGTCTTCATTCATAAGTAGTCCCTATTTGAGGCTGACAAATATTTGAAGCTAGGAAAATAGCAAAATGGCTTAACTTAGCCATTCACTATACAGATCCATATCCTGGGTAAACTGATTATTCAAAGACACTCTATTGCTATTTCAGTATTACGTGAAAATGTGATGCCTTTCACTAGTATTTGGCTTAATAAAGAGACAAGAGGAAATCTGTGAGAGAAAAGCACAATCCTTACCAATCAAAAAGAGAATAATCCAAGTAACATATGCAGAAATAAAAATTTGTTAGTGGAAACAAAATTTGTTAATGGGAATTTGGTATTTATCCTAATGTGGACATTGGATTTGTCCTAATGTAATAGATCCATAGTCTCCTGATTACATATTCCCATGGGCTCAAGATACAATAGACCCTTTGTTTTTAAAAAAAATTTTAACTGTTTTATATACATAGGTTTCAGGACATGGCATTTCAGCTTGGAACCATCAGCTTTTCAAATCCTATTTATCCTTTAAGTCTCTCCTCAACGAGTGCTATCATTTTCATAAAGTCTTCTCTTTTGAATGCATGAGTCTCTGTATCCCTCATAATTTTATTGTATATCACAACTTTTATTGTGTTTTATAGTTGTTTTTCATCTTTGTATTTTATATAGCCCTTAGAACAAGTTTCTTGAAACAATCAGCTTTAATAAGCATGTATTGAATGAGAGAACAACACCTCAAATATCTGTGGGATGGATTTGGTGGTTTTTGACACACAGTAGATTGAGGATGTGTCACTTACGTGGCACTTCATGGAAGACAGAAATCCTGCTGTCATATGCCAAGTAGTCTGTTAAATTGGCCCATCTGAAGAGGATTTGCTTTTCCTCACGAGAAGGTGGAGATGTCTCCCCGCAAACATTCTCTAAGGAGTAACTCTCCATCTTTGAGATAGTCTGGAGTTTGAGCTAGTAAATAGAGGTCTGTTTGGATCTGCTAGAATGCTTCCAGTAGAAAACAAAACAAAAGCAAAACCCTTAACCTAAAAAACAGCTCTTTTTAAAAGTCTACCTCCCTACAAGTTTCCTTCCTTAAGCATTATCAACCACTCCCTTAATTATCAGACAGAACTGTAGCAACAATTATTTTTCTGTCACTGGAGAATAAGATTGGGATCCAGTTTAGGTACTTGGGATGAAGGAAATGCTAGGGGATATTAGTACAGAGGATGAAATGGTAAACTATATAAACTTTACCTTTCTTATGATTTTGCCTTCTCTTCAGCACAGGCTATGCTATTCAAAGTTATTCCAAAACTACTATTGTATCTAACATTGGTTTACAGGTATTAAAGAGCACAAAATAGTTGATCAGCCTCAGATAATATAACTAAGAGATCTTCACCAGGGGTTATTTCTAGGCTCAATATCATTTAGCTTCTCAGCAATTTGAGAAAGAGCTCTCTGTGGCCCAATCATGAGGTTCACAGGTGAGTCCAGTTGGTTGAAAAACTTACCCAACTCATTTTAGAAGAGAAGCAGGATCCAATATAAGTGTGATATCCAGACACATCATCAGGAGGTAATAGAATGAGTATCATTTAGGCGAAGTCCTGATGGAACATATTGGGAAAGAAATGGGAATAGAGACTTAGATGAAGAAGAATTGGCTGCGGGTAGAAGGAGAAAGCTCTGGGCTCATACTGAATCATGAAGTTAGCACAGATAAATCATGAAAAGACACTGTGATTAGCCCAAGGATATGTCTCACACACAGGGTGGCTAATAAACTTTTTATTTTTTCCCTACTTCAAATGGGAGGTCAACAGCTGGGTGGGGCAGTCTTCCAGATACAAAGGGAAGGGGCCCACTTCATGAGTTTGGGTATTTCTTCCTTTATCCTTCAGACTTGGTGACTGAACTGGGAGACTTGCCTGGCACCCTGAGAGCCTAGGCATGGCTGCACTATTCACCCAGACTATTCATTATTTTAAGTGTCAGTCATGCAGTACCCAGTAAGAAAGTCTCTATGGATGCCCTGGAGGTTTGTCCTGCCTCTCGATAGTTCTAGTAGATAGAAGGAGGGTGAGATCTCCTTCTAAGGAAAATCATTAAGAATTTCATGCAGACCTGATGCTCTCCAGAGCTTTGGGTTTTTCAAGGGGACGGGTACACAGAGCACAAGGCAGGACAGACAAATTTCCTCTATGTGAGTAACTTAATGGTTCTGCCTGGATGAACACTGGCTTGCCTAGCATTGACCTGGATGGTGGGACTGAAGCTACAGATGAGACCCAGTGTGTGTGTGCTCAATGTGCTAGAATACAGAAGATAAGTGCCAAGAAAAGCATGGTTTGGGGAAGTCACTGCTGCTCTGCCTTCTGTGCAAGGACAAAGTGGAGACTACCCTCTGGCCCAGGGTTAGGTTTCTTGCTGCCCTCTGAAAAGTGAAAGTGTTAGTTGCTCAGTTGTGTCCAACTCTTTGGGACCCCGTGGACTATAGCCCACCAGGATCTTCTGTCCGTGGAATTCTCCTGGCAAGAATACTGGAGTGGGTTGCCATTTCCTTCTTCAGGGGATCTTCCCGCCCCAGGGATTGAACACAGGTCTCCTACATTGCAGAGAAGGCAATGGCAACCCACTCCAGTACTCTTGCCTGGGAAATCCCAGGGACGGAGGAGCCTGATAGGCTACAGTCCATGGGGGTCGCGAAGAGTCGGACACGACTGATGTGACTTAGCAGCAGCAGCAGCAGCTCCTGAATTATGGGCAGATTCTTTGCTGTCTGAGCCACCAGACAGCCCTCTAGGGAGGTTCCGATCAGGCTATCTAAAATTCAGTACTCACAGGCTTTCAGAAGATAACCTGGTTCACATGAGTGTGTCTTGAGCTTGCAGTATTGTCTATGTGCACTAAATGCAGATCTTAAACCGTTGGTATGAGACCCCTATCTCTCATGAATTTGATGGCATCCTTTAAGAACAACAATTCTTTTCCAAAGTATCCTGAAAAAAGTATCTGGCTTTTCCTGGGTGGGAGAATGATTTCCTTAACTTTGTCATCATTCAACTCACAGGATCTAATGAGGCCAGAATGTCTTGAAAATTTCCAAGTTCAGCAAGCTCATCCTGGGAAAAGCCTGGGAAGCGTTCAGTTACCATTTGGTGGAATCTTCCTTCATCCTCCTTTTGGACTAATTGAGGGTGATTTTGACGATAAAGACTTCTATTACATTCTCATGTTGGGCCAGTCTCTGTGAGATATTTCTCCTGTGGACAATGGGGCTCTATAAGACAGTGAATGAGCTACTCCTGGAATAAACACATCTCCTTGTGGAACTGACATAAGGGTTGGAAGATTTGGATGGCAGCTTTGTTTTCTTCAGGGATCTACTCTTATCCTAAGATTTATGGTCCCTGGGTTCCCTGGAGGATTAGTATAATGAGCCTCACTCAGCTTCTGCCCAACTCTCTTGGCTATTCCTTATTACAACTTTTCTAATAAAAGTTTCAGTTGTTTGTTCAAGTCAAGAATAATAGTTACTTTTAAAGTGATACATCTAATTATTATTCTGAAATTGAGGCTCCTGTCTAACATTAGATAGTCCTGTTATTACAGGGATGTGAGGAGCCATCACAAGCAATGTAGAACTTTGACATTTCCTTGGTGGTCCAGTGGCTAAGACTGTGCGTCCAACGCAGGAGGCCTGAGTTTGATCCCTGGTTGAGGAACGAGAATCCCACATGCCACAACTAAGATTCCATGCAGCTGAATAAAGAAAAATATTAAATATTGAAAAAAAAGCCAAAGTGAGAGTATAGAGGGCCCAACCTGTTGATGGGAATTTTGGCAAATCACGTTGTAGAAAAGTATTTGGGATGAGAGATATAGTTCTGGCCATATTTAGAAATACAATCTGCCATGTGCAAGTAATATTGCCTATTTTGTGAGGCTCTGTGAGTATCAAATGAGAAATGTTCTTAGTATAGGACTTAATCAGCACTTAAGTACTGATTTAATTGCTTAAATCAAGTGCTTCAATATTGATTAAGCACTTAATCAACACTTAAGTAGTTAATCAGTAATTAGTGTAGTTCCTGGTGCATTGGAAAGGCTCAGTGTTACCATAATTATTACTTGAACCTTTGGACTGTTTGGATGGTTTTTGATTTTCTGAATTCTGGTTCTTAGAGAAATCTGATTAAGAGTAGACAAAGTGGAAAAAAAAATACAAGTGAAATTGAGTAAAAGTGTATTGTGGTTACCTTTTAAATGTCTTCTTGTCACTTTAAAAATTCTGAAGTTGGGAATTTCCTGGTGGTTCAAAGGTTAGGACTCTGTCCTTCCAGTGCAAGGGACACGGGTTCAGCCCCTGGTGGAGGAATTAAGATCCCACATGCCGGAAGGCCAAAAAAGAAAAGAAGAAAAATTCTGAAATACAGGGCAGCCTGATGTGGAACTAAGATGTCCCAAACCAGGGGGAAATGCTTTGTGACCCGCTTACTTCGTGACCCTCTTACTTGCTTTGAAGTGGTGAAGATGCTCTGGATCCGAACTTGCACTAGAACATGAGCACCCATTGCTTTTGGCTTTATTTTCTGTGTTAAATCTGTTGCAATGAAATCATTATAAACTTCCTTATCAAGGCTTGCACAACTGTTCTTTATGACTGGAAAAGTCATAGATTTTCAGATTTTTGAAATTTAGCAGCAGTAACTTTGGCTTCCCAAAGCGTTTTGAGATGAACATGGAGACAATGAACAACTGCCGACAAACTCAGCTTGTGCTTTGTTGTCAACTGTGATAACTTAAATTCCCCTCTCCTTGGCTCTGAAATCCATGTCACAGCTGCACTAGGTACCAGGCACATGATGTTCTTTTTGTCTGTTTTTAGCTATGAAATTTTGTTCTTTTTATCAATGTGGACAAAGAAGGACATCTTTGTACCTCAGCACTTTGATTTGAAGGTGATGTCAAACAGATTTTGATGCAAATAAAATATTAAGTTGTGCCAAGAATTACAAAGAGAATCATGTAACCTTGTTTCAGTTCAGAAAAATGTGGAATGAATTAGGGAAAAATATATTAAAATAACATTATTGGTTTCCTTTTGCTACAGTATAGTTTATGCTCCTCCTAGGAAATTTTAGAAAAGCCAAGCAAAGAGAGAAAAATAAAAATCCACCTGCATTCTTATCACCTGGATAAAATAATTATTCACATTTTAGAATAAGCATTTTTGCATATATACATTTATATACACCACAGATTTTTTAAAAAATTGGTCATGATGCACATGTTATTTAGCATTTGGATTTGTTTAAATAAAAAAACTTGATAGAGGGACTTCCCTAGTGGTCCAGTGGCTAAGACTCTGTGCTGGCAATGCAGGAGGCCAGGGTTCCATCCCCAGTTAGGGAACTAGATTACACATGCTCCAACTAAGAGTTTGCATGTTGCAACTGAAAAAAGAGTTTGAATGCTGCAACTAAAACAACAAATAAGCAAACAAAAACAAAACAAATAATAGAATGTGGAGGTCTTTCCATGTCAGTAAATACATAAAATCAATTTAAATTATTTTAATCAGTTTCCTAATTGTCTCCCTGCATTTAGATTGTTTCCCATTCCCACAATTGTAAAGTGTGTACTTGTACAGATATTTAAAAATTTGTTTAAAAAATTATAGAGGTAGTATACATTTAAAAATTCAAATATTATAGAGAATTATAAAATGAAAGGTAAAAAGTTTTCTTTCCTCTTCCTCTACTTCAGTTAAAAACAAGCATCTGATAATTCTTTCTTACTGGGATTGTTCACATGATTATTATTTTAGCTTTAACTAAAGCCTTTGGTTAATTATATCTTTAATTAATATTTCTGTCTTTAGTAATATCTCTGTCTTTTTCTTTGGTTCATCATCTTTTAATAGTGTCCTGGGCTATATTCTCAAAGATGAGGAATTTATCACCGCTGCAGTACCTCCCACTTCCCTAACCCCTCCAACTCCAGAATGCAGTAGTAACATTTTTATGTAGTTAACAATATACAGTATAATTGAGTCTCTATTCTTGTTGTCAACTTTAGTGTTCCTAGAAATTCTGTAATCAAAGGTTAATAAATTGATTATCCTTCCATCTCTCTTTCCTAATATTTATAGCTATATTGTAATTTTATATTGACAAGATTTATAACATTCCAGTTCTGTTCTATAACTCCAATTAAGTCTTCATATCTCATCTCTAGGTTAATTTTAGAAATGGAAAATCAATAAGCAAAAATAGGGAGGAGCCCCCACAGAGGCCATACTAAAGCCAAAATGGCTGCCCCAAGGAAGCCCGCACCGCGCAGCCAGTGAGGTCTGGCTAACAAGCTTCTGCGGGAAAGCGGGCGGGGGATTCTAGGAAGAGCCGTCTCCAGGACCATCGCCCCCCGAGACGCACAGGTTCTGGTTACAGCCGCCCCTTGCCATATCTTTTGAATTATACTTGGAAAAATAGTGGCCAGAGGAAAAAAAATGATAAAATTTTTCCTCATGGTGAATAAACAAGGGCAGACCCGACTTTCTAAGTACTATGAACATGTGGAGATTAATAAGCGTACGCTTCTGGAAACAGAAGTCATAAAGAGCTGTCTCTCTCGATCCGATGAACAGTGCTCCTTCATTGAATATACGGACTTTAAGCTGATATACCGGCAGTACGCAGCTCTCTTCATTGTGGTTGGAGTTAATGACAGAAGGAGACGGCCATTTATGAATTCATGCATAACTTCGTGCAAGTTTTAGATGACTACTTCAGCCGAGTGAGTGAACTAGATATAATGTTTAATTTGGACAAAGTACACATCATTTTGGATGAGATGGTATTAAATGGCTGCATTGTGGAAACAAATCGGGCAAGAATTCTTGCCCCTCTGCTAATTCTTGATAAGATGTCAGACAGCTGAAAACAGAGAGGCTCTGCCAGACAACATCGACTCAAAGGAAATGAGAAGACCATGGAGTACCTCTCAACATCGCTAACCCACAAGAACCTGGAAGACCAAACATCTCAAAACAGGCTATCCTTCCAAAGACTTAAACAGGGGTTTTCCACAGTTCCTAAATGGAAAACAAAAGTGTATTTTAAAATATGATGTACAAAGAAAAAATTTCTCTAAACAGAAAGACAAGTTTTATTTTCTAACCATAAGCATTTTTTTTTTTCCCCTCACTTGTTTAGATTTTGAGTAATACTAAGGGAAACTTTTTGGTCTCTGCTTGACTTTGCAAAGAGACAAATTCAGGAATAGCACCACTGGGTGGGAAGAAAATGTGGGAGCTCTCCGTTGGCCAATAAACTGTTAAAATTAACTTGAAAAAAAAATAAGCAAAAATATTTTTCATGTGATTAGATAAATACTGTTATAAGAGTTTGATTCAACCCAAAGAAAGAAATGTAATTCATGTCATTAAAACTTTGTTGCTTGAAAGAAAATCCTTCAAATGTTAAAGTCTAATCAAGGATGGATCCAAGTTTTGTAGGTCTTGAATCTTATACAACTGGGGAGCTGTATTTCAAGAGAAGAAATACAAATTTACAAATACACGCAGTTAAGGGCTATCCCTTGGCCTTGGAATGGTCTTTAGTGAGTTAGAAGCCCTGAAGCTTATTATTATTAGTTTCCTAGAAAACCTGTCTCTAGCAGATCCTTTTCAACTTCTTTTCAGAATCACTTCTCATAAGTCACATTCAGCTGCTGCCATATATCTAGTGTCTATCCTGTGTATCCCCTTTCTTGGCTCCCTTTTCATTTTGCTAGAATCTTTTTCTAGCATTTTATTTCACAAAAACCCCATGGCACACTATACTCTGAGTGCTTGTTTGTTGCATATGCAATTATTTTGCCCAAACTTGTTTGATTTGGGGGACTTGATTTGGGTTGATTGTTTAGAAATTTAAGTTCAAAATTGTTTTCCCAACTTGGAGGATAAATGAGAAACTAACAGAAATGATCATTACCTTTGGGGACAGATAAGTGGAGAATGGAGCAAATAGGGATGAGAGTGAGACTCTGAACACTTTTTTAATATAGTTTCATTCTTTTACCAAGTAAAAGTATTATTTATAAAAATTTGAGTAATATAAACATTCCAACCTTTCCCTATCCTCAAAAGTTTGAAATATTATCCAATTGTCTTTGAGCATTAAGTGTTGATGAGAAGTTTGGTGGCATTCTTTTTTTGAAATTTGTTTATTTATTTATTTAGGCCACTTTGAGCAGCATGCAGGATCTTAGTTCCTGGACCAGGGATCGAACTTGTGTTCCGTGCAATGTAAGTAGGGGGTCTTAAGCACTGAACTGCCAAGGAAGTCCTTGGTGCCATCCTTATCCTTGTTTCTTCTTATCCTTGTTTCTTTCTCACTCCCTCTCTCAGAATTTTCAGGATTTTTCTCTACTCTTGGAGTTCCTAAATTTTACTAGATTGAGCCTAGGAGTGGGTCTTTTAAAAATTAACTTTGTTTGCCTCTACATAGATTATTTAAAAATGAAGATTTCATGAAGTTTGGGGAGAGTTTCTTCTGCTATTTCTTAGATTATTTCTTTTCTGCCATTGTCTCTGTTTGAAACTTCTCTTAGATCTTTGACTTTTGGATCCATCTTCCATGTGGTTTTTTTTCCTTATTTTTGAATTATTTACCTTCTAGTTTCCACTATAGGACATTAAATATGATTTCTTATTACCTTATTTTCATTTTATTATTCACACAGTTCAGTGTAATTTTTTGACATTTGTATTTTTAATGTTCCAAAATATTTTTTTTTCTCTGATTGCTCCTTTTTCCTTACAGACTATATGCTTTAATGAGAGTCATACCCACTCAATCATTTTGAGTACTTCATGAATTTGGGGGTGGGTGCTCTTCTGCATGGCTTGTGGGATCTTATTTATCCAACCTGGGATTGAACCTGGGTCTTCAGCACTGAGCATGCAGAGCCCTAACTACTGGACTTCCCAAATATTGCATAAATTAGAAAAAATTTTTAGTTTCCTAATCACCTCAGGTTTCTCTGATGTTTGTTGCCCATTTGTTCATCTTTGTGCCTCTTTCTTCATGCTATTGATTTTTATTCAAATATTTGGTGGTACTTGAGAATCCAATTATATTTATGAACAAACACTGTTAAATAAAGGTATCTGGTGTGGGTTTTTCTCCTGAGAGGAGTAGGTCACTTGAATGAGAAAGCCAACTGTTGGCTCTGTGTAAGCTGGCTAGGTTTATGAAGAGGTGGACTTCTCTCTAGGGTGGGAAGGTATAAACTAGGCAGACCAGTGGCAGCCGAGTGGGGCTTCCCAGGGGGCAGAGTGGTAAAGAATCCACCTGCCAGAGCTGGAGATGCAGGAGACCTGGGTTCAGTCCCTGGGTCAGGAAGATCCCTTGGAGGAGGAAATGGCAGCCCACTCCAGTATTCTTGCCTGGGAAATCCTGTGGATAGAGGAGCTGGTGGGCTACAGTTCATGGGGTCACAAAATGACTAAGCAGGCATGCACACATGTGGTTGCCTGAGTGGTCCAGTTACATTTTGAAGACTGGAAAGGTAATTAAAGATTCAGTAGTAAAAAGGGTCAGAACCAGATAGATTCACAGCTCTATTTTGACTAACATTTCAAGACAAGATAATCTCAATGTTATTTAAACTATTTAAGGTCATAGAAAAAGATGGAAATTTCTATGATTCCTTTTGAGAAGCCAACATAACTTTAACCTAAAACTTAAAAATTAGGGAAAAGAATATAGAACAAGCTTGCTTTTGAATATAGGAAGAAAATCTCTAAATTAAATACTAGTAAGTAAAATCTGGTATTTATCAAAAGGATAATAAATAATGTCTAGAAAAGTTTATTTTAGAAATACAGGTGTGTTCAATATCAGAAAATCTAGCAACATAAGCTAGAACAATAAAAAATTAAGTAAAAAATGATATGATCATATCAATAGATGCTGAAAACTCTTCTGATAAAATTTAGCAGTATTCTTAATTTAAAAACTCTATACAAACAGGGACAAAAGCAGATTTTTAAAATATAACAAAAACCAATTACCAAACATGCCAGTAGAGCTAATTGAAATATGATTTCAATTAAAATTAGGAACCAGATAAGAATGCTTGCTATTGACATTATTATTTCTAGCAAATACAATCACACAAAATGAAATAGCTGGTCAAGGCATTGGAAAAGAAGAGATAAACATAAGCTGGTGATATGACTGCATAAAACCCCAGAGATTTAGTACTATATCACTGTAGTTAATAAAGAATAAGCCAATAGGAAAAATAATGTTTTCATAGCAAGAACTATAACAATAAAAACTATAAAATACTTGTTTTAAACAAGAAAAGGAACATCTTTATGAAGAAAATTATTTTATACAAAACCTGAACAACTGGAAAGACATACCATACTCTTGGGAAGCCTTGATATTAAAAAAGTTGATTCTTTCAAAAGTAAACCCAGAGACTTTCCTGGTGGTCCAATGGCTAAGACTCTGAACTCTCAGTGCAGGGGCCTGGGTTCGATCCCTGGTCAGGGAGCTGGATCCCACATGCCTCAACTAAAGATTCCACATGCTACAACTAAGGCCCAGTGCAGACAAATAAATATTTTTTAAAAAGTTAATCCAATGTCATTTTAATTGGAATACTAACTTAGGACTTCCCTGGTAGTGCAGTGGATAGGAATCTGCCTGCCAATGCAGGGGATGTGGGTTGAATCCCTGGTTTGGAAAGATTCCACATGACTCAGAGCAACTAAGCCCAAGCATGACAACTACTGAAGCCCGTGAGTTCTAGGGCTCTTGACTGAGCCTGAATGCTGCAACCACCGAGCCTGAGCTCTAGAGCCCGTGAAACTACTGAGCCCTTATGTCTCAACTACCAAATGCCTGTGTGCCTAGGCCTGTGCTCTGCGACAAGAGAAGCCATCGCAATGAGAAGCCCAGGCACCAGAACCAAACAAAGAGTAACTCCTGCTCACTGCAACAAGAGAAAGCCCTCACAAAGCAGTGAACACCCAGTGCAGCAGAAAATAAATAAAGAATACTAACCTGTGTGTAGGTGTGTGTATATGAATAAAACAAACAACATGTAACTAAAAGAATAAGTGCCTTACAATAGGGAAGAAATTTTTTGTGAGAGGAAATGTTAAAAACTAGCAATGATCTGCTTGCCTTACTACGTATCAGAATGGACTTCAAAGCTCCATAGCAAATCAGCATGACAGACACATAGAGTAGGAAGTAGATTGGTGGAAATTGAATGAAATATCCAAATTAGAGTCCATTGTGTGTGAGAACTTAAAACATATGAAAAATGGACTTCCCCGGTGGTACAGTGGATAAGAATCCACGTGCCAGTGCAGGGGGCAGGGGTTCCATCCCTGGTCCGGGAAGATTCCACAGGCCTTGGAGCAACTAAGCCTGTGTGCCACAACTATTGAAGCTCCAGGGCTCTTGAGCCGCTACTACTGAGCCCAGGTGCTGGAGCTACTGAAGCCTGTGCACCCAGAGCCTGTGGTCCACAATGAGGGGAGCCCCCGCAGTGAGAAGCCCGTGCACCGCAACAAGGAGTAGCCCCCACTCACCGCAACTAGAGAAAACCTATGCGTGGCAATGAAGACCCAACGCAGCAAAAAAAAAAAAGGGTAAAACCACTAAAAAATATATATGAAAGGTATTGCAATCAAATGAAATGGGAAAATGAGACTTTTATTATTTATGTATTTATTTATTTCTACTGTGGGAAGATTGTATTAGTATTACTGTGTTGAGTGCTGTGGATGACTGGGATATGGTAGAAACAATGGGATTTTTGAATTACAGTTTTCTACATCAAACCACCAAAAGTTGCAAGTAATACATGAGTTTAGTAATTTCATGATACAAAAGCAATAAACAAAAATCAGCTGAGTTTCTATACACTAATAAAGAAGTATCAGAAAAATTAAGAAAACAGCACATTTACAATTGCATTAAAAAGAACAAATACCTAGGTATGAATTTAACCAATGATGTGAAAGACCTGCACAATGAAAACTGTAAGACACTTCAATAAAGAAACTGAAGAAGAAACAAATAGAAAAATATCCTGAGAACTTGCCTGGTGGTCCAGAGGCTAAGACTCCCCACTCCCAGTGCAGGGGACCTAGGGTCAATCTCTGGTCAGGGAACTAGATGCCACATGCTGCAAGTGAAAAAAAGATCCTGTGTATTGCAACTAATACCCAACACAGTCAAGTAAATAAATACATAAATAAAAATCAATATTAAAAAGAAAAATATTCTATAATCAGGCATTGGAAGAATATTGTTAAGATGTTCCTCCAGTTAAAGCACCTTACACATTCGATTCAATCTCTAACACAATTAAAATGGCATTTTTCACATTTTTCACAAAACAGAACTAACAATTCTGTCATGTGTGAGGAACCAAAAAGGACCCCCAAAAGGCAAAGTGATCTTAAAAAAGGAGAGCACAGCTGGAGTCAACCGGCTGACTTCAAACTAAACTATGAAACTACAGGAATCAGAAAAGTATGGATTTGGCACAAAAACAGGCACACGCACCAAAGCAATAAAACAGAACACAGAAATAAACATGTGTATGTGATCAATTAATTTAAGAAAGCTGCCAAAGACATACACTGGGGAAAGTCTTCTCAATAAATGATATCAAGGAAAGTAGGTACCACATACCAAAGACCCTGGAAACTGTCTATGCCACAAACAAAACTACCTGAAATCCAGAATATTCTTTATTGCTCCCTTCCTTTGCTGGCTCCTCTGAAAATGGACCCCTTCTTAGCAGTCAGCCACATACAAGAAGCTTCTCCCCACTTTTTCTTCAGCTTTTACTGCCAAGGTGGCATGTCCCAGTGGGTTCTGAAAACACTGGGCTTCTGTCTGCATGGACGAGGCTTGGTGTTGTCCAGAAGCTGAAGCTCCAGTATATTTTGAGGAGACTGACCTTTCATCACTGTGGACTTGGCCAGGTATTGTCCTGAAGCCAACACCCTGCAAATCCCAGATCTAGTCCATCCTAAGTTGTGATGCTAATTGGCCTTTCAGGAATCCACATGTTATTAAGAGACAGCGTGAGAAGATTACAGAAGGAGCGACCATGGCTGGGATGCTTGGATAACCAGGTATGCAGCCCCTAGAGCCCTGGTTCCACCCTGGTTGGGGTTGGAATGTTGGGGCATCCTCTCCTCAGGCTCCAGGGTAGCTCAGGACTGCAGAGTTCTGGCTCTGTGGGGGCCTGGGCTCCATTCCTGCTTTATATCAGTTTCCCCCCAACAGGATTCCTTTGATAGGTGTTGATGGCACACAGATGGCTATTCATGTGGAAGACATAAGCTTTTTTTGTAAACAAAGACTTTGTGGCTCTAGAAAGACAATTTCCTCTGTCTTGGTTATTTTGTTTTTAATTGAGACTTGTGGAATTGAGACACAATTTTATTTTTCTTATAGCTTTTCATTTTGACATAACTTTTGATTTGCAGTTGTGAGGAATTCCCGTATGTCCTTCACCCAGATTCCCTATATGTTAACAATGTACCACATTTACTTTATCTTTTTCTCTCTTGATATATTTCTCTTAGCATAAGTTTAATAATAACTTCTTAATATTTTTACTACTAATATTATATATTAATATATGATACTAATAGTATATATAATCTAATACAGCATAGTAAGCTTAGTGCATTAGATAGCCTCTCAGATTTTCTGTCCATATTTCTCTGATCATCTTGATAAATTTTATAACATAACCTAACATACTTTGCAACTTGCTGATGTTCCCCTAAGACTTCTAAAATCTAGATCCTCATCCTCATTCTCCCTCTTTTTTCTCCTACGATTTACTTGAATGAACTGGTCGTTTGACCTATAGCATGCCCACAGCCTCTGCTTACTGTTTGCATCCTTGTGGTGCTGTGCAACCCATTCCTCTGCCCCTCTGTGTTCCCTGAAGCCTGGTTTATTCAGTGTAGAAGCTTGATCAGATTCAGGTTTGATTTTCTTGGCAAGAATATTTCATAAGGTTGGATTCTAATTCTTTCATACTTTCTTTACTTAGCAGCTGGAATACTTCCACAAGGAGATTATTATCAACTATTTCATCATCCTGTCTAGATAGTTACTTTTGCAGAAAGGAGTCAGTGAATTCTGGTACCAGCGTCAGTAATTAAAAGTCATATGGGCTTGTTATAATTTATGAAGAACCGCATCTGAATATCAAGCAGGATTCATTGGGAGATCAGATTTACTGGAAGTGATTCACAAATATCATTATTAGGCTATTATTATCTCCTTCACTTAGCTGTGCCTCATGACTTCTGTTTAACTAAACCCTGTTCATGATTTTTGATAAACTTTAAGGTATTCATTTAAAATGAGTAATAATGTAACAGTGAATCACATTTACTTATTTACTTTTATACTGAAGAGCAGGAGAGCAACAGAGAAATTTGTCACTTTTGTTTGAGAACACAGTTAAATTTATTCTTATCTGACTCTTTCCCTATGGTTGATTAACCAGCTGTGTTTAATTTTGAAAGCTTATAAAATTGAGTTTCTTATCAGCACAAAACAAGGCATTTTATAATACAGCATCTGAAGTTAAAAGTCTTTTAGGTCCAAGGAGATTATTTTTACAGTTTTTCATTAGAGCTGACTTTCTGTATTTGAAAACTACATTTCCAAGACCAGAAAAACTAGTATTCTGGATGGAATCTAGATTTTGTACATGTAGAAAGTACAACTGGAGCTCCGTTATGTGGGGTGGAGTGGCAGGGCATGAGATAATGGGGTTCCCAGCAGATGGTGTCATTTTTCCTGATCCCGCAACTTCCTGCAGCAGAATTGCGGTGCACCCCATCACAGCGAGGGGTTTCCCAGGTGGCGCTAGTGGTAAAGAATCCGCCGGCCAATGCAGAAGGTATGAGACATGAGACATGGGTTCGCTTCCTGGGTGGGGAAGATCCCCTGGAGGAGGAAATGGCAACCCACTCCAGTATTCTTGCCTGTAGAATCCTGTGAACAGAGGAGCCTGGCGGGCTACAGTTCATGGGGTTGCAAAGGGTTGGACACGACTGAAGTGACTTAGCACACACACAATCACAGCAGAGGTAGTCTGACTAAGGGTTCCTTGGAATTCTGCTTTGGTCCTGTTCCTCCAGCCCTACCAGTGACATTGTGAACCACACACAGAAAATCACCTTCTACTTATATCAATTTGAATGATTTCTGTTATCTGTAACCTATTTCTCATTAACAATAAAGCAACAACAATGATTTTTGTGTATTGTTTTTGTATTGAGCCATCTTACTCTATTGGCAGTAATAATTTTTCAGTAATTCTCTGGAAGTTCCTAGTTAAAAATTGTTCAGTTTTCAACTTCTCTTTGCTATTTCCTTCTTCATTTCTCTTGAATATTTGCACCTTATACTGGTAGGCAATGATGAACATTTTGTTGTTTTTCTAACTTTAGTGGGAAAGTTTTTTTTATCTTTCCCAACTGAAAATAATTCTGACTTTGGAGATTACAGATATATAACATTATGAAGATATTCATCTTTTCCCATTTTATTAAGAACTTCTAACCTAAAAACATTAAGAATGTAAATTGATTTTTAGAAAAAATTTTTTCCAACATCTATGGAAATGATTATGTTTCTCTTTTTCCTATTCATATGGTGAATTATATTAATAGATTTCCTAATATTGTATCATCCTGCATTCCTTATACACTTGGTTATGGTATCTTATTTTTTTTACTGCTTCACTGGATTCTTATTGCAAATATATTGTGATTTTTGCACTGATATTCAAAAGTGGGTAGTTTTCCTTTTCTGTACTATTTTTTTTTTTTTTTCAGTTTTCCTACTGATGCAATGCTTGCTTTATGAAATAGCTAGAAAGATTTCCTTATTTTCTGTGCTTAGTTCTGAAACAGAGCAGGACCATATGGTCCTTGCCCCTCTATCATGTTCTCTGCCTGCCTTTTGCTTGTGGAAAACTTTAATAATAGAATAAGTTTAATCAGAGAAGTAAGAAATGTGGAAACAAAGGAAAACAGTCTAAGGAGATCAAACAATGATAATGTAGTCATCAAGCATAATCAAGCACCTTTAGTTCTTTCTCAAGGGCTGTAGATAAATATTCTGAGCCATGTCCTGTGAGCTGTCTTATAGACACTAAAACACCAGGTGGAAAAGTTAACTGCATGATACCCAGGACTCGAGTTACCACAATTCCAAGAATTGATCACAAAGAAATGGGAACAAATGGACCCGGAACTGAAGACTAACTGTACCTAAAACAACCAAGATAATGCTAGTCAGACCACTAATAACCAATTTGAAGAAGACTGTTAGAGATGACTGTGCTGTTTCTGCATGTTGCCCACCCCACCCCCACTCTGCCTTAAATACCCTCACCCCCTACTTGGGGGGCGGGGCAGGGGACTGAGTCGACCTTTGGACAAGCGTCTGCCACCCTCTCCCACCAGTTGCCGGTGTCTGAAATAAAGCAAACTTTCCTTTCCACCAACCTGGCTTGCTTATTTGCTTTTGAGCAGCGGATTCCCCATGCATACCTTTAAATTATCTGCTGGTGATTTTGGGGAGAGAGTGTGTCGAGGGTAAATGACAGCTTTCTTTATTCTATGTTACTCTGTGCTACTTGGTGTATTTAGATTTTCCATCTTTTCTAGGGTCAGTTTTGATCCATTTCATACAAGTTTTCAAATATATTTGCATATATGTGAGCAAAACCAAATATATATATATCTTTATACACACACACACATATATATTTCTGCTGTGTCTGGTTATTTCTTCCTTTCCTATTTGGTGTGTTTGTGCTTTCTCCTTTTAAAAACAGTTAGGCTCACTAACAGTTAATCTATTAGTTGATTTTCAAAAATCAGTTCTTGTATTTGCTGTTTCAAGTTATAAAAATTCACTATTTTGTGATTTTCTCTATATTAATTTCTTCCTTCTAACATTTCTTCCTAATATATTCTTTTGCATCCTCAATTCAGTGATTTTTGTTCTTTCTTGTTTATTAACATAAGCATTTTAGACTATGACGTTTCTCTTGGTGTTTAACTATATAATTTCATATGTGAGGTAATAACAGTAATAGTGGTGAATAAATCAGCCTCTCATGAAAACAGTTTACAACTATGTATGAACACACAGTCTTCTGAAAACAAACATTTTACACACATATGGTTTCCTATAACAAATATTTTTAATTTCAGTGTTATAAGACAATGATCCATGGAAGTATTAAAAAAAAATCTTTCAGTAGAGACTTCCCTGGAGGTCCAATGATTAAGACCCTGAGCTTCCACTTCAGGGAGCAAAGAGTTCAATCCCTGGTCAGGAAGCTAGGATCCTGTATGTCATGTGGTGTGGCTAAAAAATAATTGAAAGAGGGAAAAAAATCTTTCAGTACTGTGGGAATGCTCCTTGGTCTTTTTAGTTGACTGATCCAGACAAATGGTCAATTCTGCAAGCACAAGGTCCAGAAAAAAAGTAGATTTCACTAAATTTTTGAGTAACTTATATGTAAGTATTTTTGCTATTTTCTATCTAATAATATTCAGTGGTTGGTTTATGACTCTGCTTTCTTAAAGCCTCTGTGTCAGTGGTCTCCCTTTCTTTCAAGGCAATTTGTTACATTGTTAACTAAGGGTTATAGCTTTTGTCTTCGGTCATAATTTCTAACCAAGATCAAATTAGTGCATATCAAGCGTATATTTTTCTGATTTCAGTGTTAGAATTATTTTACTATTTCACCATTGAGTATAGTCATTAATTAGGTTTCTTGTGAATATTTGAAACTTTTTCCGGTCCTTAGGAATTTCATTTATCCTTTGAAGCATAGATGCTCACTAAGAGTTGAAAAATTGCATCAGGTGGTGGGTTTGGGTGTTCATTGCACTATGTTTTTTAATGCTTTCCTGTGTATTTAAATATTTTCATAGTAAAAAGCTGGAAAAAGTCAGATCTGTTTATATAATTATGAGACATCTAGGAATGCTTCAGAAATGATAAAAGAAGAAAGTCAGTCAGTCATGTGAAAGGACACAGTAGCTGTTTGAATTAAAAGCAGACAGTGACTCTCTGTTGTTTTTCCTCATGGACAGCGGAAATTGCTCGTGTGTGACAGGAAGTAGGTCAGGAGTACAGGAGGGTATGACTTTGTAGGAGACTATGCAGCTACTTCCCCTTGCTTGTCTTTAAGAGCTACAGGTGTAGCGTGGTGCAAGTGAGATGGCTATCCCTTTGGCTGGAGGCAGGAGACAGTGGACTGGTTTCTCAAACAGATCTAGGAGCAGCTGCAACTCACAGCACTGTGCAGGGTTAGTAGGATGGTGTCCAGTAGGCTTCCCAGGTGGCGCTAGTGGTAAAGAACTCAACTGCCAATGCAGGACATGTAAGAGATGTGGGTTCAAAGCCCTGGGTCGGGAAGATCCCCTGGAGGAGAGCATGGCACCCCACTCCAGTATTTTTGCGTGGAAAATACCATGGACAGAGGAGCCTGGCGGGCTACAGTCCATAGGGTTACAAAGAGTCGGACATGACCAAAACAACTTAGCACACATGTCCAGGTATAAATTAGGTTCTGCCTATACAGTGGACCTGATGAACTCCGTAGGTTCCCTCTGTGGTAAAGGCTCTGCCTTGCATCTTGCCCAGAGCAATTCCATTAGAACTTTGAGCACAAGGCAGGGAAGGGCCCTGGAGTTCATAGAGCCCAGGTTATTACTCTTCTGGGAACGGTCAGTTCATGCCAACCTAGCACTTAACAAAAGTAGGGGATTTTCCATCAGAGAAACAGACTTTAAGACATTGGTCAGGCAAATTTCCCTGATAGTAAAAAGTCATGCACACAAAAAAGAGTTGGTACCCACTATATCCAGAGCCATACTGAGACTATTCAGACTTTAGGGTCGTTTCCAGAGTGCCATGCATGATAACATCTAGGGGAATGGGTTCTGGATTCTGACCTGAATTTAAATCCTGACTCTTCCATCCATATGTAACTTTGGAAACAAGTGCCTTATTAGTCTCTGTGCCTCCATCTTCTTGGTGGATTGGGTATCATGATAACAGCACCTAACTCACAGGGTCTGCTTGGAGGATTCAAGGAAATGTGTAAAGCGCGTGGAACAGCACATAGTAAATGTTCAGTTAATGTTCACTTGTATTATTTAGCCTAGTTGTGTTGCATCCTCTTTGACAAGCCTCATGCTCTTCATTTTGTGGTCACTTGGCTACCTTAAACAGAACAAGTTACCTCAGGGCTGAGAAACAGCTACTCTTGGATCTTCCTGGTCACCCAGCTGCAGACAGTTTCCAGACTCTCAGGAGCTTCTTGCCTTTTTAGGTTCATCAAAACCATTACATTCTCCAGACAGAAAAGGAGAAATATCGTATGACATCCCTTATAGGCTTTCCTGGTGGCTCAGATGGTAAAGAATCTGCCTGCAATGCAGGAGACCTGGGTTTGATCCCTTCGTTGGGAAGATCCCCTAGAGGGCATGGCGCACTCCAATATTCTTGCCTGGAGAATCCCCATGGACAGAGAAGCCTGAAGGGGTCCATGGGGTTGCAAAGAAGCAGACATGAGAGATTAAGCACAACATAGCACATGCATGGAATCTAAAAAGAAATTATACAAATGAACTTACTTACAAAACAGAGACTCACAGACTTAGAAAACGAAGTTATATGGTTGCTGGGGAAAAGGACTAGTTAGGGACTTTGGGAAGGCCGTGTACACACAGCTGTATTTACAACGGATAACCAACAAGGAGTTACTGTATAGCACATGGAACTCTGCTCAATGTTTTGTGCCAGCCTGGATGGCAGGGAGTTTGGGGGAGGATGGATAAATGTATATTTATGGCTGAATCCCTTCACTGTTCACCTGAAACTGCCACAACATTGTTAATTGGCTTTACCTCAATACAAAAGAAAAAATTGAGAGCTTGGAAAAACAAACCAAAACAAACCAAAACTTTACATTCTCAGCTGAGAGGACTCTGACCCTTGCTCTTGGGTTCTGTGGGAGAGGGAGCAAGTGCACCATCCCATGGCAATGGCCTTGGAGTCTGTCCTCCTGTCTTTTCCTTCTGAGCTATAGGTGTAATTGTGGGTCATGAGATTCACTTAGCACAACCACAGATGGCCCCAGGGGTCCTGCTAGATTATCCTTCATCTACATTCAGGAATAATATCCCTAAAAAGGCCTTGGTATAAGCCATTTTGGGGGAGACTGTGACTCCATGTGTCTGTAGTACATAGATGTGTTTGGATGGTTTCCCAATATCTATGGAATTTTGAAACTTGGAACCCTAAGTGCTGATTCACTGAGGGAAACTTTTCCCTCTCTGGAGCGATGGTGTGAGGTTTCTCTGGAGACTCATTATAGCACTCTGATAACAAGGCCCCAGCTACCTCAAATCCCTTGGCTGTTGACTGCTCTAACTTTAAAGCTGGAACTTTGCCCTTTCATCCTCCTGTTGCAGAGCATAGTGACTTTGGAAAAGCTGAATGAGTCTGGTTGAGAGAGTGAGGGAAAAATGGTAGGCAAGGCCCTTCCAAGGGCTGGAGCAGTGGGGTTATGAGCATGGGCATTGTGTGACTGTGATGGGCAGGAGTGGACCACACTCGAAGAGCTGCAGGATAATTCCCCTCTGTCCCTTTCCTAGAAATCTCTGCTTGTCCCTGTTCCTGTTCAATGAGCTTGCCACACCCCAACTGGGCTTCTCAAAACCTGGGCCCAATTCTAGGTGTGGGCCCCCATACCTATGGCCTTTCTCTGTTCAGTGTTACCTCTTTAGATGGGCTTTTCCTGCTCATCTTAAGATAGACCCTCTTCTTATCCTTTTCTGTCCCCTTACTCTGCTTATTTTTTTTCTTTAAATTTTTTATTGCAAGGTATTGGCTTTACAACATTGTGCTGGTTTCTGCCATACATCAACATGAATCAGCCACAGGTACACATATGTCTCCTCCCTCTTGAACCTCCCCCCCATCTCCCACTACTTATTTAGTCTTATTCATAACCCTACCTGATATTTTATTTATGTATTTATATTTGTCTGTCTTCCCTCAGTTCAGTTCAGTTCAGTCACTCAGTTGTGTCTGACTCTTTGCAACCCCATGGACTGCAGTATGCTAGGCTTCCCTGTTCATCACCAACTCCTGGAGCTTGCTCAAACTCACGTCCATTGAGTCGGTGATGCCATCCAACCATCTTATCCTCTGTTGTCCCCTTCTCTTCCTGCCTTCAATCTTTCCCAGTATCAGGGTCTTTTTCAATGAGTCAGTTCTTCAAATCAAGTGGCCAAAGTATTGGAGTTTCAGCTTCAGCATTGGTCCTTCCAATGAATATTCAGGACTGATTTCCTTTAGGATGGACTGGTTGGATCTCCTTGCAGTGCAAGGGACTCTCAAGAGTCTTCTCTAACACCACAGTTCAAAAGCATCAATTTTTCGGCACTCAGCTTTCTTTATAGTCCAACTCCCACACCCATACATGACTACTGGAAAAACCATAGCTTTGACTAGATGGACCTTTTCAAGATTTTGGATCATTTTTATTATCATTATTCTAAATTCTTTTTCAGGTAGATTCCCTATCTCCTCCTCTTTTGTTTGACTTGGTGGGCATTTTTCATGTTCCTTTACCTGTTGGGTATTTCTTTGCCTTTTCATCTTGTTTAGATTGCTGCGTCTGGAGTGGGCTTTCTGTATCCTGGAGGTCTGTGGTTCCTTTTTATTGTGGAGGATTTACCCAGTGGGTGGGGTTAGACGATTGGCTTGTCAAGGTTTCCTGGTTAGGGAAGCTTGCGTCAGTGTTCTGGTGCGTGGAACTTGATTTCTTCTCTTTGGAGAGCAATGGAGTGCCCAGTAATGAGTTTTGAGATGGGTCTATGTGTTAGGTGTGACCTTGGGCACCCTGTATGTTGACATTCAGGGCTATGTTCCTGCGTTGCTGGAGAATTTGCGTGGTATGTCTTGCTCTAAAACTTATTGGCTCTTGGGTGGTGGTTGGTTTCAGTGTAGGTATGGAGGCTTTTGGATGGTCACTTAGTACTTAAAGTTCCATGTAGTCAGGAGTTTTCTGGTGTTCTAAGGTTTTGGGCTTAAGCCTCCTGCCTCTGGATTTCAGTTTTATTCTTCCTGTAGTCTCAGGACTTCTCCAACTATACAGCACTAATAATAAAACTTCTAGGTTAATGGCGAAAAGATTCTCCCCTGTTAGGGACACCCAGAGAGGTTCACAGAGTTACATGAAGAAGAGGAGAGGGAGGAGGGAGATAGAGATAAGCAGGAGGAGAAAAAGGGGGACTCAAGAGGAAAGAGACAGAACTACGCAGCTGTCTGTTCCCAGAGTGTTCTCCGTAGCCCAGTCACCTACAAAGATTCACAGAATTGGATTGGGAAGAGAAGGGGAAAGGAGGAAATAGAGGTAGAAAACAGAGAGTCAAGATTGGGAGAGAATAATCATCGGTTTAAAAATAGGGCTTCTCTTCTTTTTTTTTTGTAAGGTTATAGTGTATTGAAAATGAAAATTAAGGAGTAGTAGAGGAGTACTAGAGGACTTTAAAAGAAATAAGAGAAAAAGAAAAATAGAAAATAGAAGAGAAAAAGGAAAGAAAAAAAAAGAAGAAAAAAGAAAAAAAAAAGAAAGAAAAAAAATTTTTTTTTCTCCTGATTAAAAAAATCATAAAAATCTATGAAAATGAAAGTTAAGGAGTAATGGGGGAGTAATAGGGATTTTTAAAGGAAAATAAAAGAGAAAAAATAAAAAAGAAAAAAAAAAGTAAAAATATATCTAGGAGTTTCTCTGGAGCTGTTGCGGTCAGTGTGGGTTCAGCTCAGTTTCAGATAGCTCCTCGTTCCAGCTTACACTTCTCGATATCTACAGGCCCCTTCCGGTGTAGTCGGTGTTTTCTACAGGGATTTTAATCTGTTGCACCAGTCCCTTCTGAGGCGGTTCCCTTTGTTTATTTGGCTTCTGTTTGCCGGTCTCTTCAGAGCCTCATTTCCGCCCTGACATAGGCGGGCGGAGGTGGACTCTTATACAGGTAGCTAGTTCCGTCGCTCTGAGGGGAGGGGCTGACGCTGCAGGGAGGGGCTGGCGCTATGGGGACCGGCTTGCGCCGCGGGGACGGGCTGGCGCTGCGGGGAGGGGCTGGCGCTGCTTTCTCCGTCTGCGCTGCTCAGGCTCCCGGCTGTTCTATATGGAGCGCGCCCCGCGCTGCGCGAGGTTCCAGCCCTCGGGTGTTCCACTACAGCGCGGAACGAAAAGCTGCGCCTGCTCTCTGTGCCTTCCCCGTCAGAGCGGTCCAGGCAGCCAGGGGCTTGGTGGGCGCACTCTCCCCAGGTGTGGCGCACCCACTCCCTTCCGCGGACCCAGTTTCAGTTTCCTCTGGCGCCAGTCGGGTGCGCGCGCCTTCCGCCCTCCGCGTCCCCAGCCCCAGTCCCCGCCCGCGCCGGTCGGGTGCCTGCGCCCTGTGTCTCGCCGCGACCTTCCCCTCCCCCCTGCCTCCTGCCTCCGGCGGGGCTGGGCCGGTCCGCAGCCTGCGAGCTCTTCTCTGGACTTTCTCTGTCTCTTTGTTCTGCGAACGGCTGGCAGTGTGTTCCCGCCGGTTAATTTTCTCTCTCTCCTTTGGTCTCCCACAGTTCAAGTTGGCACCTCACAGAAGCTCCCTC
Source organism: Cervus canadensis (assembly GCF_019320065.1). Taxonomy (NCBI): domain Eukaryota; kingdom Metazoa; phylum Chordata; class Mammalia; order Artiodactyla; family Cervidae; genus Cervus; species Cervus canadensis. Next base: position 20,763,738 of record NC_057391.1, read on the forward strand.
TGATTGTCCTCAGGGCACTCAGGCCCGGACCCTACCCCAAGCAATGTCGCCTAAGACTCCCTTCCTGGGACGGATCTCCGTCCTTAGCTCTTTTGTCTCACTTTTTATCTTTTATATTTTGTCCTACCTCCTTTTGAAGACAATGGGTTTCTTTTCTGGGTGCCTGATGACCTCAGCTAGCGATCAGAAGTTGTTTTGCGAAGTTTGCTCTGCGTTCAGTTATTCTTTTGATGAATTTGTAGGAGAGAAAGTGGTCTCCCCGTCCTACTCCTCCGCCATCTTGGCTCCTCCCTAGATGGACCTTTGAGGGGAAAGTAATGTCTCTGCTTTTCCCTACTAAAAGGAAAACTCTGTGGGGGCACAGATGGGTGTGTTCATCATTGTGTATTTAGAACAGGCTTGGCATTGAGGAGGTACTAAGTAGGCATTTTAAAATGAAAATAAGAAAGCAAAGCACTTCTTTCTCAGAGGAGCTGTTGCATGGAGGAGAGTAGCTGTTGGGTTGGGGTGGAAGGGGAGATGTACATTTCTTGCAGCATTTTGCAGGATGTTTGGGTATGGGATTCAGGAGTGCCTTTTGAGAAGAGGATATGAAGCATGAGAAAACTAAGGGTGAGTCATTTAAACCAATTCCCATCCTCTTGGGATGATTGACCTCTCTTTGAGAATGATACCAGTTAACTTGAGTTGTCTTCAACACCTCTGGTTGTTCCAATGAGATGAGCTTAATATGTGCTCATCTTTGGGCCTCAGAAATGGGACCTAAAGTGATCTGAAGTATGGAGGATGAATACTGAAGAACACAGGCTTGCTTCTAGCCAGACAGGACCACTTCTTGTTTAAAGCCAAATTGTGGGCTTCCCTGGAGGCTCAGTGGTAAAGAATCCACCTACCAATGTCAGAAACATGAGTTCAATCCCTGATCTGGAAAGATCCCACATGCCATGGGGCAACTGAGCCTGTGTGCCACAACTACTGAAGCCAGTGTGCCCTAGAGGCCATGCTCTGCAACAAGAGAAGACACTGCAATGAGAAGCCCTTGCAAGCAATTAGAGAGACATCCCCACTCTCGACAACTAGAGAAAGCCCATATGCAACAATGAAGATTCAGCACAACCACCTTTGGTCTTCCTGCTTTTGCTTCTGCTATTTCTCCTGACAAGAGTGCTCTTCCTGCTCTTCCCACTTTCCAACTGCTACCCTCTCTTCTAGACTCTCTAAACTCCTTTAGATCTTACTATTCATGCTTTCATGACATTTCATTTCAGTTGCCCAGTCATGTCCGACTCTGCAACACCATGGACTGCAGCATGCCAGGCCTCCCTGTCCATCACTAACACCCGGAACCTACTGAAACTCATGTCCATCACATCAGTGATGCCATCCAACCATCTCATCTCATATCATCCCCTTCTCCTCCCACCTTCAATCTTTCCCAGCATCAGGGTCTTTTCCAGTGAGTCAGTTCTTCAAATCAGGTGGCCAAAGTATTGGAGTTTCAGCTTCAGCATCAGTCCTTCCAATGAATATTCAGGACTGATTTCCTTTAGGATGGAATGGTTGGATCTCCTTGCTGTCCAAGAGACTCTCAAGAGTCTTCTGCAACACCACAGTTCAAAAGCATCAATTCTTTGGCACTCAGCTTTCTTTATGGTCCAACTCCCACACCCATACATGACTACTGGAAAAACCATAGCTCTGACTAGATGGACCTGTGTTTGCAAAGTAATGTCTCTGCTTTTTAATATGCTATCTAGGTTGGTCATAGCTTTTCTTCCAAGGAGCAAGCATCTTTTAATTTCATGGCTGCTGTCACCATCTGCAGTGATTTTGGAGCCCCCCAAAATAAGGTCTCTCACTGTTTCCATTATTTCCCCATCTATTTGCCTGAAGTGATGGGAACAGATGCCATGATCTTACTTTTCTGAATGTTGCGTTTTAAGCCAAATTTCACTCTCCTCTTTCACTTTCATCAAGAGGCTCTATAGTTCTTCTTCGCTTTCTGCCATAAGGGTGGTGTCATCTGCATATCTGAGGTTATTGATATTTCTCCTGACAATCTTGATTCCAGTTTGTGCTTCATCCAGCCCGGCATTTCACATGATGTACTCAGCACATAAGTTAAATAAGTGGGGTGACAACATAGAACCATTCAACTTCAGTTTCGTCAGCATTACTGGTTGGGGCATAGAGTTGGATTACCATGATATTGAATGGTTTGCCTTGGAAACAAACAGAGATCATTCTGTCATTTTTGAGATTGCATCCAAGTACTGCACTTTGGACTCTTTTGTTGACTATGATGGCTACTCCATTTCTTCAAAGGGATTCTTGCCCCCAGTAGTAGATATAATGGTCATCTGAGTTAAATTCACCTGTTTGACCACTTCCAGTTTACCTTGATTCATGGACCTAACATTCCGGGTTCCTATGCAATATTGCTCTTTACAGCATTGGACTTTACTTCCATCACCTGTCACATCCACAACTGGGTATTGCATTTGCTTTGGCTCTGTCTCTTCTTTCTGTCTGGAGTTATTTTTCCAGTCTTCTCGAGTAGCATATTGGGCACCTACCAACCTGGGGAGTTCATCTTTCAGTGTCCTATCTTTTTGCCTTTTCATACCGTTCATGGGGTTCTCAAGGCAAGAATACTGAAGTGGTTTGCCATTCCCGTCTCCAGTGGACCATGTTTTGTCAGAACTCTCCACTTTGACCCGTCTGTCTTGGGTGGCCCTACACGACGGCATGGCTAATACTTTCTTTGAGCTAGACAAGGCTGTGGTCCATGTGATCAGATTGGTTAGTTTTCTGTGATGGTGGTTTTCGTTCTGCTTGCCCTCTGATGGAGAAGGATAAGAGGCTTATGGAAGCTTCCTGATGGGAGAGACTGACTGAGGGGGAAACTGGGTCTTGTTCTGATGGGTGGGGCCATGTTCAGTAAATCTTTAGTCCAGTTTTCTGTTGATGGGCAGGGCTGTGTTCCCTCCCTGTTGCTTCACCTGAGGCCAAAGGATGGTGGAGGTAATGAAGATGATGGCGACCTCCTTCAAAAGGCACAATCACTCACTGCTGCACTCAGTGCCCCCACCCTGCAGCAGCCCACTGCCGATCCACGCCTCAGCCGGAGCCTCCTGGACACTCGTAGGCATGTCTGGGCCAGTTTCTTGTGGGGTCACTGCTTCTTTCTCCTGGGTCCTGATGGGCACAAGGTTTTGTTTGTGCCCTCCAAGAGTCTGTTTCCTCAGTCCTGTGTAAGTTCTGGTGGTTCTATGATGGGGTTAATGCTGACCTCCTCCAAGAGGGTTTATGTCATACCCAGATCTGCTGCACCCAGAGCCCCTGTGGCAGGCCACTGCTGACCCGTACCTCCACAGGAGACACTCAGACACAGTTCTGGCTCAGTCTCTGTGGGTTGGGCATGCATTTCATGCTATCAAGCTGGATAGCTCTCCTTTGGTATTTGCTCAATCCTTTGTTCTGTGAGCAGGCCAGGCTGTGTTGGTTAGATTGTTAGGTTGTTAGGTTAGAGCCTTTTGCGGAAAGTTCTCTTTTCTGAAGTTGCAGTTAAGCGTGTATTCTGTAGGGTTTTTTTTTCTTTTTTCTCTCCCAGTTGTGTTATGTTGCCTTCTGAGATTCCAAAACTCCCCATAGACCCGCCTGTGAGAGGGTTTCCTATTGTGTGGAAACTTCTCTTCCTTCATGAATCTCTCCCCAGGACAGGTCTCCATCCTTAACTCTTTTGTCTCTCTTTTTGTCTTTTTTTTTTCTTTTTCTTTTTGTCTTTTCTATTTTGTCCTACCTCCTTGTGAACAGAATGCGCTGCCTTTCTGGGTGCCTGGTGTCCTCCGCCAGTGTTCAGAAGTTGTTCTGTGGAAGTTACTCAGCATTCGGATGATCTTTTGATGAATTTGTGGGGGAGAAAGTGGCCTCCCCGTCCTATTCCTCTGCCATCTTGACTCAGCAGTGACATTTGGCCAGGAACAATTTGGGGGCAACTCAAGTACTAACTAACTTACTAACTAGCTAACTAACTAACTGAAGTCTTTGGCTTCTCAAGTTTTCAAAAGTCATCCTTCCCTTTGGTGCTTAAGATCACAAGTGCCCAAGCTCAGACCCTGATCCACAACTGAAGGTTCAGCTATGGACTGGTTCCCCGCCCTTGTAATTCCCAGAGGAATGCTTATGCTTTCTGCCTAGTCCTGCTGGTTCTGGAGTTCTGCTAGGCCATCTTGTAACCAGCTTCTTCAACTGCTCCTGCTTTCCCCATACCTCCTCACCCCAAGTGCAGATGAAGGCCCCTCTGTTATCTGTCCAAGCACATCAGAGACCACCTATAGTACCTGTCAAAACTTTGGGAAATGAAGGAATTCTAGTATAGGAAAGAGGGAGGAAAATCCCATAGAACAAGATACAGGAAGTTGTAAGAGTCCACCAGCCACCTACCTACACAGGCTATTTTTTTTCTTTTGTACTTTCCTCATCTCATTCTGCTCCCATCTGGCCATAAACCTACCTTTTGCCATGTAGTACCCTTGCCTATATCTCTCTCTGTTTCTTTCATCTCTGGGTGCAGGATTCTGATCTTTGAGACCCAGGAAGAAGGTAAAACCCCATTTTAGCCCCATACTCACTTCCCAGGACACATCTTATTCTGCAGAGACAGATCTCATTCCATAATGCAAGCTGTTTCTATGTCATGAAGGAGAGCAGTGTAGCTCTGTCTGTCTTAAGTCATTGTTTTGGCTTTGCTGCCATAAAGCCATTGAAATGTTTCCCCAAACAAACATACCCTCTTCCCAAAATTGAATCTGAAAATTGCTGATAATTTTTAAATAAATTATTCTGGCTTTTAGACATTACATTTTCAAAACTCTGAGGATTCGATCTCATTAGAACACTCCAGTACACTTTTGTTTCTTTAACGGTGTTTGTACTTTACAGAAATTGGCAGAATAATAAAGCATCTAGGAGGATATTAATGGTGTCTTCTGACAAAAGCCAGGGGAATCTGTCCTTCCCTTTTGAAGCCTCCAAAAGTGTCTGGGGGTGGGTGTGTCATTTTTTAAGAGAGTCACATCAACAAAAATGTACCTAGGAGTGATGAGCATTTCAGAATGATGCTTTGTTAATTTGCATGAGAAACAGGACTGCTAGACCTATTTCTAGAAAATTCTGGAGAATTATCTGCTCAGTGCATTCTCTCCCTCTGCTTCCTTCCTTCTAGTCAGTACCATTCCCTGAGATCTCTTTGATCCTTTGTAGAAGAAAAGTGTGTTCTTCCCTCTTAGAGAGTGGCTTTCTAGTCTGAAGACATCTTGGGAAGCAAGCAATACTTCAGAAATAGATAAAAATTCCTCCCTGGTCATTCTGCCTGTCAGGGAGCAGGCACTGGGCTGCTCACTGGATGAGCCCAAAGTCATCCAAAAGGGCAGGGGTGGCCACCCCCTGGATGTGATTATCCTTCCTGGGACAGAGCCCTTGGGAACTATGAGACAATGGCAGTCTTGAGGTGTGCTCCCGTCCTCTACCGCTAGAGGTCTGCCGTGAGCTGGTGAGGAAGGCAAGTCATGGACAGAGTAAAAGGTGAGACGTGGTGGGTGAGGGGGGTGGGGAGGTGCTGTAAGTGAGATTCCTTACCAAGAACTTAGAAATAAGGGAGATGGATGGTCTTGATCAGTGGTTCTTAACGTTTTATGAGTTAAAAATCCATTTGAGAGTTTGACTCTTCCCACCCCTGCAGCCATTGAAATTAAAAGATGGTTTCTCCTCAGAAGAAAAGCTATAACAATCTAGACAGTGTATTAAGAAGCAGAGACATTACTTTGCTGACAAAGGTCTGTATAGTCAAAGCTATGGTTTTTCCAGTAGTCATGTATGGATGTGAGAGTTGGACCATAAAGAAGGCTGAGCACTGAAGAATTGATGCTTTTGAATTGTGGTGGTGGAGAAGACTCTTGAGAGTCCCTTGGACTGCAAGGAGATCAAACCAGTCAATCCTAAAGGAAATCAACACTGTATATTCATTGGAAGGACTGAAGCTGAAGCTCCAATATTTTGGCCACCTGATGCAAAGAGCCAACTCATTAGAAAAGATTCTGATGCTGGGAAAGATTGAAGGCAGGAGGAGAAGGGGGCAACAGAGGACATGATGGTCTGATGGCATTACCAAATCAATGGACATGAGTTTGAGCAAACTCCAAGAGATGGTGAAGGACAGGGAAGCCTGGTGTGCTGCAGTTTATGGGGCTGCAAAGAGTCGGACATGACTGAGCGATAAACAACAACAACGCCCTAATCTACATAGGCACACTATTTTGCATACAACATAAGGGTTTTCCCAGAAAACCCTGAAGTTCATCTATGGACCTTCTTCTTTAGACTATGAACTCCTGGAGGGCAAGGATTGTCCTTGTGCGCTGATGTGTGTCCTGTGCCTACCCAAAGTGCCTGAGATAAAGGAAGTGCTGATAAGAGCTAAAAGGCAGAAGCAAACCTGTATTTGCTTGACAGAAGCCAGGCCAGGGTGTGCAAATGCCAGTGGCATCAGTGCTATGAGGGGCTTTGATAGTGACAGCCCTGTCACTGTTCTGGACCTGATGGTGTGTGAGCTCTTCACCCTTCCGACCCTCTGGTCCTGACCTAGTGTGCTGACCTGAGACATGTAGGTCAATGGTGGTCTGAGGAAGAGATGAGAAGTGACATTTTGAGGATCCTCACACTGCTACCTGGTTTTTGCAATGGCATGATATCAACTTATTCTAAATGCTTCTCTAAAGTCATCATTCAGCTGCATTTACTGAGCTTGATAAATGCTGAGGACTGAATGACCATAACAGCTGGTCTGGGTCACTTAAAAGTCCTCTGCCACTGCTAGAGAGGCAGCAAGAGGGACCACTATTATCATTGCCATTTTTAGAAACTTCTATATCAGTGACACCCTGTGAACCATGCTGAACACAGTCATGCTGCTCATAGTTGGCTCAGGGCTAAGTTCTATAAGTTCAGGATGGGATGGGACTCCATAGTAAAGAGAACTGAGTCCCAAATATCAGAAGCTTAATTGAAAAGGGTCTATCAATTTGGAAGTCCACAAATTCAGATTCTCCCAAAGTGCTGCCAGAATGACAGATACACAGTGAACTGAAGGTTTGGTGCTGAGCACAACCCACCATTCACACACTGTCTTGCCTGGTGGTGAGCTCCCTGTGAGGGAGTCCAGAGTCCTTCCCTGAGACTGATCCTCAGTTTGGGGCCACTTGTGTGCATCAGATCTATTTTTATGTCCTTGAATCAAAACGAGTCCCTTTGAACCCCTGGGAAAGCCCTTAATTTTATATGCAACTTTGTATATGCAAAGAGAAATGAGGGGGCACTTCTTACCTCTATTTCCTACAGAATTCAAGGCACTAATTAACATAATGGATGCTCTGGGGTGTGAGCTCAGAATGTGTGTCAGTAGGTAGATAGACGCTATTTGCTTTTCCCAGCTGCACTGAAACCCCAACTCTAGCCCAGCTGAAATATGCTGCTGGTCTAGTTTAATAATAGCTCTTCCCTGGTGGCTCAGACGGTAAAGTGTCTGCCTACAGTGTGGGAGACCCAGGTTCAATCCCTGGGTTGGGAAGATCTCCTGGAGAAGGAAATGGCAACCCACTCCAGTATTCTTGCCTGGAAAACCCCATGGATGGAGGAGCCTGGTAGGCTACAGTCCATGGGGTCTCAAAGAGTTGGACATGACTGAGCGACTTCACTTTCTTTCTAGTTTAATAATAGACATTTTGCCATATTTTATTTTTTTAAGAATTTTTATGTAGACCATTTTAAGAGTATTTAACTTGTTACAGTATTGTTTCTGTTTTACTTAATTTATTTTCTTGGCCATGAGCCATGTGGGATCTTAGCTCCTCAACCAGGGTTCAAACCTGAACCCCCTAATTTGGAAGGCAAAGTCTTAACCACTGGACCACCAGGGAAGTCCCATGCCTTATTGGTAAAAATTGCCTAATGGCTTTTTCTTCATTCTTGTTCTTCATTACCTTTCCATATATTTGGCACTGTTGATGCTCCTGTCATCTTGAATTTCTCCTCCCCTGCTTGCTAAACCTGCATGATTCTGCTTCTGTTGGTTTGCTTTTTATTCTCCAGGGACTTTCACTGAGCCCCATGCTGTTTTTCTTTCTCTACATAAATTTCTCCACAGTGTACAGTTTTGTATCTACCTGTTGCTCTCTCACTTACTAACTTACTCACTTACTCCTGTTCACTCATTACTCAGCCTCTCTCTCACCCTCCCTTATGTGGTACTCAGCTTAGAGAACACCAAGATGAATAAAATCCAGTTTCTGCTTTCAGGGAGTCATATAACCAATAAGTGGTAGCCTGACTCAATATCTGGCTTTTGCACGCATTCCAGTGCTCTTTGCCCTCTGTGTAAAGACTCTAAGTTACACATGCACACTCAATTTTAATCTCACATCTTCCATGACTCCTTTGCCTGCACCTCTATCCTTCACTGATTTTCTTCTCCATCAAACTGTTCTGGTCAGGAGAACTGGGTTTTATACCTTCCTCAATTTAGCTTTATTGACTACGCCAAAGCCTTCAACTGAGTGGATCACAATAAACTGTGGAAAATTCTGAAGGAGATGGGAATACCACACCACCTGACCGGCCTCTTGAGAAACCTGTATGCAGGTCAGGAAGCAACAGTTAGAACTGGACATGGAACAACAGACTGGTTCCAAATAGGAAAAGGAGTACGCCAAGGCTGTATATTGTCACCCTGCTTATTTAACGTATATGCAGAGTACATCATGAGAAACGCTGGGCTGGAGGAAGCCCAAGCTGGAATCAAGATTGCCGGGAGAAATATCAGTAACCTCAGATATGCAGATGACACCACCCTTATGGCAGAAAGTGAAAAGGAACTAAAAAGCCTCTTGATGAAAGTGAAAGAGGAGATTGAAAAAGTTGGCTTAAAGCTCAACATTCAGAAAACTAAGATCATGGCATCTGGTCCCATCACCTCATGGGAAATAGATGGGGAGACAGTGGAAATAGTGTCAGACTTTATTTTTCTGGGCTCCAAAATCACTGCAGATTGTGACTGCAGCCATGAAATTAAAAGACACTTACTCCTTGGAAGGAAAGTTATGACCAACTTAGATAGCATATTAAAAAGCAGAGACATTACTTTGCCAACAAAGGTCCGTCTGGTCAAGGCTATGGTTTTTCCAGTGGTCATGTATGGATGTGAGAGTTGGACTGTGAAGAAAGCTGAGTGCCGAAAAATGGATGCTTTTGAACTATGGTGTTGGAGAAGACTGTTGAGAGTCCCTTGGACTGCAAGGAGATCCAACCAGTCCATCCTAAAGGACTGGGTGTTCATTGGAAGCACTGATGCTACAGCTGAAGCTCCAATACTATGGCCACCTCATGCGAAGAGTTGACTCATTGGAAAAGACCCTGATGCTGGGAGGGATTTGGGGGCAGGAGGAGAAGGGGACGACGGAGGATGAGATGGCTGGATGGCATCACCGACTCGATGGGCATGAGTTTGAGTAAACTCTGGGAGTTTGTGATGGACAGGGAGGCCTGGCGTGCTGCGATTCATAGGGTCGCAAAGAGTCGGACACGACTGAGCGACTGAACTGAACTGAACAGAATTTAGTTAGGTTGGGGAACTCATCTGACCTGTATTGGACTCAATATATTCATCTGTGGGATGAGACGGTCATAGCACCTGGATTCTTCCATCTCCAATATGCCATGATTGTTTACAATTGGAGGGAGGTGATGGCTAATACAAAACAGCAGTTGTATAGTGAAGCTAATGCATTTTTGGGAAGAATTTAGCATCCTCTTGGGATTTAGCACATCATAAAATTGTTTGCTGGTCTGGGAAATATTTATCTTTAACACTTATTATAATTAGCCAGTTGCCAGAGCTAGTAACATGTTCAGATAAAGGGAAGGCAGGTATGGGAGGAGTTGACATTAAAGCTGGATAAGATGGTAGCCTTGAACTTTGGAAGGCTTTGTAGGGACTGTCCTCATATAGGGACTGTTCTGAGATCATTGCTTTTTATAGTAAGTTTGTGCCTTAATCCATAAGGCACAATCCTTATGTGTTATTCATGTTAAGTAAATTTCTGTAGAGTAACAGTTCTGCTTTGGATCTTGAAAAATAACTTCTTGATTAGAAAAATAATATTTTTTTTTAGTCACTGATATTTTGAATTTAAAAAACAGGTCCATTCAAGCTAGTTGACTAAAGGGTCATGTGTACATATGTGAAAGGATGAAATATTATATGGCAATGAAAGCAAGTCACGTGAAGCACACTTGAACCTTACAAATACAAAGTTAAGCAGAAGATGCCAGACATAGAGCAATACCTACTACATGGATCCATTTATATGAATTTCAAAAACAGGCAAAACTAACCCATGATGTTAGGAACCAGGATAAAGGTTACCTTTAGAATGTAGGGAAGGAGCTAGAGAGAGTCTTCTGGGGTGTTAGTATTGTTCTATCTCTTGACCTAGGTGGTGGTTACAGACATGTGTTCAGTTCATAACAATTCATGGAGTTTGTGATTTGTGTGCTTGTCTGTGTATGTGTTATATTTAAGTTTTAAATGTTAAAAATGCTTGAGCTCTATACTGTAGATTCCTGATTCCAAGTGCAAGAAAAGTATATTTAGGTAGGGAGAACCCAGCTTAGGTGAGAGCAGGGGGCCACAAGAGCTGAGCTCTGGAAATTAGGTGTGTGGAGAAGACATTCCGGTTGGGCTAGCAGCGGGCAGAGTGAAGAAAGTGGTTAGATTGAAGTGAAAGACGTGTACCAGAGTGTGTAAGGTGGGAGCTGAGGCTGGGAGCTGATTCTGGGAAAGACCACGGGTGGGGCTTTGAGTCCCTAGCTGAGCAGCTAGGTTTCTTCTTTTGGATGGTGGAAGATCATGGAAGATTTGACCTATTGATAGCAGAACTTTAGGATGTTGGAAAGGAGGGGAGTCCAGAGCACAGAGTGGTAGGGGTGGACACAGTTGTCACGATGGGATTGGAGAAGGGCAAATGAGGACTCTGAACTCTGAGACTCTCTGAGATGTGTCTGGTGGTGTTGACCTTGGCTAGTGTTCCAACTCCAGTTCTTGTTAGTGTAGACATGTTTGGGTTTGCATCCTTTCCTAAGTGGGCTTCAGGGGCATCAGGCTCAGGCTCGGTGTTCAGGGACGGCTTGGTAAATTGTGCCCCTGAGGACTCCCCCATGATTGGATCCTTCTCAGAAAGTGTGTGCTCTCGCCCGAGCCAAGCCTGCCCGCCCCACCCCAGTGAGGGCAACCATGGGACCCATACGTGAGACCCTCCCATTGTATCCCCGCTCTAAGCCTTGATTGTGCAAGTCTGTTCGCAGCAGTAGAAGCCTCCGCATGACAGTGCCCGAGCCTGGGGCTTCCCTGTGGGCAGGACATGCTGGAGACTGGCCAACGTGCCTCACTGAGGCTAATGTGAGTATTGCTGAGCCCCCTCTGTAGAATGCAGACAGTGGAGGACAGTTCATTCCACGAACCCCGGGCAAGAAGGGTTCAGCAAAATTCTCATTTAGAGAACCATCTTCCATTGTCTTCACTCTTTGTAGACAACCAGATGTGCTGTCCAAGGAAAAAACGGTAGATTAAGGTAGAACTGTGATCTGATGAGATGTATTCCAGGGCCAGAAGTGACAGTGTTTCAAGGTGGAATGGTTAATATCTCATAAAAACACTTGCTCTTTGGAAGAAAAGCTATGACAAACCTAGACAGCATACTAAAAAGCAGAGACATTACTTTGCTAACAAAAGTCTATATAGTCAAAGCTATGGTTTTTCCAGTAGTCATGTATGGATGTGAGAGTTGGACCATAAAGAAGGTTGAGCACTGAAGAAGAATTGATGCTTTTGAACTCTGGTGTTGGAGAAGACTCTTGAGAGTCCCTTGGACAGCAAAGAGATCAAACCAGTCAATCCTAAAGGAAATCAACCCTGAATATTCATTGGAAGGACTGAAGCTGAAACTCCAATACTTTGGCCACCTGATGTGAAGAGCCGACTCACTGGAAAAGCCCCTGAGGCTGGGAAAGATTGAGGACAAGAGAAGAAGGGGGAGGCAGAGGATGAGATGGTTAGATAGCATCACTGACTCAGTGGACATGAGGGACAGGGAAGCCTGCCATGCTGCAGTTCATGGAGTTGCCAAGAGTTGGACATGACTTAGCAACTGAAACAACAATAGCAAAAAAGACAAGGAAACAGGAATTGTTCTTTGCCAATATTACAGGGTAGCAGAGCTTCTTTTTTTTTTTAAAATTTTTTATTAGTTGGAGGCTGATTACTTCACAACATTTCAGTGGGTTTTGTCATACATTGATATGAATCAGCCATAGAGTTACACGCATTCCCCATCCCGATCCCCCCTCCCACCTCCCTCTCCACCCGAGTCCTCTGGGTCTTCCCAGTGCACCAGGCCCGAGCACTTGTCTCATGCATCCCACCTGGGCTGGTGATCTGTTTCACCATAGATAATAAACATGCTGATCTTTCGAAACATCCCACCCTCACCTTCTCCCACAGAGTTCAAAAGTCTGTTCTGTACTTCTGTGTCTTGAAAGAACAGCAACATTTGATTATGGTATGTTTATGATTTCCTGAGGCACTTCATGTGAATTATCTTTTTTTCCATTTTGAGCTTCTCAACCAGGCTGTGGAAAAGATAGGGAAAAGAGCCCTGCTTATCATATGAGGATTTATGTGCAGATATCTGGAAAGGTGAGATGTTTCGTCCAGTCTCAAAGGTGATAAGGAGTAGAATTTGAAACCAGGTCTTTTGACTCCAGGTCCAGATTTTTCTCAGTACACTAGCTATATTTCCCCTGACAGGATTCAGCTGTCCTGCAGTAATCCTAGGAGACACTTAGCCCTCGGGACACTTGGCCTCGCAGTCTCCGAAAACAAGTGATAGGAAAGTGGTACGTGTTGGGTTGAGGGGACAGAGGAGAAGAAAATGAGAGAAGCAGAATAATAATTGTTGCCCATCAGGTGAGTGCAGTGATCCTTTTCTTAAGAAGCAAGTAGGACTGGGCTATAGGCATGGAGAGGACTGGAGAGGGAGCAGGGAAGATGGCAGCATGAGAGGGGGTACACCACCATCCAGCAGCTTGCTGGTGAGGCCACCCCCTGACCCCTTGGCTGGGTCAAATGCATAGACAGCATGGCAGGAGCCAGTTGGTCAATGGATGGCCCAGCTGGACTGACGGCTACTTACTGGAATGGATGGGCCCAGTACTGGAATGGATGCCACTCCCTGTAACTGCATAAAGAATATAAAAATCGAACAGATGAAACCTTCCAGCTGTCTACACCATGTGCATGCTCATTAGAGATGACTTTACAGCCAGGGCAGAAGTCCGGATGAGTGGAAAATGAAAGTGTTAGTCGCTCAGTGGTGTCAGACTCTGTGACCCCATAGACTATAGCCCACCAGGCTCCTCTGTCCATAGGATTTCCCAGGCAAGAGTACTGGAGTGGGTTGCCATTTCCTTCTCCAGGGGATCTTCCTGACCCAGGGATCGAACCTGGGTCTCCTGCATTACAGGTGGATTCTTGACCATTTGAGCCACCAGGGAGGGGTTCATTTCACCTGTTCGGTGCTACTGGTCTGATGTGGAGCCCACTGTGGCTTTCGATCAAGGTAATTACTATAGAAGGTTCTCAGTTCAGTTCAGTTCAGTCGCTCAGTCATGTCTGACTCTTTGTGATCCCATGAATCGCAGCACACCAGGCCTCCCTGTCCATCACCAACTCCTGGAGTTTACTCAAACTCATGTCTGTCAAGTCGGTGATGCCATCCAGCCATCTCATCCTCTGTCATCCCCTTCTCCTCCTGCCCCCAATCCCTCCCAGCATCAGGGCCTTTTCCAATGATAAGGTGGCTGCAAAACCTGGATGAGCAGATCTGAGCTTAGAGGTAGCATGATTAGCTGAATGCAGAGCAACCATCTGGCTTTTCCAGGTTGCCTAAAGCGCAGAAGATCCTATTACAATCTGATGCATGTATCTTTGCCTTCATTAAACTTTTTTTTTTCTAATTTGGCCATGCCATGTGGCACGTGGGGCCCTGAGCTCCCTGAAAAGGGTTCCAGGACTAGAGACTGAACCCAAGTCCCCTGTATTGCAGGGTGGATTCCTAACCACCAGACCACTTCCCTTCCCACTGAAGGGGAGTCCCCTTCAATAACATTTTTTAAAAATTAAAAATAATTTACATGGATTCACCATCTCTTCAACGTTTGTTTTTATCATATTTCTATTTTTTTCAATATGTGTGCGTGTTAGTCACTCAGTCGTGTCCAACTCTTTGTGACCCCCTGGACTATATATAGCCCACCAGGCTCCTCTGTCCATCGGATTCTCCCGGCAAGGATACTGCAGTGGGTTGCCATTTCCTTCTCCAGGGGATCTTCCTGACCCAGGGATTGAACCCGGGTCTCCTGCATTGCAGGCAGACTCTTTACCGATAATAGGGGGTATAAGAATAGTATCTTGTTACTGTCTTAATTTGAACATCCCTAATTGGAGAAGGCAATGGCACCCCACTCCAGTACTCTTGCCTGGAAAATCCCATGGACGGAGGAGCCTGGTAGGCTGCAGTCCATCAGATCACTATGAGTTGGACATGACTGAGCGACTTCACTTTCACTTTTCACTTTCACACATTGGAGAAGGAAATGGCAACCCACGCCAGTGTTCTTGCCTTGAGAATCTCAGGGATGGGGGAGCCTGGTGGGCTGCCGTCTATGGGGTTGCATAGAGTTGGACACAACTGAAGTGACTTAGCAGCAATTACTAATGAGATCAAGCATATTTTGGTACATTATTCTGTATTTCCTCCTTCTTAAATGTAATTCAGGTCAAATGTGGTCTACTTTTTATTAGATGGCTTATCTATCTTTTATGGCTTTGTAAAAATCAATATATTGATTCTATATTATGCATACTAAACATTTGTGCATTGTCTCTGTCACAAATATGTTCTCCCTGTTTGTGATTTGCCTTTAACTTTACTTTGGGGTCATTTAATAAACAGAAACTCTTAATTTAATTTAATATATATACACACATATATATTTTTGGCCACATGCTGTGCGATTTGTGGTATCTTAGTTCCTCAGGAGTGCGAGCTCAGACCGTTAGGAAATTCCCAGAAAACTCTTAATTGTAATGTAGCTTAATTTATCAAAGTTTTCTTTTTTGTTTAGAAATTTTCTGTTCTTTAGTAAACTCTTCTGTATACTGGGGTCCAAAACAATATTCTTCTCTTTTCTTCTGAAAGTCTTGTGTGGGGTTGTTTCTTGGCTCTTTATTTTGCTCTGCTGGCCATTTTGTGTATATTCATGTCATGACCACCTTGCCTTAATCATTCTTCTTTTATGTCTTGTTATCTGCCTAGGCAAGTCCTCCCTGCCATCTTCTTTTTTAGCAATGTCTCAACTATTCTAGAATCTTTGCTGATTTACATTTTACTCCCAAAATGGGATCATAATGTTATTACTGGTTGATAACTTGCTTAAAAAAAAACCTTAATAAATATTGTGAATATTTTGGAATTACATAATGCTGTAAAATATAA
The DNA here is from genome assembly GCF_019320065.1 of Cervus canadensis. Taxonomy (NCBI): domain Eukaryota; kingdom Metazoa; phylum Chordata; class Mammalia; order Artiodactyla; family Cervidae; genus Cervus; species Cervus canadensis. Next base: position 20,779,406 of record NC_057391.1, read on the forward strand.
TTTTAACTACATGAAATATTATAATTTAGATATACTATAATTTACTCATTTCATCCCCCATTCTTGATATTTAAGTTGTTGCCAAATTTTCTTGTTATAAGCAGTTTTATGGTGAATATTCCTGTGGTAAAATATTCATGCCTATTTTCTCAAGATGGAAGTAGGATGTTTAAGGATTTGTTCAATTTTAAGTTTTTTTGATAGAAATTACTACGTTATTTTTTAGGAAGTTCATATGAACTGTGTGATAGTGAGGTTGCAGGGCAGGTACCCTTACAAAAAGGGAACATTATCATTCCCAAAAACAAAAAGCAAAAAGAACCCTCACATTTTCCAGCTCCATGGGCAAAAAATGTAAAACCAGGTTAAATTTGGTTTACAAATCTAATCTGGATTAGCACATTCTGTGTATTTTTCCAGTGAACAGCCCTGAGATTTCGTACCATGAACATGTACCTAAATATCATCTCCCTTTATCCCATTAGAGGTACTGAGCTGGGCGGATGGCCCATGGAGAACAGAGTGCCCCGGTGATGGAGTTTATCTTGCTGGGATTTCCTCTCAGCAGGCAGGTGGAGCTGCTGTTCCTTGGTGCTCCTGCTGCCCATGTTCCTGCTGACACTCATGGGAAACCTGCTCATCATCTCCGTGGTGCTGTCCTTCACCCGCCCCCACACCTCCATGTACTTCTTCCTGTGCAACCTCTCCATCCTGGACATCCTCTTCACCTCTGTCATTTCCCCAAAGCACTGGCCAACTTAGTATCTGGTGATAAAACCATCTCCTTTGCTGGCTGTATCACCCAGTGCTATTTCTACTTCTTCCTGGGCACAGCAGAGTTTCTCCTGCTGACAGTCATGTCCTATAACTGCTATGCCACCATCTGCTACCCCCTGTGGTACAGCACCATTATGAGGCCCCCTGTCTGCATCAGGACAGTTGTGTTCTCTTGGGTGGGAGGCTTCGTATCTGTGCTCTTTCCAACCATCCTCATCTCCCAGCTGCCCTTCTGTAACTCCAACATCATTAACCACTTCTTCTGTGACAGTGGACTTTGCTGGCCCTAGCCTGTGTGGACACCACCGCCATCGAGCTGATGGATTTTATGCTTTCATCCACGGTCATCCTCTGCTGCATAGTTCTCGTGGCCTTTTCCTATATGTACATCATCCATAGTGAGTATCCCTTCTGCAAGTGGAAGAAAGAAGGCCTTCAAACCTGTGCTTCCCACTTGACCATAGGTGTGATTTCCAGCAGTATCATGGTGTTTATCTATGTGACTCCATCCCAGAAAGAATATCTGGAGGTCAACAAGGTCCCCTCAGTCCTGAGCAGTGACTCCATTCCTCAGCCCCTTCATATATACCCTGCGGAATGATACAGTGTTGAAGGTCCTCAGGGATGTGTGACTGGGTTCGAGCAGGTTTGGAAAAGAGGATGAGGACAACGCTGAGGAGAGGAGTGTCCTCTGTCAGTGACCACAGAGGAGAGGAATAGTTCCTCTTCCTCTTCACTACCAGGTACCCATTGTACAGACTCCCAGTATTAAAAGAGAGGAATTTTTTTTAGGAAAGAAAAAGAAAGGGGCTTCCCACGTGATCCAGTGGAGTTAAGACTCTGTGCTTCCAATGCAAGGGGAGTATGTATGATCTCTGGTCGGGGAACTAAGATCCCATGTTCCATGCGTCATGGCCAAAAAGCAAAAATTAAATAAATAAATAAAAATAAAAGACAGGACTTGCCTTAGCAAAAGAGTGAGCTAGCTGAGGGACCCTGAGTGGTCTATAGCAGAAAGAGGTTGAGCTGGAGACAGGGACTTGGACTCTGGCCTTGGTTCTAACTCTAACTCTGTGGCCACAATGGGTCACCATGTCACCTGCCACTCTGGCCCTCAGTGGTCTCCTCTGAAGTGCATCAGGGCTTGACTTGATCTCTAAGTTCTGTCCACACTGAATATTTCAAGAATTGCAGAAGGGTCTACAGCCTGTGTGTGTCCTGTTTGAAGTCCCAACATATTTGACCCCCTTTCCTCATGGATCCTGAATACAACTCTTCTATCAACTTGATACAAAGTCTTTTTTTTTCATTTATTTTTATTAGTTGGAGGCTAATTACTTTACAATATTGTAGTGGTTTTTGCCATACATTGCCATGAATCAGCCATGGATTTACATGTGTTCCCCATCCTGAACCCCCCTCCCACCTCCCTCCCCATTCCATCTCTCTGGGTCATCCCAGTGCACCAGCCCTGAGCACTTGTCTCATGCATCCAACCTGGACTGGCGATCTGTTTCACACTTGATAATATACATGTTTCAATGCTGTTCTCTCAGATCATGCCACCCTCGCCTTCTCCTATAGAGTCCAAAATTCTGTTCTGTACATCTGTGTCTCTTTTTCTGTCTTGCATATAGGGTTATCGTTACCATCTTTCTAAATTCCATATATATGCGTTAGTATACTGTATTGGTGTTTATCTTTCTGGCTTACTTCACTCTGTATAATGGGTTCCAGTTTTATCCATCTCATTAGAACTGATTCAAATGTATTCTTTTTAATGGCTGAGTAATATTCCATTGTGTATATGTACCACAGCTTCCTTATCCATTCGTCTGCTGATGGGCATCTAGGTTGCTTCCATGTCCTGGCAATTATAAACAGTGCTGCAATGAACATCGGGGTACATGTTGACACAAAGTCTTTCCTAGTTCTTTCTCCATGGATGCCCTTTCCTTCTGTTTTCTCTAGGAATCTTTCTAGGAATAATCTTCATTATCAGGCCACTGTTATATCCTGTGCCCCACTGTCTTCCCTCAGTGGACATTTGTAGTGACTGTGGTGGATATATGTAGTCCATGTTATTTAATAACACTGCTTTCTGTACTAGAACACATTCATAACACCCAACATGCTCGCATTCTTATGTAAGACATGCCCTGTTCCCTCAGCTTCCAAGGACTGACCCATGGATGGATAATCTGCCTGAAGGCACAATGCATTGCCTGGCCAGTGATCTATGACCTGTGTGGCTTGGCTGGGACAGATAAATTGTACAAACAAATGTCTCTTTTTTGAGAGTTTGAAATAAGAGAGGTAGTGATTTTACCAGACAATGGTGATGTTCCCTCTGGAAGCTCAAATAGACTTGGTGCCTGGAGTGGCCATTTGGGGCAGGTACAAGCTGATGAGTAATTACTTTGGGGGGGGCAGGGGTTCCTCCATCTCTTCTTTTTTTTGTGATTGAAGTGTAGTTGATATATAATTTGTGTTAGTTTCAGGTGTACACCAAAGTGATACAGTTATACATATTCAGTTATGTATATTCATATACATGTATATATGAATATATATTCTTTTTTAGACACTTTACATTATAAGTTATTGCAACAAGCTGATGAGTAATTAGAGGAGCCCAGTCTGCCCATCACAGAGAATAATAGAGAAAATAGAAAATAGAGAAGAGATGGATGAGAGTCAGCTCAGTTGCAGAGATAAGAGTGAAGGGCCCTCCTCTCTAATGACTTCCCAGGTCAAGACGCTGACAGTTTTATTTCCTATTCCTGGGTTTGATGAGGTTGCCAGTACCCATATATCAAACCTGTCTTTATTGAGCACTTTTGAGAAGGTCATTATTTCTCATGACTAAAAAACAGTTTGACTAAAGCTCTCTCTCTGCACCAAGTATAGCCCTTCCCCCTTTCTGAGGAACTAGAAAGATGCCTATTTCTAACTAAACTTTTTGGATTCTTGGTGCCCAAACACTGCCTGAGATATCTGAGAGGCACCATGTAGGTCTATGGCTCAGGTCAGTGCAAGCCAGATTTTTTTCAATGTCACCAGAAACACTAGGGTTTACATTCCTGTCCTCCTTGACCTCTAGCACTGCAGTATGCGTCTTGCCTGAATTAACACCTATGCTTTTCATGGAACACGCTCCTAAGGCAACTCTGTAGAGTGCTGGAAACAAAGGCCACTCAAATGAGAATAGGGGTTATGGATTTCCCTGGTGGTCCAGTGGTTAAGACTCTGTGCTTTTGATGCAGGGGGCCCAGGTTCAATCACTGGTCAGGGAACTAGAACACAAATGGTGACAAATGGTGTGGTCAAGACCTCTTACATTTGTCACAGGTAATATCCTAATTTCATCTGGTAATTGCATAGTCCTCTGTTAGCTAATTAGCTTTATCCAGAGGAAAAATAAACATCTCATATCTTTATGATGGAAGGTAGTTTGAGAATGAGGCATCCCTCCAAGCTAGGTTCCTATTCTCCCACGGAGACTGGGAGAAAGGGTGCCATCTTCCTTGATTCTACTTCAAAGAGATGGTTCCAAGGTCCTGAAGAAAGACTTGCTGGGTCACAAAGCTGACCAGAGGCTGATTTAAAATTTAAAACTAGAGATTTATGTACATTTAAGATTTATATATGTAAACATACTTTAATATTTATGTACATTTCAAAGAACAGACAGAACTCACAAGTTTTCTAAAGTATATGTCTCAGAAAAGGGAAAGAGACAGCTCTTCTCTTATTTTCAACAGGGAGAATTTAGCCTTATAGATGAAAAATTAATCAGCCAATCTAATAAACAAATGGAAAATTTTATTTGAGCTGACTTTGAGGATTATAACCCAGCAGGAGCATCTCAGAAAGCTCTGAGAACTGTTGAACCAGTAAGAAGTCAAGACAAAGTTATATGAGTTTCTTGAGACAGAGGGTTGTATATCAAATGACATATTATTGACAGTTTATGTAATCCAGATCTAAACTTCATTATGGGCTTCCCTGGTGGCTCAGATGGCAAAGAATCTCCCTGCAATGCGGGAGACCCGGGTTCAGTCCCTGGGTTGGGAAGATCCCCTGGAGAAAGGAATGGCAACCCGCTCCAGTTTCTTGCCTGGGAAATCCCATGGACAGAGGAGTCTGGCAAGCTACAGTCCATTGGGTTGCAGAGTATCTGATATGACTGAGCAACTAACACATACACACATACACATACACACACACACACACACACACTCTTCATCATGGTAGATCAAGTTACACCTTATAAGATCAAAAAGCACTGTTATCTTTTGGGAGTGTGGCCTCCCTATGTAGCAAAGTAGGATCTTCCCTGATCAGGCATAGAACCCATGTCCTCTGCATTGGGAACCCGGTCTTAACCACTGGACAACCAGGGAAGTCCAGAAATGCTAACTTTAAGGGGTTGTCCTGCTGATTCTAAGAGAATGTTGCTTTTTATGTCTGAGCAGGTATTCCTGCCAACTGGGGAGGTTTGGTCAATGCATAATTCAGATACACAATGCACAATGGGGAAGAGAGGAGGCTAGAGGGCAGAGAAGAAATTTTTCTGTTAAATTTTTCTTGTCTTGCTATAAAATATGAATTTTACCTCACAGCCTCTTACTTTACTTCTGTTTGACCTTACATAGCCCTCTGGGAGTCCATTCCTGCAATGCTTTTTGCTTCTCCAAGCTTTGTCGACTATTAGGTAAATGCCTGTGCTGGGCTAGGTAGGAATCAAAGTGAGCACACCTGATTCCTGTCTGATAGTGACAGATAAATATAAATCAAAATGAGGATCACCTTTGACTGGAGAGCTTTTTTGTTTCTGATTTTTAATTTTTAACTATAAAAATACACATTCATTGTAAAATTTCAGCCAGTACTGAAAATAAACCATAAAATAAACCATGAGAATTTTATCAGCCAATTCTACTCTCCAGCAGCAAACATTATTAATTAAGCAATTTGTGCTTTTGAGACCGTGCACCTCAGATGGGTCTTGAACCAACATCTTTTAACTGAGATCATACGCTTGGTCTTAGGACTTAATAAAGCCTAGGTTCTTGATGTCTTGTCACAGAAAGAATTCAGTTAGAGACAGTGATAGGTAAGGAGTGGACTTAGGAGAAGCATATTCCACAGACAGAGTATGGACTGTCAGAAGGTGAGAGGCCCTAAAATATGGTTGGGTAATTTCATAGGCTAATAAGTGGGAGATTTCCAGGAATTAGGCCACTGCCCATTTTTGGCCTTTCATGATTGGCTTCAGAATTGTCATGACACTGGTGGGTATGTCATTTAGCTTGCTAGTGAATTATAATGAATGTATAATCAGTCTCAAGGTCCACTGGAAGTTGAATCTTCTGCCATCTTGAGCTGCGTTGTTTCTAACCAGTTTTTTGAGGGTTTTTTGTCTTTCAAACTTTTATTTAAGGGCACTGATCCATGATGGATTTTAGATCTTGCTGAATGCAGCCACGTCCATAGACTGTACATACTCGTCAAAAGCGGTGATCTGCTCCTCCAGCATGTCTGTTCCAACTTTGTCATCCTCAACTACACATTGTATTTGAAGTTTTTTAATGCCATACCCAACCAGAACTAGTTTAGAAGAGCCTCAGACCAAGCCATCTGCTTGAATGCTTCTGACACATTCCTCCAGTTTTGCCATATCAGTCTCATCATCCCAAGGTTTCCATGTCTAATAAGATGGAAGACTTGGCGACAAGTTTTGGTTTTTTGGCTTTCTTTGACTCACACTGGGAAAGGCGTTCTTCTCTTAGCCTCTTGGCTCCTTCACTTTCCTCCTCCTCATCAGATCCAAAGAGATCACTGTCATCATCATCTTTACTATCTGTAGCTCCTCTTTCTGTGGTGTCTTCCGCATTAGCAGGGCCATACTTGCCCAAAGCTTTCTTCACTCCTGGCAGGCTGGCCTTTTCCTTCTCATTAGATTTGATGTGATTATGCCAACACAGGGCATGACACAAGTCGGCAGGTGGTAGGCCAGAGATGGCTTCAAATACTGCCACATCTGCTTGTGATGGCACATACCCCTCGATGTAACTCTTGTCTGCCAAGTAGTCTTTGAGCACCTGGAGGCCAGCAGGGCTTTTCAAGTCTCCAAAACCCATGGCGATGGCTAATCTAGAACTGGGAGGCAGCGGAGGAAAAGAGGCGAGCAACCAGTCAGCGCCAAGCGCTAAGAGGAAAAAAGGCTGTTCTAACCCGTTTTTGTCATGTCCTACTGCTATGTCTTTCTTTTAAAGGTTGTTCCCTGCCCCCTTTCCTCCTGTTTCACTTGTAGAACATGCACATATTTATTTATACAAGCTTTTATTTTACAAAAATGGGATGGCATTATATGAATTGTCTAAAGTATCTTTCCATGTCAACACCAACAAAACTACATAATTTACTTTTAGATGTCACATTTATAAACAGTGGACACTGAGATTTCTAGTATACTGTTAATGGTGCTAAAATTTATTAGCATAATTTCCTACTCTTAGTTGTTGTTTAGTCGCTAAGTTGTGTCCAACTCCTTTGTGACCCTGTGGACTGTAGCCTGTCAGGCTTCTCTGTCCATGGGATTTCCCAAGCAAGAACACCGGAGTCGGTTGCCATTTCTTCTCCAGGGGATCCTCCTAACCCCGCGATGGAAACTGCATCTCTGGCATTGCAGGCAGGATTTTTTTACTGCTGAGCCACTAGGGAAGCCCTGATTATCTTGTGATAGAATACAAAAGTTTCTTCCTTATTACAGGGTGACTGCATTTTTATATTCTATATTTATTGATATAGAAAGAATACATGTATACATACATATGTGTTTAAAAATATTTAATGTGGTTATTTCTAGGTAGTGTAATTATGGATGATTTTTAAAATATTTTAATTAATTAATGTATTTATTTATTTTTGGCTGCACTGGGTCTTTGCAGCTGCTCTTGAGCTTTCTCTAGTGGACAGTGGGGGCTACTCTCTAGTTGAGGTTTGTGGGCTTCTCATTGTGGTAGCTTCTCTTGTTGCAGTGCTCAGCCTTTATGTGCACGGGTTTTGGTAGTTGCCACTCACAGGCTTAGTTGCTCCAAGGCTTGTGGAATCTTCCTGGACCACGGATCGAATGGATGTCCCCTGTATTGGCAAGTAGAATCCTATCCACTGGACCACCAGGGAAGTCCTGAATGATTTTTTAAAAGTCCTGTTCTCCTTATTTCATTAAAATGAAAATGTTTTGTTCACACAAAAAAGGAAAAATTTCCCGGAACTGAACTTCTGCTCAGGTCGGAGTCCAGTGGAACCATCGCATCTACCTAGGAATGCAAGGAATGAGCCCTAATATTGCATTAGTTTTTTTGGCAGCCTCATCCTTTACCACTTCAACTGACCTTTCAGTTCACTAAAACCTTCATATTGGTTTAACATTTTCACATGAACTGTGTCCTTGCTTTACTTATTTGATTCATTTTTCAGTGTAAGAGACTTGTCATTTGTTCCTGCTCATAGTTTGATCACATCAGAAAACAACCAGTGCAATTTTCTGATTGGTGAAGGCTTTTTTTTTTCCTCAGCAGGATCCTTTGGGGAAACAAAATACTGGAACTTCACACCAGAGAACTAGCTGTCCCTTTTGAGCCCCTCAGGTAATTTTTCTTGGAACATTTTGAAATCTGACTTGAAATCTATAAAAGTTATGTCTGACCATCTTTCTTTGACATTCCAGGAAGTGACAAAAATAAAATAGAAACAGACACAGAGAACAAAGGAGTGGTAGCCAGAGGGGACGGGGTGAGGGAGCAGGTGAAATGGGTGAATGGGATTAAGAGGTACAGACTCCTAGTTATAAAATAAACAAGTCACAGGGATGTAATGTACAGCATAGGGACTAATGTCAATAATGTAATAATTGTGTTGGTGACAGATGGTTACTAGGCTTATCATGGTGATTATTATATAATGTATAAAAATATCAATCACTATGTTGCATACCTGAAACTAGTATAATATATCCATTATAATTCAATGTAAAAAATTCTAGTAAGTGAAGTTGTCAATAGGGCAAGACTTTACTAGGTGCTTTGCTTCCAGCAGAGGGAGACTTGGAGTTGATGCCCTGATTCTGGGACCTCTGGCACCTTAGTATCTTGCCTTGGAACAGTTTTGCAACCTGAATTTAAAAAGCATCATCCCTCCATGTCTTCCTTTCATCTTGACATCTATTCTGTAACTCCTACCAGATGTTATTTTCCTGTCATCCAAATGCTTTCATTTGCAGTTTTGTGATTTCCCTTTGGACTTATATAGTAAGTGTTGAATCTTTAATTAGATCTGCTTCCTATGAACACTGTTATCTTTCCATGGTCATCCTCCAGTCATGAGTTCTAGATCAACTATTTATCTTCTTGTGAAAAGATTCAAGTTCCTTTCCCATTCTGGTCTTCTCTGATGCAGCACTTCCAGGCTTTAGGATTTTATTAAAGTTAACTAATTACAGGGAAAAATCCCTTGAAATTGATGTATTTGACAAAAAAGAAATGATATTCCCTCTTATTCCAAACAATCTTAGAATGTCACCATTTTTTTCATAAAAGAACATAGCTTAATCTTTGTAGGGTTAGAAAGGATAAACTTTCAAAGTTAAAAAGTACCGAAAAAATATTATTTTGTTTTAAACCAGAAATCCTTTGTCACGGTCCAGCTCCAGTCTGCAGACTCATGCAGGAAACCACTACTGTAATACCTGTCTGTGTTCTTGTTTGTTTTTCATTTATTTATTTTTTAATTGAAGGATAATTGCTTTATAGAATTTTGTTTTCTATCAAACCTCAACATGAATCAGCCATAGGTGTACATATATTCCTTCCCTTTAGAACCTCCCTCCCATCTCCCTCCCCACCCCACTCCTCTAGGTTGATGCAGAGCCCCTGCTTGAATTCCCTGAGACATACAGCAAATTCCTGTTGGTTTTCTATTTTACATGTGGCAATGTAAGCTTCCATGATACTCTCTCCATACATCTCGCCCTCTCCTCCCCTCTCCCCATGTCCATAAGTCTGTTCTCTATGTCTGTTTCTCCATTTTAATATTGATTTATTTATTTGGTTCTCCCAGGTCTTAGTTTGGCTTCCCAGGTGGTCCAGTGGTAAAGAATCTGCCTGCCAATGCAGGAGACATAAGAGATGCAGGTTTGATCCTTGGGTTGGGAAGATCTCCTGGAGAAGGAAAGGGCAACCCACTCCAGAATTCTTGCCTGGAAAACTCGATGGGCAGAGGAGCCTGGTGGGCTACAGTCTATGGGTCACAAAGAGTCAGACACGACTGAGTGACTGAACACACACAGACACACACACACACACACACAGGTCTTAGTTGCGGCGCACAGGCTGGGATCTTTAGTTGAGGCATGTGAACTCTTAGTTGTGGCATGTAGGATCTAGTTCCTTGACAGGGATTGAACCCTGGCCCCCTGCATTGGGAGCCCAGAGTCCTAGCCACTGGACCACCAAGGAAGTTCCTGTAATACATATTTAGGCAGCTTTATTTGGACACTTTTCTCTTTCCTTGAAAGTTTTGGGAAGTACATGATGCCCATTTTTTTAGTTGCCATATAATTTACCAGAGGTCCATAAATCTTTTGTTATAAGTCACAATCCCTCCCCCAAATCCTGTTCTCTGACCCCATGTCAATTATCAGGTGTTAGCCATGTGCTATTTCTTTTCCAAAGTCAGACTCTTCACACAGAGACGAAAATACCATCCACAACCCCATGTCCTTCAGAGTCGTCTTTGTCCCAGGCTTCTGAAGGTTGTATAACTTGTTCTCACATGTATCAACTCAAATACGAGATTGCCTAACTATAACAAGACGCCACATCAGGCCTCAGAACACACTGGAGGAAGGAGTATCATTAGCAAGGTCAGGTCTGCAGAGCGTTCCTCCTATCCCTTTACAGAATCACCAACCAACAGACTGGGGTCTTGTCTTCCTGGGCTGGAGGAGGGCTCTGTGCATCTGTTGGCATCAATGGATCCTCCTTAATCTAGGAATTCATTATACTCACAGGTGTCAAGCTAGGATTGTCTTTCCTCCTCAACCCTAGAGAAGAGTGGTATTTAGTGGGATAAAGGTAAAGACTTCTCTGGTATAACCATGGTGAACTTATGCTATGGAAAACAGTCAACATGAGCAAATGAAGAAATGGTTTGTCTTGAGCTATTTCCCCTGGATGGCGTTGGGACTGACCCTCAAAATCTCAAGTACCTCTCTTGCTTCTTTCTGCTAGACTAGGACCCTGGGGACTTCCCCCGTGGTCCAGTGGTTGAGAGTCTATCTTGCAATGCAGGGCATGTGGGTCTGATCCTTGGTCAGGAACTAGGATCCCACATGCTGCGGGGCAGCTAAGCCCATGCACTGCCACAACTGAAGAGAAGCCCATTTACTGAAAGTAAGACCTAACACAGCAAATAAATATTTTAAAAAAGAGAGCGTTATAGATAGACCAGGACCCTAGTAGAGAGGGTGGAGCTCAGAGAGAAAGGACCCTCTAGACCCCATCTAAGGAGGATTCAGTGTGAACTGATAGGTCACATGATGAGAAAAGTGATGTTTTGCACCAATTATTGCACACTATTATCAGCCAGTAGGATCATTTTCTATCTGGTTACAAACTGTACCTGCAGCTGTGGGCTTTCAGCATGACATGCCAGAGTGAAGAGAGGTATTCATCAAGATTTCACCGCCCTTTTGGCAATGAAGTCAGACTGCATTTTTAGCACACATATTTTGGTGTCTATCCCTGAGGAGGAAGTTATATTTAGCACATTTCCTGCTAGCCACCGAACAGTGCAAGACCTTCTGAGTCTGGAGTTAGTCACAGCCCTTTATGTCTATCTGTGGAAGGCCTCCTTGTAAACTGCTAGGCCTGTGAGGAGCCTGAATTGACAGCGTGAACTGTAACCATAAATCCTTAGAACCCACCAGGAAAGGTGCCGATTGGGTGGTATGTTCATAGTGATTTCTTAGTCCCTGCCCTGGGAAGGTCAGGAAGGCCCCAGTCAGATAGAGTGTGTGTGTGTGTGTACATGCTGGCATGCATTCATGTGCTGAGTGTGGTAGTGTAAACAGGGCACTCTGAGCGACCTTCCTCAGACTTAAAAAAAAATTTTTTTTTTAACTAGAGTATCATTGATTGACAATGTGTTAGTTTCTGTTGTACAGCAAAGTGAATCAGTTATACATATACCTGTATCCATTTTTTTAAGATTCTTTTCCCATACAGGTTATTACAGAGTATTGAGAAGTTTCCTGTATAACTCGTGTATAGCTATACATTAATTAATCTGTTTTCTATATCAATTACAATCTCCCAGTTTATCCCCTCCCTCTTTTCTCCCCTGGGAGCCATAAGTTTCTTTTCTACCTCTGTGACTCTATTTCTGTTTTGTAAATAGGTTCATTTGTACCGTCAGATCCTTCTTGTACCTGCTTCTGAGCAATGTGTTTGCACTGTGTTGGAAAATCAGGTCAGTATATTATGCAGCCTCCCAAAGAGAAGTGGTTCTGGAGCAAACAGGGGATGGACTTTCAGGGCCATAGGCCCTACTTCTCCACATGGATCTCCTGGGTCAAGGGTCAGAGACACAAAATCTCTTAGATCAGTGCCTGCAGACAGGGGGCATCAGAATCTCCCAGGGCATGTGTTTAAACGCAGATGTCACGGTCTAACTCCACACAGGTATACTGAATCAAACTCTGGGGTATACAGTCCGGGAATCTATATTTTAAAAAGTACCCCAAGTTGTTTTGTGATGTGAGCAGCTTTGCTGACTACTGTCTCACTTGGCCTTTTCTCCAATGGGATGGTAGCGCACTCTGTGTTGACATCAAGTCCTTTTGACTTTGCCTCCTAAACATTTCTTTCATCTTCTATGTGTCCATTAGTCCCTGGCCAAGTCCAGTTCAGTTCAGTTCAGTTCAGTCGCTCAGTCGTGTCCAACTCTTTGTGACCCCATGAATCGCAGCACGCCAGGCCTCCCTGTCCATCACCAACTCCCAGAGTTTACTCAAACTCATGTCCATCGAGTCGGTGATGCCATCCAGCCATCTCATCCTCCGTCGTCCCCTTCTCCTCCTGCCCCCAATCCCTCCCAGCATCAGGGCCTTCTCCAATGAGTCAGCTCTTCACATGAGGTGGCCAAAGTATTGGAGTTTCAGCTTCAGCATCAGTCCTTCCAGTGAACACCCAGGACTGATCTCCTTTAGGAGGGACTGGTTGGATCTCCTTGCAGTCCAAGGGACTCTCAAGAGTCTTCTCCAACACCACAGTTCAAAAGCATCAATTTTTCGGCGCTCAACTTTCTTCACAGTCCAACTCTCACATCCATACATGACCACTGGAAAAACCATAGCCTTGACCAGACGGACCTTTGTTGGCAAAGTAATGTCTCTGCTTTTTAATATGCTATCTAGGTTGGTCATAACTTTCCTTCCAAGGAGTAAGCGTCTTTTAATTTCATGGCTGCAATCACCATCTGCAGTGCTGCCTGCAACTCTGGCCTGGACCACTGCGGTGGCCTCCAAGCTTCCCCTGCAGGGACTCATCCCCCACCAGTCGGTACTCCACACAGCAGCAGCGAGAGTGGTCATTTCCAGTCTTAGATTCTGTCACACTCCCCTCATTCTGACCTTCACTCCGGTATTTCTTCCCATTGCTTTTAGATGAATATGACATTCTTCTCACAGCCAGAGGCCTGGATCACCACCCACCTCCCCAGCCTCTTCTCCCAGCCATTGTCCCTGCTAATAGGTGTCTCCACAGACCCGCCCCCACCCCCTTCACTGCCCTTCCTTCAGGCTCAGAGGTCATCACCTCTCCAGGTATGCCTTCCCAACCTCTCAGGGGCCACACTTTTCAGTCGCAGTTTTATACTGATTGATGTAATAATCTGATTAAACACAAGTTTCCATGTAGAATGTAATTTCTCATGAAGGCAGGGACCATGTTTCTTCACTATCATAACCTAGTTATCACCAACAGTGATACCTGTTGATACCCCTGGTGATAACAGGCACTGCTGGTAATGATTTGAACATGTTTGGACACTTGGCACACCTCACTTCTCTTGGCTCAATCAAAATAAAAATTTACTGAACAAGAACTAGGTGCCAGACATGCCCCTTATTGCTTAAGCAGCTTGTGGTCTGGGGAGGAAAGACAGGCATAAAACAAGTGACTACAAGTATAAGTTTTACAAAGGAGCATTTGAGTAAGCCACGGAGGCACAGAAGAAGGGGTGCAGGTCTCATCTGGTGGGGGGGGGGGGTAGGTCAGTGGAAGGCTTCCCTGCATAATGCATAAGGAACATTTGAACTGAGGTGAGGATGAGTGGTTTCCCTGGTGGCTCAGATGGTAAAGAATCTGCCTGTAATGTAGGAGACCTGGATTCTATCCCTGGGTCTGGAAGATCCTGTGGAGAAGGGAATGGCAATCCACTCCAGTATTCTTGCCTGGAGAATCCCATGGATAGAGGAGCCTGGCAGGCTGCAGTCTATGAGGTTGCAAAGAGCTGGACACTGCTGAGTGGCTAACATTGAGGACAAGCAGAACAGGGCATAGGGAGCCGTCCGGGTAGAGGCCAAGGTGAACTTCAGATGACAGGGCTATTTAACGGGCAAGTAGGGAGCACTCAGTTCAGCCTAATTCTCTATCCTCTCAAGTGGTTGGCTGAGATGACCTGTGCTGACCTGGAGACTGGGTGGGGTCCAGAGGGCGGATGATGCACTAAACAGGCTTGTGCATGGATACCTCTCAGGGCCCCTCCTCTGACTCAGACATCACAGGAGAGGTTGTGAATTCAGCACCACCCCCAGCACTCTTGTCAGAGCAATATTAAACATCATCACCATGAGTGGTTTTGATTCATTTCTTTATTAATGTAGAAAAGGAGCCCAAGGCAGCTGGACCAGTAGTACAAAGCACCAGGAGTTAATACTATTCTGGTGAAAGGGTTGGCTTTACAAAAGTGAAGAAGTAGGTAGGAGCGACCCTAGTTCTGGGGCCAGGCCCCGCCTACTGCCCAGAACCAGCCCCCGGGAGAGAGTGACAGGTAGGTCGGGGACAGACGAGCTGGAGACCAGAAGGACAGGCAGCAGGGATGGAGGGCCAGGCAGTGAGAACCATCCTGTGGCTGATGAGGACAGGGAACTGCTGGCTGGAGGCTCCCCACTGGACCCTGGGCAGAGGTTCACATGAGCAGGCAAAAAAACCCTGCAGATACTAGAGAGGATGGGGATCCAGACTCAGCTTGGGGTCGAAGGGCCTTCCCTTCTCTCCATCAGGGGTCACTGTTCTCAGTACTACGGGTGGGGCTTCAGGGCCCAAGGCACAGAGGGAGGCCCAGAGGCCTCCCAGTGGGAGAAAGAAGGGGCAGGGAAGGAAGCACTTGAGTGTTCCTGGCTTAGGCAGCC
This sequence comes from Cervus canadensis, assembly GCF_019320065.1. NCBI lineage: Eukaryota > Metazoa > Chordata > Mammalia > Artiodactyla > Cervidae > Cervus > Cervus canadensis. The sequence continues at coordinate 20,794,665 of NC_057391.1, forward strand.
AGGGATGAGACACAGAGCAGGAAAACAGAATCCCCATACAGTGAGGCTGGAATGTGCGGCCAGGTGGGCTTATCCTCAGCCAGGACCAGCCCCGTGGCCTCGATGCCTGCCTCAAACCTTAGCAAACAGAGTCTGCCAAGAGCCCTGAGCTGTTTCTCCATGGACCAGCCATGCCTTGCCCTGCCCTTTGCCTCCTCTGCTAACGAGAGCTTTGGATATGACCTCTTAGGTCATGGGAGCTCCAGGACCTGCTCTTGGTAGTTAAGTGGGAACCAGCCCCAACCAGCCCCTGAACAGAACTGGCATGGGCTGGGGGGCCAGGGATGATGGAAGAGGAAGATGTCCTGCATGGAGCCTCCCCCCTTTGCCCGCAGACACACTCCAGACCTGGGCAAAGAGCCTCTCCTTTGTCTGGGAGAAGCAGCTGCCCTCCCTTGGCACAGGGGGGACGTGGCTTGGTGCAATCCCTTCACAACCGCCACCCGGTGATACCGGCATGGAGAGAATGGGATGGCACTCTACAACCCTTCATGTTCTTCCCCAGGGTGGGGAGCTCAAGGCCTCTTGTGGCTTTTGCCTCCAGCCTTCAGTGTGGGGTCATCATGCTCTTTCTTCTCCTGTGGTCCTGCCCTGGGGACAGCCTGAGACTCCGCCTGGCTGGCACATGTTAGTCAGTGAGGAAAGGACAGAGGGGTAAGTAAGGAGACAGGAAGGTGAGAGCAACTCTCTGGCTTTCTCCTCGTCCTCCAGGAAGAGCAGCTCAATCGACTGAGTCGCAGATCTCCTCCACCACTGCGTTGAAGATGTGTGGCTGGTCTGCGTACACGTGATGCGAGGCACCCTCGATCTCCTATGGAGGGAGGACCCCACCAGAGGCAGGATGGCCCTTTAATCTAGGCACTGGAAAGCTGCCACACCATTTCTTTTTCTTGTAAACCTGCTTGCCTGTTGCCCGTAAGCACGTATTTTATCTAAGACAACTGTCCACCTTTCTCCCCATATCCTGGCACTTCCCAGTGGCAACCAGTGAATCCCAATGTCTCATCCCTACTGCTCCTATGGTCCCTGATTGTATCTTTCCTTCCACGCTAGTCCCACCATGCTCATATCATCCACAGGTTCGATATCCAGGGCTCCTGAGGCACCAGACTAAGTAAGCTCGAAGTGAAAATCCTTCAGTCCTGTCCAACTCTTTGTGATCCCATGGACTATAGCCCGCCAGGCTCCTCTGTCCATGGACTTCTCCAGGCAAGAATACTGGAGTGGGTAGCCATAAGTAAGCACACTCCTTAGCAAGTGAAGGTGGAGGCAGGAGAATGGTGGGAAGGCTTCTTGACAGCCTCTATTGTACCCAGCTCTGATTTGGAGTGAGAATTACAGGGGAAGAGGAGCAGCATGCTCCCTATACCTGACTACTGGACAAGAACTTGCCTTTTAGCTTGACTGGCTACACAGAAGTGAGGAACCCTGAATTATGATATTACAGAGAGCCAACCCTTTCAAATTCATGACCCGATCTCAACCTTTCCACTCCTCTTTCTCCCCGACTCTCCCATCACCCTTCGCTACCTGGTCTCGTAGCTACACTGAGTCAATCAACATGTGCTGCATGTTGCGAGATTTCCACCTCAGTCTGTCCCCTCTGGTGGAAACGTACCAAGTCTCGGACGTAGGAATCCGGCCGCTGCAGCTTCACCTTTTTTCCCGTGCTGGTGTCTATCCAGGTGTTGGCCCCATAGATCATGGTGATGGGCACATCTTTTCGAATCAAGTGAATTCGCTCCAACATGGGGCGCCGGGCCCAGCCGAAGGACTCCATCATGGCTTTGAATGCCGTCTCCCCACTGGAAAAGCCAAACAGGTGAGGCGATGAGTAAATGCCACAGCATAAAATGTCAATTTGTGGGTCTCTCGGAGGCTGGGGCAGTATCTTTGGCATCTTTTTGTTTACCTCAGAGCCCAGCACTAGGCTCATTAAATATTAGGAAGATGACGAGACAGGACTGAATCTCCAGAGGGTCCGGACACAGATGAGGTAGGAGGGACACACTTGTGAAAACCCCATGGCACTGAGGATTGTCCACTAGCATAGCAGGTTAATATGTATTTAACAGCTATTGATGTGGCAGCTCTGGGCGGAGGGTGGGCACATACGAACAAGACACATGCAGTGCCTGCCCTCCCGAAGTTCCCATTTTCCTCATCCTTCAGGCATTACATAATGAACTACAGGATTAACTTAACTTCACATTTCCCAAGAATTATAAAAGGGTGGTGGAGTTCTAGGAGAACACAGACTAAGGAGTTGGCTGGCTGGGGCTGGAGGAGAGGGTCGAAGAGTTCCTTGAGGTGGGCTCTGAAGGGCAAGAACTACAGAAGCACAGAGGGTTAACTGAGGAGACTGGGGAATGAGAGTCTTGCGAGGACCCAGGGGGAGCAGCAGTTTGTGCTACCTGAAAAGCAATGACGGCCAATCTAATCTACTTTGCTCCCTGGTCTTTCAGAGGTCGTGTCGAGGGGTCTGCAAGGCTGGAGGGGAATGCAGCTGTCTGGACGGCTTTGTCACTTCTGTGGGAAGCAGGAAAGGCTGGGGTGACTGGCACCCAGCAGGCTCGGTCTGTTCGGGGGTTATGTCCCCAGTCTCCTTAGCATCCCTGAGATGAAGGGGAGCCTGAGTCCTGCACAGGTCACCAGAAAGAGTCCTTTCCTAAGACACTGCAGCACAGTGGAACAGTCATGGACTCTGGAGTCAGAGAGATATACCTGCAAATCCTGGTTCTACTTTCTTAGCAAGTCGTGGAACCAGAATATACCTTAGTTCTCTCATCTACAAACTGGAGAGAAATTATACCCACTTTTTGAGGTCATTATGGGGAAAATGAAAATATGTACAAAGCCCCAAGTTTAATGAAGCGAAGTAGGTATCTCACCCCCCAGATATTATTCTTTTGCTAAATTATATGTTTTCCAAGGGAATGGTAACAGTTACCATGAACTCAAGATTACAACTCAAAAAGACTCAGGGGCTTATAAAACTGAGTGATGGTGTTTAGGGGAAGCGGCTGGTTATCACCAACATCATCTCTGCTTCTTCCAGGACCTGAGTGAGTTGTGTGACTACATACTCTGTGGCTTAGATGGGAGGCCATTCATTATACTGAAGAGGACTGAGGCTGGGGAACGCTCTGAGGAAAGGACTAGGGGTGGGCCTGCAAGGCCTCAGAGGGTATGAGACTGGCACCAAGCCCAGTTGAGAGGGGTCACGAGCAGGAAGCTGATTTGACTGTCGAACTGAGTTTCCAGACTGCTGTTTAAGCAGGGCCCTTCCATCAGTTGAGCTTCTGAGGAATGCTGGATGGACAGTTCCCATGCTGCCTGAAAGCAGTCTGAATTTGAGGGTAATGCTCAGACATTGCTATTGGAATGCAAAGTCCCAGTTGCTTCACAGCTTCGGACTGAACAGGCCTGAAATGAGGCAGGGCAATGCTGCTGCTCCCAGTGATCTTGGCTTGCCTGTGATGCCTCCCAGCAGCTTGGGGTGAAGTCCCCACAGAGGTGGTGCCTCATGGTATCAGCAGCTCACATGGCACTGCCCAGGGGAAGATTACCTCCCTGACTCCGCCCTGGCTGGCGGCTGCCAAGACTGCAGATCACAGGGTACGGGCCAGGGGCCCACTGTCGGAGTTGTCACAAACATCAGCTTGTTGAGATTCTGGGGACATCCTCAATTCTCCAAAAGACAGAAAAGGCATTCCTATCCCAACAGTAAGTATTTCAATGTGCACAAACATTAAGTTTTAGAATGTATAATCTTTCCATCAGCAATTCTATTTGTAGGAATGTAGCCGAGAGGTACAGTCAGACGCGTGCCAAGGAAGATATACAAGGAGGCTCTCTGAAGCAATATCACATGATATCTCAGACAGAAAATAACAAGAAAATGACGGAATTACAGGTCTGGGACAGGAGAGGACTTGCTTGCTTTCTTTTCCTTTACAAAAACACCATGTTCATAATACTTCTTCAGTTAAAAAAAAAAAAAAAAAAGATCTTAGCAAATGTTTTCCAGATTCTTTGCCTGTCAGGCCAACTGCTTACTTCCAGGGAAGAGTAAGGGTCTTCCTCTATAGAGACAGGTGGTATGTTTAATTAATCTATTATCTTCTCCATCCCTTTTTGCCTATCCCTGGGGAAATCTCTGGAAATAAGCACACCTGCTAATGCCTACGTTCCCCTAAGTGGATGAGAGCTCTGTGGAAGAAAAAAATACAGCACAGACTGATCTTGGGATAGTTCTGGAGTTTTCCAGCAGCTGGAGTTTTAGGTCCAAACCCATCGACATTGAGCTGACTCCCAGAGCTGCCCTCACCTGGGATTCTGTGCATTGCAGTGGTAGATATACTCTGATATAGTATCATCATCAAAGAAGTCTGCAAACTTGCGCTTGAAGTCCGGTCGGAATCGCTGTACCAGGCCGGGCCCTAGGAGGGAACAGAATGTGGAGGGGCCAGTTTGAGTGAGGAGGAAAGACCCCTGTCATTGTATGTTTTAACAACTTTAACCAAATATTATTTCTCTTAAGGGTTTGTTTGCTTTGTAAATTTAAGGTTATAGTGACAGAGCATGTTAAGTCTTTTGGGAAGCTCCAGGTAACTACAAATGAGAGTCAGTTACTTGCCAAAGAATTTGGACAGTCTAAGGTCACTGAGGAACCAGATTATTTGCAGCTCAATGAAATCCCAAGATCCTTTCCTCCAAGGATCACAAACCCCACAAGAGTCCATGGTTGAGATGCTTTGCTTTTATGGTCTGAGCTATGTTCTCTTTCTCCCTGAGAGCATGTATGGCCTTTTAATCTTCTGAAGGTAGTGGATGAAACCAAGAGCCCTCTCAGGTTCAGGCCTGTAACAGAATATAAGTGATGAGGTAAACCTAACACTGGCATCTCAGACTCAGGGCAGAGTTCTAGAGAAATCTGTTCCTTCCACCTTTCTTTAAACAGTCCATACACAAGCAGTTTAGGGCACTTGAAACACACTGTAAAAATTGAGCCTAGTCATCAGCTTCTGGCCTCTCTCCCTCTTCCAGTCTGCTCTGTGTGAGGAGGGGTGAGAGGGAGGCATGGCAGGATCTCCTGGGCACTAGCCCTCCTCCATGGTTGCCAGCCACCTACCCCTACCATACTAGCTCTGATGTCTATGCATGGCCCCAGCCAGAGGCAAATCCTGAAATGGGGACAGTGGTTAGAACAGGGCTCCTGCCTGGAGGACTATGGAAGGTCTGCTGGAGTGCACAGTGCTGGGTACCCTAAGAAGACCAGTCCTCTGCCCATTTAGTACCCTTTGGCACCTGTGTCTCTTGTTTTCCTTTCTTTCTCCCCAGACTCCTACCTTCTGCTCAAATGCTCACTTTTCTCTTTTACCCAGAGTCATTCTGTTTCTCTTGGTGGGCCTAGAGAGACAACTCTTATTCGGCCACTAGCAATTAACTCCTAATAATTGGCTGCTGAACATTACTGTGTATATATAAGCCATCAGTGCAAGACAGCGTTGCCCACCTTTACCATAAAGGGAAGCTGCTTTTGCTTCATTAAAAGGCTCCTCTCCAGACAGGAAGGTGCCGGCAGTGTGAGGTCAGAAGCCTGGGGCCTACTAAATCTATGCACTCTGGCTGCCCCACCTCCTTCCTCCCTTCACTCACAGGATTTGCTAACAGCTACCAAGTGGGGATGTGGTGTCTGACTGGGGTAGGGCATGGTGTAGAGGGGCTTGCCTGCCCCTGTAGGTGATGCTGGAGGCTCTGGTTCTGACCTCTCCTGGAAGCAGACGTTGGGTGAGCTACAGAGATGGGATCCATAGTGACCACGCTGAAACACCAACAGCTGCCCCAAACCCACACATGTAGCATAAAAGCTCAGCAGAGGAAGAGTTGCCTCGTAACCCCTTTCTCTCTCTCTGGGGCACAGAGTACAAGTTCTACTCCAGCTGTCTCTTGAATAGAAAAGATTTTTCCATGCAGATGAAGGGGGGAAAAAACCTTCTGAAACTGCTGACCAAGACATCTGGTCCAGATGAACAGCTTTAAATAATAATGCTAGGCTTATTCCCATTTTTCATGAACAAAAGGGGATGGTGAGAGTCCAGACACAGGGGGGCTTCTAGAATGGGACAGTTGTGGTTGGAGGAGACAGTTTCTTCATCTGCAGGCTACTCACCCCAGGGCCCAGCGACTCGAAGAACAGCCAGTGGATTGGAACGCCCTAGGACAGAGGCCACAGCCTTGACCCAGGTCGGGGGTGCACGGATCTGACTGGGGTCAGTTGGTCGGAGGGGAAAGCCCCATGGGTCCACCAGGATGAGGTGTTTAACTCTAAAGGAGGAAAAGGGAGAAGACAAGTTTTCTTTGCTTGAAGGTACCATAGCCCTTAAGTTGCCCAGGAAGAGAACAACTGGAAATGGGTAATAGAAGATTCCCAGCAAGGCACTGTTGTGATGGAGACAGGTGGCTCCTCCTTACCTGTCAGGGTACTTGATCGAGTAGGAAGTGGCCAGGAATCCTCCCAGGCTGTGCCCTAGGAGAATCATACTGGGGATCCCCATGCTCTCCCGCCATGTTTCTATTGAGGTCACAAACTCGTCCTCGGCCCCCTCTGGATCCCTCGGGAACGTTGGCCTCGAGCTTCGCCCGAAGCCTAGCAGATCGAAGGTATGTAGCGTGCGGCGGGTGCTCAGTGAATCCATGTTGAGGATCCAGAGGCCCACGCCGCCCCCGAAGCCGTGCACCATCACCAGTGGGGTGCGGTCCCTGAGCTCAGGGCTCACTGTCACTGTCCAGATCTTGTTCTGGTTTGGGAGGGACACATATCGAGCCAGGAACTTGTTCTGGAGGCCTGGGGAGAGGGGGTGCAGGGCAGAGGGATAAGACTGTGTGCTGACTGCATCATCTTTTTGCTTGGACTCCCACTTTTCAGCTCTCTCTCATCCCCAAACCCTTCCTGGCCTCTTTCACCTTTCCTTTTACAACTCTCTGATCATACAGCCTAAGAGTTCAACTCCAAGAACATTTTGTAGATGTCTAGTGTTAGTAGTCTTAATTGCTCAGTCGTGTCTGACTCTGCCACCTCACGAACTGTAGCCTGCCAGGCTCCTCTGTCATTGGATTCTCCAGGCAAAAATACTGGAGTGGATTACCATTCCCTTCTCCAGAGGATCTTCCTGACACAGGGATTGAACCTGGGTCTCCTGCATTGCAAGCAGATTCTCTACCGTTTGAGCTACAGGGAAGATCCTTGTAGATGTCTAATCTGTAGGCATTAAGAGGGGCCATCATATTCCCTGGGCTCCCTTTGGGTCCAGGGCAGAAGTGACCCCACAGAGCTCTGGCATTCATCACTCTTGTATATGCCTGGGGCTTGATCGAGGGAGAGTGTGTCCTCACTGAGGGCATCTGGGAGGGTCAAGCCAGGTCCCTCTTAGGGAAAGATGAAGGTGGGCAGTGTTTGCTCTGCCAGCGTGAAGGCAGTCACACAACAGGGCACCTGAGGTAAGTCACATGGATTTCAGACAGAGGCCTGAAAACTGACTGTTCTGTGGCTGTACTTACTCAGGCTCATAAGAGAGAGGGTAGCTATGGCTAGGGCAGAGGGTGCAGGGCAGGAAAGATCATATGAGAAATATGGGAAGATGGGGCCCAAGGGTCTTGTTTGAGTTGGTGGCTGATGGTGCTCCTAGGGGGATGCCCTGACCCCACAGAACATTGCCTAGGAGAACTGGCCAGTGGGAGTGCCCAACTACTCTGGTAACTGGATGATGGGGAGGGGTGGCTTATTGGGTAGAATACAAGCAACAGTATTATTAGAGAATATAGGATTGCTGGTCCTTGGCTAGGAAGGTGGTAAATCTAAGAAGTGTTTGTCTGATGAGAAAGGGAGAGATGGAAAAAAAATCAGAGAAGCCAGAAGTGAATGTGTATTTGTACACATTGTATATTAATAGCTGGTACAGGGTTTGAGGTGAAGTTGTAGGATGTGGCAGAAACCAGCATGCTGGACAGCGTGGGAGATGTTAAGGAACCGCTATCATAGAATGTGCACCCTCTGCACAAATTGCTTCCCTCCAATCATGGACATCCCTTCCTTCTACATCGAGCATTGTCAACCAGGAATCAGTGGGCTCACTGGGCCAGGCTCTGGGAAGACCCTGTATTCTGGGGCTCCCGAGGGAGGTGGCACAAGCCACTTTCTACTTACACTGGAGGATCCTGGCTTCTACATTCTTCAGTTGAGACATGGAAGTGGGGCGCCAAGTGGGCAGCCAGCTGCTCAGCCAGCCTTGAGGCCTGGGACAGGAACACACAGAAACATTCACTAGCAATATTGCAAACATTGATACCCCCAGTCTTGCTGGCAGTTACAAAAGAGTTATCAGGGTGCAGGGTGTTTCCCAGGCTCAGGAAACCTGCCCCTGTGGCAGTCAGCAATTCCCTGGCTGCCTGATAAACTGTTACTCTTCTCTGGTAAATGGTTATTAGCAACAACATACCTTTTGTTTCAACAGATACTCAGAATACTATGTGTACAGCACTTTACAGTTTATAAAGCCCTTTCACTTTTTTTTTTTTTTTATCTCATTTGAGCTTTACAACTCCCCTTTGTTACTGGTTATTATAATGTTCAAGGAGGTTATGGGGGGGGGGGGGGCCAGCTTTTAACTAATGTTTCAGTTCTCCTTTGCCATCCCTAGGACTGTATGTTCCTTTAGAGTAGGACAAATTCCCATGCCACCTGCCCTCCTGGCAGAGTACCAGGGTTGCTGTATGCCTGCTTCCCAGCCCCTGGGAGTCCAGAGCACTCTGTCAGTGGCCAGTGGGGCTCTCAGGCAATCAGTCCAGACTTGAATGATGTGTTGGGATAGGCAGGGAGTAGGAGGAGGGAGACCTGGGTTCAAACTCAGTTTTGATTCCCTGATAGGACACATGTTGCCTCTGGCCTTGTTTCCAGATTATAAAATGAGTAGAAAGCTCACCACCAACGGCTTGCAGTAAAACAGGTAAGATAACCTATCTTGTTTTCTACTTTACACCCAGGGGACTTTAAGTCATTGCAGGGTACAGGTGGAAAGTACCAGTGTTAGAGTAATTTTTTTAAAACCCTAGATTTACGTCATAGTAATGTCATTTATGAGAAGAATGGTGTTGGCCTGATAAATAACCTGTCTTTGAGTATCCAGCTATGAAAGGAATCTCATAAGGTGCCTGGGATAAAACAGATGCTCAGTGAATCGCTTTTGTTATTCCTTTTCTACCCCATATTTCTCTTTCCTTGAACTCTGCCTAGATGAAGTGGATTTCAGGATGGACACTACCAGCTATAGGGAGGGCCTGTAAACATCATAATAGTCAAGCAGGGACATTCTGTGAAGGAGTGAGGGCAACTACTACTAATCCCCTCTTGCTACACACTGGGCACCGTGCTGCATCATTTGAAATGCAGCATTTTAGATTAGGCTAGTTCCTTAGAAATCTAGTCCAGCCTCTTAATTTAACAGATGAGCAAAGTGATGCCCAAACAGGCCATACATCTAGTTAGAAAAAGAAGCAGAACCAGGACCTGGATCTCAAATCCAGGTTTCAGGAATTCCCTGATGGTCCAGTGGTTAGGACTCTGTGCTTTCACTGCTGAGAAACAAGGCCAAAAAAAAAAAAAGTCAAATCCAGGTTTCTCCTTGTGTTTCCTCTGGACATTCCAGCCTCAGCTTTTTAAGGTCACACATGGATACTCCAATATACAAGCAGTTTTACACTTGCCTGCTTTCTGAGAGGACGTGTGACCTAAAGCCAGAGGTCAGAGTTCTAATCCTGGCACCACTACTATACACACACACACACACACACAATGCCCTTACACACACACACACACACACACAATGCCCTTAGCACATTATTTAGCCTTTCTCTGTCAGAGTTTCCTCATCTTTAAAAGGGAGGTAATAATAGTATCTACTTCATAGGGTTGTCATAAAGATCGAATAAATTAAAGCACAGAATAATGCCTAGCACAGTACACACTCTCATAAATGTTCTTTCCCCTGGCCAAATCATAAACTATTCATATTCTGTGCTTTTCAAGTAGCAAATCTCAGTTACTCAAATCTTAAGAGGTTTGAATTACTGAGGCTGCAGCTGAAACTTGTCCGTCAATGGCTTTAGTCAGATGAGAGCTGTTAGTCTCAATCCTATGAAGACTCAGAACCCTTCAAAAATCCACTGGAATTCATTACAGGCTTGAGTGCGGGCACCAAGACCACAGAATGTTGCTGGTCTTAGGAGACAGACTTTCTCTCCATCCTACAGAGACTGTGACAAGTCAGAGCATGTCATCTGGAACCCACGTGGCCTCGTATCTGCCCAAAGTAGCACTCAGGAGAGATGCTGTCCCGAGGAACAGCATCATGGGCTGCTCTGCAGAGATCCTCAGATATCCCGCCTTTCTTCTTCACCGAAAATGCTACCAGTAAAGTGCTGGAAATAGCACCTGGCACACTATCTGCTCAGTACCACTGGGGAGATAAGAAAGCCTGGAGTGGGGAACTGAGACAAGAAGCAAAGTGGCCCCTTAGCCACAAGCTTAGCCTGACTGGGGTGGTCTCATCCCTCTAGGGTCAAGGGATCTTTACCCTGATGGTGGGTGAGGCAGAAGAGGTTCTGTGCTGCGTAAGAAGCCTGTTCTAGACCTCTGTGATATTGGGGTCTAACTTCTTTGGACACCGGATTCTTCATTTGTAAAAAGAAACTGCACTGACTGAATATCAACTCTAATATTCTGTGTTTCCTTAAGTCATTGTAGGTATTGTAAATTTCCTCTTGAAAGCATCATTTTGGAAAGTACCACTCTCCTTGGCAGTTCCTTCAAGCCTGTCACAACGTCATTAGTTTTGCAAAAAGCTCCAAAATGGGGGGAACACGGGATTCAGAAAAGGCCCAGTTCTGGTATAACCCCGGCTTGGGTGGAAGCTGAGTCATTCTCCAAGCAACTTTTCCTTGTTCCTATCAGACGGTGAACTGCTTGCCACACCACCTACAGGTGGCATCCCAAACTTGATGTCATTGAGATCGCGGTAACAAAATCCAAAAGCTCTAATACTGAAACCGTAGCATTAAGGAGATTGTTAATGATGATTAAAAACTATCAACTAGGATTGCTGGTAAATTAAGCGCCTCGCTGGGAGAAAGCTAAAGGAACTTGCACGCCTATTAACCCAGAACAATCCCAGCCCAGGGGAGCCCTCTCTCCGCTTTCCAAGCCTTCGCGTTGCGGGGCTAAGCGATGCTCTTCCCACACCTCCGACTCGCGTCCGGGAGCAAACGCAGACTAGCAGCAGAGCTGGCTGCTACCCCCGCACCCGCGTCCACACACGCTTGCTTTGAGGGATCTGAGACATCACCACTAAACCTAATCCCAGGGTGCAGGCACTAGAAGGGAGCGAGGAATGATCGCCGAGACTAAAGTGGAAAGTCAGAATCGCCGGGCTGCAGGCAAGCGTTATCTTCCATCGTTCCCTCGGCTCTGCGGCCGCAGCTCCTGGGCTAAAGCAAAGCAAGCAGACGCAGCCCCCAGCCCTCCCCGGAAGCCGACCTGGAAACGAAAGGCGGGAAGATGTCTAAAACTGTTCCTCAGCCACAGACAGTCCCAGGTTCACGGCCCCGAGAAAGAGAGAGAGAGAGAAAAGAGACAAGGTTAACTCACTGCTGGTCCAGATCATCGGCCATAGTAAACAAGCCCTGCCGGGTCGAGCTGAGCCAGCCCATCCCTCCGCCTGACGCCAGCACCAGCTGACCCAGAAAAGGGTCGGATAACAAAGTGGGGCGTGGCCAGCGCCGCGGCCGGGGAGGCGGGGTCGCAGGAGTCTGGCTGGGCCAGCCGGGACACGTGAGCTGTCTCTGAGCCCCGACCGCAGTCCGGCCACACATTTGGGGACAGCGAGGGAGGTAAGCAGTACTGAAACTACGAGTTCCTCCGTCAAACCTCCATTCTCTGATAAGTAAAAGGTAATAGAATTACCCCTGCCCGCTCCCACACACTCTTCCCTATTACAGACCCCAGTCCCCCCAGGTCCTCTCCTTAGCGTTCCTTCTAAGCAGATGCTTAAGATGTTTGTGGACACAGTACCAACGGTGGAACGCTCCTACGAAGGGCCTGGGAGCTCGTGGCCCAAGTAGACTGCTAGAGTTTGTAAATAAAACTAGGACGCCTAGTTAAGGTTGGATTTCAGATAAACACCAACTACTTTTTTAGAGTAAGTCTGTCCTGTGCAATATGTGGGACATAACTGAGCATCTTGTATTTTATTTGGCCACCCCAAACTTAAGCCACGCCAGCCAAGATGAGCATTCCTCAACCCCGGGGATGTCTTTGGCCCCAGCCTGGTTCTCAGGAACAAGGTGGCTCAACCTCAGGTCTCCGTCAGTTTGGACTATCCCTGCCTCCACTCCCCGCAGGAGGGAAGTTAAAAGACTAACCTGTAAAGGTGGGTCGGTTTTAAGTAGCTGGAATGAGGGCGGGTGGTGAGGGGGAGAGAGGTCCTGATTGGTTTGCTCAGCAGAGGAGCCAAATCTTAAGGCTGGCTGGCTCCAGAACTTACCTGAACTGGATAACAAGGTCTGATGTCCCTGGAGCCGGCATCCTCTTTTATTTATTAAATTTATTTATTTTTTCCGGCATCCTCTTGATAAGCTTAAAACCAAACTAGTAGTGGAGGGTGGGAGAATACTGATGCTAGGGTTTGTCAAGATGGGTTTTTTTTGGTTTGTTTTTTTAGCCTTCCTGCTAGACTCAGGAGAGTCTGCCGTTTCTTCTTTCATGTAACACAGTGTTAAACTGATCTGATTATCAAAGGGCAGGAAGTTCAAGAGAATGGGTATTTAATACACTATTGATACTATGTTGAAATAGGTTAACTAATGAGAACCTACTGTGTAGCTCAAGGAACTCAGTGCTCTGTGGTGACCTAGGTGAGAAGGAAATCCAAAAAAGAGGGTATATATGTATAGGTATAGCTGGTTCTCTGCTGTACAACAGAGACTAACACATTGTAAAGCAGCAGGTAAAGGCTCCCACTCCCGCATTCTGGCCTGGAGAATCCCATGGACCGTATACTCCATGGGACCAAGCAAAGAGTAGAGCACAACTGACGACTGTCACTTTCACACTCCAGTAAAAATTAATTAAAAAAAAGAGAGAACCGGCATTTTTAGAGCTTGGGGGTCTAGGAATTTGCAAGGTGTGGAGCAAGGTAGTACTAACAAACAAGGACCCGTCTTGTCACTTGTTCTTAGCACAGAGTGATCCTAAACCTCAGGATGCATGACCATCATCTGGAGGGCTTGTTTAAAAATTCAAGTTTCCAGGACTTCCCTGGCAGTCCAGTGGTTAAGACTCCATGCTTCCAATGCAGGGTTTGAACCCTGGTTGGGAAACTAACATCCCACATGCCTGTGAGGTGCAGCCAAAAAAAAAAAAAGTTTCTAAAACCCTACCCTCTGAGATTCTAATTCATTAAGTTTGGTTTGATGCTAATAGCTGCATTTTTAGGAAGCACTTCAGATGCTAAAGTTCAGTAGGACTCATTGGAAATTAGAAGATAATTTCTAGGGTCAGAATTCTGGGTGCAGGTCAATTTTGGCTTTGCAGCTTATCTGCTACATTATTGTGAGTAAATTATATAGCATCTCTAAATTTTCCTCCTCTGTCTCCTATTTTGTTGTAAGAATTAAGATAATTCAAACATTTAGTACATTTGTTTATGCTAAAAAGTTACTATTATTATTAACATACCTATTCAAAGCCCAGCATTATGTTAAGCACTAATAACACCATTATCAAAAGTAAAGAAACAGGGACTTCCCTAGTAGTCCAGTGGCTAAGACTCATTTCATTGCAACAAAAGATCCTGCATGACGCAACTGGAACCTGATGCAGCCAAATCAATTAATTATAAACACACACACACACACACACACACACACACACAAACCAAGGTGCTAAATGTTATGAAAAGGGAATGTTGCCTATAATTCCAACAAACAAAAAATGTTACCTGCCGTTCCAGTAAACAGTGAATGTTGCCTGCCATCAGGCCAGGCCATCAGCCAGAGCAACTGCTGGCCACCCACTCAGCCCACCCCCACATGGTGTGCCCTGAAGGGAATTCAGGATGGAGATAAACAGGAAACTGTCTGTCCTAGATAGTTAAGATGCATATCTAAGGAATAATTCTTATATGTAGTTAAGGACTAAAATCACTAACTTGAGATGTCTGGTTTTTGTGATTTCCATGTTCCACTACATGTCTCCACCCCCTGACACCCCCACCCCCCCAACCCCCCATCCCCAGCAAAAACTGCAGTATATCCTGGCTCCTCCCTTAAGTCTTGGGAGCAGTTCCTCAAGGCAATCTGAGGAAGGTCCCCAAATAAAACTTAACTCTCCACTTTTAGTTTGTGCAATTTTTCTCTGGTTGACAGTGTCAAGGGCTTTTGGAAGCTGTGCCATACAGGATATTCCAGGCTACATCACTGTTAGGTTAATAGAATCTCCCACTTTTCAGAAAACCTGTAAGATGTAGAACTTTTCAGGGTAAGCAGACCTGGCTGAGCACTGAAGAATTGATGCTTTTGAACTGTGGTGTTGGAGAAGACTCTTGAGAGTCCCTTGGACTGCAGGGAGATCCAACCAGTCCATCCTAAAGGAGATCAGTCCTGAATATTCATTGGACAGACTGATGCTGAAGCTGAAACACCAATACTTTGGCCACCTGATGCGAAGAACTGATCCATTTGAAAAGACCCTGATGGTAGGAAAGATTGAAGGTGGGAGGAGAAGGGGACGACAGAGGGTGAGATGGTTGGATGGCATCACCAACTCAGTAGACATGAGTTTGAGTAAACTCTGGGAGCTGGTGATGGACAGGAAGGCCTGGCGTGCTGCAGTCCATGGGATCGCAAAGAGTCGGACACGACTGAGCAACTGAACTGAATTCAGCTGATGACCTGGCTGGAACTGATGTCAGATCTCTCTTGACCTCATCTTTTGAGGCAGTGCAGAGGCATTTGTATTTTGTCTTTGTGTGTCAAACCAGCTCTACTGTAGAGGTTGGTCATGAGTAGGAAACTTCAACATATGGAAAGTGCCTTTTATAACTAAAGTTAAGAGATCTCTTAAGATGTCCCTGTTACTGATCTGAACTTGTGTCCACTCGCTGTGCAGCAAAGCTAATCTGTTGACACTGGGTTGTGATGAAGGAAAGTATAGTAGTTATTGTAGGCCCCCAGCCAGAAGTCCAAGTGGCTTCTGCTCAGAAGACCTGAACTCCCTGAAGGCTTTCAGGAAAAGGTTATTATTATTTTTTTTAAAACTTATTTACTGAAATTTTTTAAAGTTGATATATTTTAATAGAAGTATAATTGATTTACAATGTTGCATTAATTTCTTCTGTACAGCAAAGTGATTCAGTTATACACATACATACATTCTTAAAGGCAACATTTGAGGTGAGAGTTACAAGGTGCATGACTTTCTTCTGATTGGTTGGTGGTGAGCTAACAGGATGGGGTTTTAGGAATTTTAATTATCAGCCTTCTGGTTCCAACCAGTCTGGGGTCTATGAGCTTGTGTTCAGCATGCGGTCACCATCCTCCACCTGGATTGGGGGCGTCAGTTCCCGCAGAACACCTCAAACATAAATGTCAGGTCATTATGTATATCCTTTGGGGAGGAACCAGGGCTGCTTTAAATTGTTTCTTGACTGCTTGTCCTTTGTTTCTGTGTTCCCTCATCTCCCTAATTAGTAACCATTTGGGTCTGCTCTTTGGCACTCAGGGAAGGCCTAGGAGACCAAAGACTTTTTCTTAAAAATAATTGTATTTATTTATTTATTTTTGGCTCTGCTGGGTCTTCCTTGCTGCTCGGACTTTTCTCTAGTTGGGGCTACTCTTCATTGCAGTGAACGGACTTCTCATTGCCATGGCTTCTCCTGTTGCGGAGCATCGGCTCCTGGCTTGCGGGCTTCAGTCGTTGTGGCTCATGGGCTTGGTAGTTGCAGTTCCAGGGCCCTAGAGCACAGGCTCAAGAGTTGTGGTACAAGGGCCTGTGGGATCTTCCCAGATCAGGGATGAAACCCTTGTCTCCTGCCTTGGCAGGTGGATGGATTCTTTACCACTGAGCCACCAGGGAAGCCACAAAGCCTTTTTCTACAAACAAGAAACAGGGGACACAGGAACTTTTGTACCAGGGAGGGTCCTACAGGGCTCTGTTGGGTCTCATCCCCAGAGCTGAGATATCTCAGGGTTAGGCTGAATCTGTGAGAATTACAGAGTGGAGAAGACCCTCAGGGCCTGCTCTAGACAGGCCTCTGGGGAGAAACACAAGGTACTTGTTTCTCCTTAGCTTCAAGATAAAATACATTGTGTACGAGTGTATCTTTTACCTCTAACATAAGCGATATTATGTATGATTAAAGTATGAATATGCTCTTTATGAAGGGAAACTAATTTTTTAACAAACCCTTTCCTGTGCCTCTAAATCACATTAAATATTCCAGAAAAAAAATTTTTTTTTTCCAGAAATAGGTGGAACTGATGACCTGATAGCTCATGCCTGCCAGGGATAGATTGTTCTTTGGTTTCAAATGGGTGTCATTGCCTTTTGAATGAACTATAAATAAGGTCTGACCCTCAGATTAAACAAAGAAAGTGAGTAAAATAGCTCTAAAGTCGCTCTCTCCAATATGATAGCCATTAGCCACATGTGGCTACTTAGATTTGAATTAATAAAAAATCGAAATTCCTTAGTCACATTAGCTACATTTCAAGCACCCAACAGCCACCCACATGTGTCTAGTGGCTATCATATACTGCATGGCACAGAGGCTTTTTTATCATCACAGAAAATTCTATCGGACAGTGTTGCTCAAGCAGTGATGATTTCAGTCCCATTTTATGGAGAGTGGCCCTTGGAAAGGACTGTATGGTAAACTCTCTTATGGGTGTCAGGGAGGAAGCAAGATTGAGGGGTTCTCTTTATGGGACTCTCTAAGACTAGAAGGGAAGAAAATGAAAGGAGCCTGTAAAGTTATTCTGTTCCATCAGGGACTACAAGGACAGTTATGTTGGGATGAAGTGATATGGGCTTACTGAAGCTCTTTGCTGCTGTACTAGGGCTTAGATCAGAAACTTGATACTTGAGAAATTTGACTTTGTGCTGTTTGCAATTAGATTCCTCAACATTTTTTTAAAAGAAAATAATAACCTATTTACTATATTAGAAAACAAAGTAAAAGAAAAGAAGATTCCTTTTTCTGTACTCAAACAACACTTCTGACACCAGATGTGTGGATTTTCTCATACTAGGCATTTCCCCAGTTCTCAGCGGACACCAGCTCAGTGTTCTTAATGTTACTCAGTTCTGGCACCGACTGCCCTGACCTAGCACAGATGCCACAGGTGAAGGACTCTGTCCCATAAGGCTCTCCCCTCCTCCTACTTTAAATGCTAATCTCAAGTTCAGGTTTCACCTCTGATCACCAGCGATAACTTGGAGGTTCCCAAGACCCCCTCCTAAGGTTTGATAACTTACTGCAATGGTTCACAGACCCCAGGAAAACAATTTACTTACTAGTGTTAAAGAAGAAACAACAGGGAATTCCCTGGTAGTCCAGTGGTTAGGACTTCGTGCTTTCACTGCCAAGGGTGTGGATTCAGTCCCTGGTTAGGGAACTAAGAAACAAAAACAAAACAAACAAAATAAAAACTAACCAAACAAAAAGAACACAACAGGTCCAAAATGGAGTCACTTGTGCTAAAACCAATTTCTAATTGGTCAGCGCAGAATTTTCTGGTCAGGACCAATGAGGTGCTTTCCATCCTCCAAAGAAAGGTTAGGTAATTTGTCACAAAGACCCATTCTGTCTCCCATAGGTAGGTTATCTAAACCTGAAATAATCTTTTTAATTATATTTTGCTTTTTTGACTGTACTGAAAGGCAAGCAGGATCTGAGTTCCCTGACCAGGGATCAAACCTCTGCCCCCTGCTGCAGAGAAAGCATGGAGTCTTAAGCACTGGACTACCAGGGAAGTCCTGAAATAATCTTTTTTGTGTATGATTTTCTTGTCTTATTTCTAAAATCCTCTCCCTTTCTGTAACTCTTTGGAGCTCTTCTCTACTAGTAAGTTGGGATGCTGCCTGAGTCATGAGTTGTTCAGTAAAGCCAGTTAGATCCTTAAAATTTACTTTGTTGAATTCTTGCTAACACTAGATTACTGGTTTATTATAAAAAGATACAATTGAGAAACAGCCATAAGGAAGAGATGCACAGGGTGAGACACTGGGAAAAGGTACATAACCTCCTTTATCTTTTAGGCTGTGTCACCCTCCCAGCATCTAAATGTAATCAGCAATTCATAAATTCTCAGAACCCCTTTGGTTAGAGTTTTTTATGGAGGCTTTGTTACATAGGCATGATTGATTAAATAATTGTCTACTGGTGATTGAATTCAATCTCCAGCCCTTCTCCCCTTATTGGACCTTGATAAGGAAACGAAAGTTCTAACCTTTGAACCATGTGGTTGGCTCCCCTGGCATCCAGCCTCCATTCTTAGGGGCTTTCCAAAAGTCACCTCATTAATATAAACTCCAGTGTGGTGAAAGGGGCTTGTTATGAAAAACAAAAGACATTCCTTCCACCTTTATTGCTCTGGAGCTATTTCAGAAATGGGACAAAAACAAATATAACAAAAGATGCTCCTATTGTTTTTACCACTTAGGGAATAATGAGGGTTGAAAGCTCTGTGCCAGACCTGGAGATGAAGAACAAATACGTATTTCTTATTATATCACACTGTTACAAAGAAAGTGGGTTTTGGCCACACTAGGGCCAAAGTTTAAAGGATGGAGCTGTTATGTGCAATAGCAGAGAGAAGAAAAAAAAAAGGGATTTGAAGGAGAAAGTGAAAATAAAAGGGAAAAGAACTGGAAAACAGACTTTTTCACACAAAGATTGTCTTTAGAAGAGTCCTCTTCTTAGGAAGATATGTGTTTCTTTTGATAAAGAATGTAATTTCTTACCATAGTGAGATACACTGTACATTCATGGCTTTTGTTTATCAGGGGACCTTCTTGACCTTCCACTTTCCCATGGTTTGATGATGTTGAGTGTTTAAGGGTAGCAGAATATGCCATCCCAAACTATGCCACTTTAGTATAGCATTATTTTGAGCTGAAGGCAACTGAGAAGACACAGATACAAGAAAAGTTCTGGACTTGCCTGGTGGTCCAGTGTTAAGAATTGCTTGCCAATGCAGGGGACATGGGTTCGATCCCTGATCCAGGAAGATTCTGCAGGCTGCTGGGCAACTAAGCTGGTGCTCCACAGCTACTGAGCTGACATGCCGTAACCACTTAAGTCTGAATGCCTAAAGCCTCTGTTCCACAACAAGAGAAGCCACCTTAATCAGAAGTTCGTGTACCACAACTAGAGAGGAGCCCCCGTTCACCACAACTAGAGAAAGCCTGCAAGCAGCAAAGAAGACCAAGCACAGCCAAAACCAAATATAAATAATTAAAAATAAAGGTTCTCTGCCCTCCTCTTATTTGCCTAAAAGCAGGACAGAAAGGTGTTCCCGCTCCTCTCTCTACTAGGAAGGACAGAAAACTCTTGACCTTATCAGCCCAGAGAGGGCACCAGAGGAATCTACATACCAAACTTTACTAGCTAGCCTTTATTTTTCATTAATGCTTTATGTATTTACTTGCTCAACTTCATATATTTACTCACAACTTGCTTTGAATTTCTAAACTCAAAGTCGTTTTCCTCTGTCTTGTTACTTCTCTAAAAGTTTATTGCTTTCTTGGGTTAAGATACTACTGTTAAAAACAAGACAACAGGCTCAAAATGGAGTCACTTATGCTAACTTAATTACAATTTCAGTGCTCCCAGAAGTGGAATCTTAAACCAGACAATCACGGATTGCCTGATCAGTACTGTGTGCATGTGTGCATGCCTGATCAGTACTGTGTGCATGTGTGCATGCTCAGTCACTTCAGTTATGTCTGACTCTTTGCAACCCTGTGACTGTAGCCTGCCAGGCTCCTCTGTCCATGGGATTTTCCAGGCAAGAATACTGGAGTAGCTTGCTGTACTATTAGGTAATCTGCCTGATAGATCCCTGCCATCCCCTAAAGGAAAATGACCTTGCTGTAAGTAATCTGATTTTTGTCTAGTATAATTAACTCTTCTCTCTCCCTTCTGCCTATGAAACTCTCTTATTTTAGATAACTCCTCAGAGCACCTTTATATCTGTTGGTTGGATGCTGCCTGACTCATACATTATTGAATAAAGCCAATATAATCTTTACATTTGCTGAGTTGAATTTTGCTTTTTAACATTATATAAGCCCAAGTTCTGACCACCCTTTTGAGTCACTCCTAACTGGCTGTTTCCTGTGCATGTGCAATGCATATGTTAAGAAACATGTTGGTTTTCCTCTTGTTAATCTGTCTTTTGTCAGTCTAATTATAGGCCCAATGAACCTGAGTAGAGGGAAATAGTTTTTTTTCTCTCATTGTTTTAGTAACAAAAGGTCTAAGTTTTACACTGATTTCAGCTTCAACTTATAAATTTGATTTGTCCTCTGAAAACCATAAGACTTTCAGTCCCTCCAGTACCCGTTGTTTTGCATGCCCAAATATTGAGGCTCTGTGCTTTGCCCAACTTCTAATTATTCAGAGAAATAACAAAGCAGACATAGTTAATTACCTGGGTTAAAGATAGTTAATAAGAACAAACATTTCCTTAATATTTACTTTGTGTCAAGTGCTGTGTTAGTTACTGTTAACATCATCTCATTTAATCCCCACAACCTTTGAACTAAAGAATGTCATGCTTGTATCTCTAAAAGGACTGAGTCATTACTCACTGTGGTGACTGACCTTCAACACACTCTGAAAGGAGTTGAGGGCAGAGATCAGGAATGAGGCACTCTGTGCTTTGGGAATACTGGCAGAACAGGCCTTCAGATGGATATTTTCAGGAGAAAATGTGAACCCAATTGAGACAGGAGGGAAGGAGGCAGGGCACAACCATTAAGAGAATGATACACAGGGGAATTTCCTGGTGGTCCAGTGGTTAAAACTTGGTGCTTTCACTGCAGGGGCCCAGGTTCAACCCCTGATAGAGGAACTAAGATCCCAGGAGCCATGTGGCCTGCCCCTCATCCCCCCGCCCCCACCAAAAAAAAAAAAAAAAAAATAGAAGATAGGACAAATGCCATTTAGAACCAAGTAGGCCCAAGATGGTGGGAGATTCAAATTCCAATAGACCTTGACCCTCATTATAAGCTCACTGTAATACATGTGCATGCTCAATGACATACCCACAGGCACCATGACAGTTCTGAGATTGGCCATAAAAGCCCAAAAAGTGAGTGGTAACCCAATTTCTAGAAACCCCCACTCCTTTCCCCAAATAGTTGAAATAATCTTCCCACTTGTTAGCCTATGAAATTACCCAACCTATAAAAACTAACAACCATGGGGCTTCTCTCCTTCTGAGATGGCCCACACTCTGTCTATGGAGTATGTAACTCCCTCAATAAACCTGCTTTCACTCTATTTCATCTAGTTCTTGAATTCTTTCCTGTAGGAAGCCAAGGACCCTCACTTTGGGGCTTATCCCAGGGTCTTGCCCAAGACTTGGGAAGTGACCATTCTCTCATGCCCCATTTTCCTGCAACACAACTTCTTGCATTTTCCCATACTTAGAAAAGCACTAAAATCATTAACTAAGATATCTGTGCCTTGTGACTAGCAGTAGCCCTCTACCAAGATGTGCTTGGCGGCACTTACCCACTCCCTTCTCCACAATCAAAGACATGATCATCTCTCCTCTACCTCTTCAGAGCAATTCCTCAGAGCTACCTGAGACACTGTCTCTTGGGCTATAGTCCTCAGTAAATCCCCAAATAAAACTGAAACTCACAGCTCTCACATTGTGCATTTTTACTTCAGTCAACAATCCAACAAGCCAGGTATTGTTCTTTCCATCTTGAACAAGAGGAAAATGAGGCTGTCAGACTAACTAACTTGTCCTGGATTAGAGAACCAGTCAACAGCGGGGCTTCCCTGGTGGCTCAGTGGTAAAGAATTTGCCCCGCTGTTGAGTGGGTTTGATCCCTGGGTCTGGAAGATTTTCTGGAGAAGGAAATGGCAACCCACTCCAGTCCTCTTGTCTGGGGAATCCCAAGGACAGAGGAGCCTGGCAGGCTACAGTCCATGGGGTCACAAAGAGTCAGACATGACTTATCGACTAAACAACAACAAAACAGCAGAATCAAGGCTCAAACCCAGGATTGTCTGACTCTTGAGTATGTCCACTACTCAGGACATGACTGTTTACATAGAGATTCTGATTTAAAATATTGAAACTAACACTAGTCTTAACAATTTCTCATTGAGAGATCAGTCAAAAAAAAATGTTTCAATGATTACAGAATCATAAACTGAACACAGAAGTCTACTTCTTGCTGTTTTAAGTAGTCCAGAAAGCTTTAGTTCATTGTATCGGTGTTTGACTTTGCAGATCTCAGAAAAGGATGTATTCAGTGAGTGAATTTGATGTTTTTCATCTCTTCTGCTTTCCCCCTTTAGGAGTTCCTATGGAGATGCTAATGATGATAGTAGACAAGGATCAAAGGTAGACAAAACTTAAGGGAGAGACTACGGGAAGGAGCCTGGATGATTCCCCTCAGGAATCCACTCCTAAATGATTAAACAGGATCCGCCTAGTCTTTAAAGTTTGAAGTTGAATACTGGTGAGGAAGCTACCGTCCTACTTACTGATGAGGCAGGGAGAAAGTTTCAACTTGTCAGAGAAACTGAGGCTTCTTGCCTTATTATATTGAAATTCAGAACTGGCATGGTTATGCACTTTTTTCTCAGCAACTTAAGAGTTTAGATTGAAGTTCTGATAACAGTATAAATCTCCATGAGTGTGAATATGAATATATCTTCAAATAGATTGTAAAGTTTTTTGAGGACATGGATTACATCTCTGCTTTCTAGAACTAAGCAAGGTTTTGCTCACGACTGTTAATCAGTACATTTGTGACACCCATTTGGTTCCAGTTTAAACACAAATAAAAAGTGAAAATGAATGAAGGAAACTTGCTGTTTTAGGAATTTTGCTTGAATGCCTAGGATAGTTCAAAGTTATAAATGTAAGCTGTAAAAGTACCTGGTTCATGTACTGCTTGCAGCTCGGAGAAAGACTAGGTCTGGAAGGTCAGATTCATATGAAATTAAAACGCAGAAAATGCCAGAAATTAAGGTATATCTTAGTTTTCAAAAAAAGTTAAAATGCTAGATATGAATAGTTAATCTCACTTGTTAAAATACAAACCTTCAAACCTTTAGTTTCCTCTGCAAAATAAGCTGGAGCGTGTAGGGTTTGAACCAGGCACCAGGCAATGCTTTTACAGGCCTTTCAGAGCTGTCATTCTGGGATAGTACGACAGGTTCAAGATGATAGCTTGGGAATAGAAGGCTGCTAAACTTGATCATATACTCTTATGCAATTTAATGGACTTTTCCCCCGCCCCTGCCCATCATCAGCTCTTTTAAGACTATATCATATTTCCCTGAGGATACCTAAAATCTAGCATAACGATCTACAATTTATAGCAAAATGGAGGCTGGAGAAGGCGTCCAATAAATGTCTGCTGATTGAATGAACACCTGCGGGCCTAGGTTCTACCGCGCTTATTCCTAAGCGTCCTCAAGAGGTCAGCTCCCAAATCGAGTTCAGGGCCGGGCGGAGGTCGAGCTCCCCAACTCCGCCCCGCACTTGCCTTCTCCAATAACCAAGTCTAAACTGATGCCTACGCAGTGACCGGCTCCGGTGGTTCTCACTGCGGGACAACTCGACTTCCTCTAATGATCTGGGACAGGCATCTGCAGTTAGTGCCCTGAACAGAATTAGGGCCGGGCGGGTACCGAAACCCAGGAAGCGCCAGACATTGACTTAAAGCAGATCCAATTAGGACGCCTAAGAACCAAAGAAAGCCGGAACTTTTGGGTAGCCACGCTGTCCGCTGAAAAACCTATCCTTCTCTTCCTCCCACGCTACTCTGTTGCTAGAGCAACTGTGGGCGTCTCTAACCCGACGGCGGAAACAGGACAGAAAGAGTACACGTCTCCAGCTCTGGGACAGATCCGTTGCGCAGGCGCACTAGTTTTCTCTGGCTGTAGTTCTCATGCAGTTGACGTATTCTGCGTCTGCGCATTACTTGCTTCGCGCCTTGGCCGGCCTATACGCCTGCGCAAAGTGGCAACTCGAGGAGGGCGGAGCTGGGATATTATCTGTGCGCATGCGCCAACGCTATATCCGGTGTGGTGGTCTGGTCAGTTAGGAGTTTGAGGGTACGCCGGCGGGAATATTCAGCTTGAAGCCGACTGTAGCCATGTCGGCGTCTGTGTTGTCGGTCATCTCGCGGTTTTTAGAAGAGTACTTGAGCTCCACTCCTCAGCGTTTGAAGTTGTTGGACGCATACCTCCTGTATATACTGCTGACCGGAGCGCTGCAGTTCGGTTATTGTCTCCTCGTGGGGACCTTCCCCTTCAACTCCTTCCTCTCGGGCTTCATCTCTTGTGTGGGGAGCTTCATCCTAGCGGGTAATGATTCTATAAGTGATCTCAATAATAATGTGTTGCTTTGGTGCGTGCTTGTATTTCCACAGTACTCGGTTCTGTATCAGACCACCGCCTTCTGAAGTTGTGAGGGGAATCTGCATTGCCGTGTTTTTGTGAGTGGGGAAATTGAGGCTCATTCAGGTTGTCGTACCTAACACCAAAAAGCCGCCGAAGAACTGGACTTAAATCTCGAAACACCTTCATTCTGCTCCTCAACCTGGTGATCCACTTCACTTCATATTGGTCCAGGGAAAACTGCATTTCGGCTTTAACTTAAGTTTATTTAACACAGCTTTGAAGTTGGTAAACTTTTAAAATGGAAAACCCAACTCTGAAGCTGTTATTTTACTATCTTGAACTCAGCTTCCATTCTCATAATTCTGTTATTGGTGTGATACAATCAGAAGAATTTTTGAGCAGATAATTTTTCTTTATGCCAAGTCTTTGTATTTGAGGCTGCTGTGGCTAAAATTGAATTGGCAGACCCCCTAACTTCCTCCCCAATGAGAAGTTGATGACTTGTCATTGAAGAAAATGCCTACTGAGAGGGAATAGTGGGGTTCTTGTGGGGGATTGTGATTTCATAGCTGTTGGATAATAGGTAATTGGGGCTAAGAAATGAAAATTGCTTTAGGAAAAAGGATTCAGGACAATCCATAGTTGCTGTGGAAGGGTATTGGTTGCATTTCTTTTTATTTTTTAAAAATTATTTTTAACTGGAGGATAACTGCTTTACAATGTTGTGTTGGTTTCTGCCATACAGCAGAGTGAATCAACCATAAGGGTACCTGTATCCCCTCCCTTTTGAAACTCCCTCCCACTTCCACACCCTCTTCCCCCATCTCTAGGTTGTCGTATAGCACTGGGTTGAGCTCCCTCAGTTATACAGCAGCCTCCCACTAGCTATCTGTTTGACACATGGTAATGTATATGTTTCAGTGCTACTCTCTCAATTCATCCCACCCTTTTCTTAACCTGCTCTGTCCACAAGTCTGTTCTGTCTGTCTTTCTCTTCCTGCCCTGCATATAGGTTCATGAGTACCATTTCTCTAGATTCCATGTATATGTGTCAATATATGATATTTGTTTTTTGTTTCTGACTGACTTCACTTTGTGTAACAGGCTCTAGGTTCATCCACCTCAGTTCAGCACCCTCAAATGTGTTCCTTTTTATGGCTAATACTCCACTGTATGTATGTACAGCTTCTTTATCCATTTATCTGTTGATGCACATCTCACTTGCTCCCATGACCTGACTATTGTAAATAGTGCTGCAGTGAGATTTGGAATACATGTGTCTTTTTGAATTATGGGTTTCTCAGGGTGTATGCCCAGTAGTGGGATACCTGGGTTATAGGGTAGTTTTATTCCTAGTTTTCAAAGTAATCACCATACTGTTCTCCATAGTGGCTCTCTCAGTTTACGTTCCCACCAACAGTGGAAGAGGGTTCTCTGTTCTCCATATCCTCTCCAGCATTTATTGTTTGTATAATACATTTCTTAATGGTGGCCATTCCGACCAGTGTGAGGTGGTGATACCTCATTGTTGTTTTGATTTGTTTAGAGCATTTCTCTAATAATGAGCCATGTTGAGCATCTTTTCATGTGTTTATTGACTGGATTTAGAAAAGGCAGAGGAACCAGAGATCAAATTGCCAACATCTGCTGGATCATCGAAAAAGCAGGAGGGTTCCAGGAAAACATCTACTTCTGCTTTACTGACTATGCCAAAGCCTTTGACTATGTAGATCACAATAAACTGTAGAAAATTCTGACAGAGATGGGAATACCAGACCACCTGACCTGCCTCTTGAGAAACCTATATGCAGGTCAGGAAGCAACAGTTAGAACTGGACATGGACCAACAGACTAGTTCCAAATAGGAAAAGGAGTACATCAAGTCTGTATATTGTCACCCTGCTTATTTAACTTATATGCAGAGTACATCATGAGAAACACTGGGCTGGATGAAGCACTAGCTGGAATCAAGGTTGCCAGGAGAAATATCAGTAACCTCAGATATGCAGATGACACTACCCTTATGGCAGAAAGTGAAGAAGAACTAAAAAGCCTCTTGATGAAAGTGAAAGAGGAGAGTGAAAAAGTTGGCTTAAAACTTAACATTCAGAAAACTAAGATCCTGCATCTGGTCGTATCACTTCATAGCAAATAGATGGGGAGACAGTGGAAACAGTGGCTGACTTTATTTTTTTGGGCTCCAAAATCACTGCAGATGGTGATTGCAGCCATCAAATTAAAAGGCGCTTACTCCTTGGAAGAAAAGTTATGACCAACCTAGATAGCATATTAAAAAGCAGAGACATTACTTTACCAACAAAGGTCCATCTAGTCAAAGCTGTGGTTTTTCCAGTGGTCATGTATGGATGTGAGAGTTGGACTATAAAGAAAGCTGAGTGCTGAAGAATTGATGCTTTTGGAGAAGACTCTTGAGAGTCCCTTGGATTGCAAGGAGATCCAGCCAGTCCATCTTAAAGGAGATCAGTCCTGAATATTCATTGGAAGGACTGATGCTGAAGCTGAAACTCCAATACTTTGGCCACCTGATGCAAAGTACTGACTCATTGGAAAAGACCCTGAT
Organism: Cervus canadensis; assembly: GCF_019320065.1. Classification (NCBI taxonomy): domain Eukaryota; kingdom Metazoa; phylum Chordata; class Mammalia; order Artiodactyla; family Cervidae; genus Cervus; species Cervus canadensis. Next base: position 20,822,001 of record NC_057391.1, read on the forward strand.
GCTGGGAAAGATTGAAGGTGGGAGAAGGGGATGACAGACTGATGAAATGGTTGGATGGCAGCACCGACTCAATGGACATGAGTTTGAGTAAACTCTGGGAGTTGGTGATGAAAAGGGAGGCCTGGTGTGCTGCAGTCCATGGGGTCCCAAAGAGTCGGACATGACTGAGCAACTGAACTGAACTGATATGTCTTTGGAGAAATGTCTGTTTAGGTCTTCTACCCATGTTTTGGTTGGCTTATTTGTCTTATGTTGAGCTGCATGAGCTGCTTGTATATTTTGGAGATTAATCCTTTGTCAGTTGCTTTCTCCCATTCTGAGGGTTTTCTTTTTATTTTTGTTTATAGTTTCCTTTGCTGTGCAAGTGTTTTTAAGTTTAATTTGATCCCATTTGTCTATTTTTGTTTGCATTTCTTTTTACACCTTTGACCTTACTAAATCCACCACTGCCTTGTGTCTGTTTATTGTGCTGGGGTTTCTAACCTCCCCAAGTTGTTCTATCTATTGGAAGAGAAGGGAGGTCAGTTTGGCTGAGAAAGGGAATTGTAGGCGATTATGTGGAAGGATTAGGTAGTTCTGGGTGCTAGAACTTTGAGGGCCAGGCCAAGGAATTTTATCCTCTAGGTAATAGGAATGCATCTAAGCATTTAAAACATTTAAAAATTTTTTTAGATTTGAGTGAAGGAGAGACTTAAAATTGGTGTTAATATGTAGGATAAACTGGAGGGGAAAGTTCTCTAATCTGGTTCCTTAATTTTTTTTTTTTTAATTTTTTTTTCCCTTAATTTTTTTTGGTAGTCTGTTCTTTTCCATCCCTTCTGCATGTGTTCTTTAGCATATGCTCTTTGGACATTGACTAGTACATTATAAATCAGTACAGGACCCTGTCACTTTTTTTTTTTTTTAAATCCTGACATTATTTGAGCCCAATGAAAATGATCTGTTTTCTCCTATTCCCTCATGACTGGGGAGACTTACCCATGGTTTCAAGAAGGAGCCAGAGGTAGAAAATTGCCGTTGATAAATCTTTTTTTGTTTGTTTTTTTGGATCAACAGTTTACAGTGTAGAAGACTTCAATGATAGAATATTTTTCTTCTTCCAGACAGATTTCAGACATTCTCAGCAGCTGACTGTTTATCTTTTGGTTAGATATCTCTAGAAGAGGACACCTGTCCCTTTTTCAGAATAGCATCCCAGTATTGGCAGCCTTTCTAGTTTTTCCTTTTTTACTTGATTCAAATCCCTCTTTTGCTCCTTTAAAGTGCTCTTTAGGGGTACTCTTTCTACCCCCTTCTGATGTCTATGTCAGAAGCTTTCTCTATCCCTTTTATACTTTAATAAACTCTATTGCACAAAAAAATAAATAAATAAAAATAAAGTGCACTTTAGGAGGGATGTGTGGAAAACATTAAGACTGTCCTTAAAATAAGTCTTTGATATTGAAATCAGTTTTTAAGTAGTTTCACAGCTTTTGTCTATTCTGTTTTCTAATCTTTATGAAATACTTTTGGAATTAACAGCGTTTTGTTTCCCCTAGTTTATAGATCCAAAATGATTTGAATTTGAAAGGCAAGGAGGCCTAATTCAGAGTGTTTTCTTTCTCATGGCAGCTCTTTGGCTGTGAGGACTGGAGTCCAGTGTTTCTTTGGGAATTATCTATTAGATTCCTAGGCCCATGCTGCTGCTGCTGCTGCTGCTAAGTCACGTCAGTGTCCGACTCTGTGCGACCCCATAGACGGCAGCCCAAGAGGCTTCTCTGTCCCTGGGACCATAGCTGTTATCAAAGAAGTTGGGAGTTTGGCAGCATTATGCCTGACAGTCCTGTTTCTAAATCTCATATCTGTTGCTAGCTGTTTGTCTTCTGTCATTCAGGTTCTCAATATCTGCTATCTGGAAATCTTCCTTATTGATCTCCCAGCCTCTTGTCTCTCCCTCCAGTCCCTCTTCCACTATGTTTGCGGGCTTGATTTGACTTACAGATCTAACTGTTCTACTCCCCACAGAAAATTTGTCTGTATCCAAAGAGAAATTTAAAATATTTTTTAATGGTGTAGAGGCTCTTTGATGATCTGGCCCTGGCCACATCGCGAGCTTCATCTCTTGTCTCCACCTCCTCTGTACTTTATATCCCAGTATTATTGTGTTACTTATTATTCCCTGAACATGCCAAGGTGTATTAAGCTATTTTACCTTTGTTTGATTGCCTGGAAAATTCCTTCCCTTTTTAGACAGCTCAAGTGCTGCTTCCCTTTGAGCCCTTGCCTGGCTCTTGAGATTTAGGTCTTCCTCCCATGTTCTGTAGGTGTGTAATGCTCTGTTCATCAATTAGTGCTTAATACTGAATGTTCAGTTTTGAGCATGCCTCCGATAAGTTAAAGAATGTTGAATATTTATGTGTCAGGTTTCCTGGCGGGGAACTGAGAATTTAACTATGGAACATGCAGATGTGGTGTCTACTCCCACAGGGTTTATAATCTGGTGGGAGATGCAGGCAAGTACATGGATATGGTGCTGTGATGGAGAAGTATTGGTGAGAATAGTGGTCTGTAACACTTCCCTAATATGTTTGCTTTTCCAAGACATGATTCGTAATTTCTCTCTGCACTCTCACCTGTCTTTTCTCTTTTCCTTTATTCTCAGTTGATCTTGCTTTGTTTTTTGCTTTCCCTTTCCCAACAGGGAATCATAGCAGCTCACCTCCACTTGTACCCCTGCTCTCTGGCTTACTTCCTGTGATGATGGATGATATATCCCTTTCCTATCAGAGGCCACCTCCTCCGCTTGTGAAGAGCATCTTGATGTCTCTTGCTCACTCAAGGACTCATCTTCTGTAATCATCCCTCCATTCTGTACCATTAACTTCCCTCCACTGGATCATTCTCATCATACACATATGCTCTAATTAATCATCCAATTAAAAAATTTATTTGACTCCAGATACTCCTCTAGCTACTGTTCCATTTCTTTTCCATCATCACGGAATTCCTTGAAAAAAATAGTCTAGTTGTCTAGTTGTTTCTGCTTTCTCATTTTCCATTTGCTCTTAACCCACTCATGGTGGTGGTCTTTCCCCACCACTGCAGTGAAACCACTCTTTCCATCTTGCCAGATCTAATAGCACACATCTCACCTAGCCGGAATGCTCAGCAACATTTATCAGTTAACATAGTTGGCTGCTTCCTTCTGAGTGAATGAAGTACTTTCTTCTCAAAACTTTTACAACACTACACTCTCCTGGTTGTTCTCTTTTACCTCGTTGGTTTTTCCTTCTTACTGTTGGTGCTAGGTGTTCTCGGTCTGAGGGTGTGGTTCCAAACCCATTCTCTATTTCTTTCCTTTAGATGAATTTAAATAATATCTATGTAACTGCAGCTACCACTTTAATATTTTCAGTTTTAACCTGTTCCCTGAATTCCAAATTAGTAAGTCCAGTTGCCCACTTGACATCTTCACTTGATGTCTAACAGACAACTCCAAATTGAGCCTTCCGGCCCAACCATCTTTCTCTTGCCAGTCAGAACATAGTGTCAACATTGGTTAAATTGTTGAAGCTAAAAATTTAGGAGGTTTTCTTGATGCCTTGGTTTCTCTTACCTCCCACATCCATCACATCAGCAAGCCCTTCTTTTCCAAAACATAGCCTGTATCTCTCCACTTCTGTCCATTTTACTCCCATTGCCCAAGCTCTGGCTCCTACTTGACTCTCTTGTTTCTTTAACTCTGCAAACCATTCTCTATATTGCAGTTCTACCATCCTTAAAAAATGTAAATCAGATTATTTTACTCATCGGCTCAAAACTTCGAAATATTACTCCGTTGCTCTTAGAACTACATCCAGACTCTTTACTGAAGCTTACAAAGCCCCACAGGATTTGGCCCTTGTCCCCCTCTTGCCCTTGATCTCTACAGTCTAGTCAGTCTGACATGTTGTACCTAGAGCATGTCAACATTGTTCTTGCTCCCTGGAATGCTCTGCCCCTAGATCTTTCCATAGTTGGCTCCTATCAAATTTTGGTCTTAAAATAGCACCTTGTTAGAACTTCTGTTACCACCAAATAAGAAATAGCTTCCTAGTCACTCTTCTATTACATTGTTTTCTTTATAGCACATATCTCTACCTCATATTTCCTTATTTATTTGTTTTCTTGTTTATTATGTTCCTCTTCATTGAAGTGTAAGTTCTTTGGGAGCCAGACTCTTGTCTTATTCTATGCCAAATGGCACATAGTAGATGCTCAGTAAATATTTTGCTGAATAAATGTACATTTAAGGAGATAAATTAGAACCACTAAAATGGAGCAAGCTGCCTCAGAAGGTAGTACATTTCCATTTTTGGAAGTGCTGAGGGAGAGACTGAGGATATTTGTGGGGGGCGGCGGGGGTGGGGGGGGTGTGTGGTTTGAACAGAGGGCTTCCATGATGACTCAGACAGTAAAGAATCTACCTGCAATGCAAGAGATGCGGGTTCGATCCCTGGGGTTGGGAAGATCCCTTGGAGAAGGGAATGGCAACCCACTCCAGTATTCTTTTTGCCTGGAGAATTCTATGGACAGAGGAACCTGGAGGGCTACAGTCTATGGGGTCGCAAAGTGTTGGACATGACTGAGAGACTAACACTTTTTGAACAGGCGTTCTTTGCCTTTTTTTCACCCCTGCATGTTGGGGATATGTTGCCTCTGTGATAACACAGGCTCTGGATGGTTTGTAATTCTCTACCTGGGGATGACTTATCAGATTCCGGAAATGGTAAGTATATTTTGAAACGATTCCCAGCTGATTCATGCAGCCCTCTTGGCATGCCCATTCTCACCATCTCTTGGGCATTTTGTGCATCATAAGGGATGTTGGTCTGTATGACATTCAGGGTTGTGAAAATGGTAACATCACCTTCATGTAGAGTTTCTCTTTTCCTTTTGTCCCCCATTCTCAAGCACTGCTCTACTCCCACCTTCCACCTCAATAGCCTCTGTTAATTGTGTTTGGTATCTCTCCAGATTTTTTCCTACATTCCAAGAAAAATGAGAAAATATATTTAAGAGAAATATGGAATAGAATAGTGTAATATTTTTGGCTTTTTTTCAATTGATATATTTTAGATATCTTTACTGTCAACCTATCGAGAATTCACCTCATTCTTTTGAATAATTGCATGAGATTTTATTGCATGTCTGTAATTTATTTAAATAATCCCTTGATGTCATTTGGACTGTTATCACTTTTTTTTCAGCTTTAGGTACATGCTGTTAGAATGTCCTTGTTCTGTAAGATAAATTTTTTAGTTAAAAGGTGGCAACATTTTAAATATTAATAGATGTTGCTAGTTGCTCTGGCAAATGGATGAACCAAGCTGTACTCACCCCAGCGGATTTTAATTGGCCACCCTTGTTTCAGTCAGTGTCCTTCATGTTTTGAAGAGTCCAGGTTCCTGAAAATATCAGGGGTGTTTCCACAGTGTTTGCATGTTTAAGCATAATGACAACTCTTGCCATAGTGATGGACTCTTGAGAACTAGTCTAATAGTTTTCTGACCTTTGGGTTAGATCTCAGTTCGTTGCCTTCTCTTGGTTAGTGGTAAAATGGATGCTCAGTTCAGTTCAGTCACTCAGTTGTGTCCGACTCTTTGTGACCCCATGGACTGCAGCACACCAGGCCTCCCTGTCCATCACCAACTCCCTGAGTTTACTTAGACTCCTGTCCATTGAGTCAGTGATCCATCCAGCCATCTCATCCTCTGTCATCCCCTTCTCCTGCCTTCAATCTTTCCCAGCATCAGGGTCTTTTCCAATGAGTCAGGTCTTCCCATCAGGCGGCCAAAGTATTGAAGTTTCAGCTTCAGCATCAGTCCTTCCAATGAATATTTAGGAATGATTTCCTTTAGGATGGACTGGTTGGATCTCCCTGCAGTCCAAGGGACTCTCAAGAGTCTTCTCCAACAACACAGTTCAAAAGCATCAATTCTTCAGCACTCAGCTTTCTTTATAGTCCAACTCATATCCATACATGACTACTGGAAAAACCATAACCTTGACTAGATGGACCTTTGTTGGCAAAGTAATGTCTCTGCTTTTTAATATGCTGTCTAGGTTGATCATATCTTTCCTTCCAAGGAGCCTTTTAATTTCATGGCTGCAGTTACCATCTGCAGTGATTTTGGAGCCCAAGAAAATAAAGTCTGTCACTGTTTCCACCGTTTCCCCATCTATTTGCCATGAAGTGATGGGACCGGATGCTAGCATGAAGTAAATTTAAGTTGTGTAATCATTTGTCACAGGTATAAAGATATTTAGGAAAAGTGTATCCCTAGAACTTTCTTTTCATGTCAAATGGTGACTGTGGCTACAGTATCAGGTTGGAATCTTCAAGGGTAGGTACAGAAGGTGGCCATCGAGAGTTCTCTGTCAGAGCTATGTAACTTAGATCTCTTGCCTTTTTTGAGACCAGCAGCTGCTAGAACTGGGAGATCAAAGATTATTTATAACTGTGAGGTCCTTGTGGATACGCATCTCTGCTGTCTAATAAACATGTTCTGTTGGAAATAATTGACAATTTTATAACTTGGTCTCAGCCTGCTTCCTTCGTTACTACCTCAACTACATCTCAGTCTTAATAAGTTTATAAACTTAAGTCAGGAGATAAGAGAGTTCTCAAGATTTTCTGGTTGTATATATATTTTTTCTAAGTAAGCCTTTGATTTTTAGCTTAACTCTGAGAAGTCATATTGTTCCCTTTAACAAACAACAGCAGAAAATTTAAGTGTACAGCTTGATGAACTTTAAAAAATTTACCCTTTTAACCACAATCACGTCAAGATATAGAACATTACCAGCACCCTAAAGATCTCTCCACATGCTTTCCAAGTCATCTCTCCTGTGAAAGATTAAAAACCACTATCCTGACTTGTATCACTGTAGATTGTTTTTGGCCGGTTTTAAGCTTTGTAGAAGTAGAATCATGAGAATGTATTTTTTGGCATCTGGATTGTACTGCTTATCATGATATTTGTGGAAATCCATGTTGTGAAGTTCTTTCATTGCTATATGGTATCTGTTGTATGCATATGCCATAATTTACCCATTTTACTGTTTTGTTTGTGGGTTTTTTTTGGTTGCTTAACTTGTGAAATCTTAGTTCTCCAACCAGGGATGGAATCTGGGTCCCTGTCAGTGACAGTGCTGAGTCCTAACCACCGGACTGCTAGAGAATACCCCCCTGTTTTACTATTGATAGATATTAGATTGCATCCACTTGGGGGCCATCATCGGTATCATTCCTTACGTGTCACTTCTGTTGGAATAGAATTATTGGGTCAGAGGGTCTGAGTATTTGCATTAGTCATACATGTTACATACTTGATAATCATTTTTGTTTTTTTCTTCTTGTACAGTTTGTCTGAGAATACAGATCAACCCACAAAACAAGGCGGATTTCCAAGGCATCTCCCCAGAGCGAGCCTTTGCTGATTTTCTCTTTGCCAGCACCATCCTTCACCTTGTTGTCATGAACTTCGTTGGCTGAATCATTCCTGTTTACTTAACTGAGGAGGAGGAGACTAGAAGAATGTAAGTGATGATCTTAGCGCTTATCACATGATGTTGATTTTAGGAATAGAGATTGGAGGGGGCTGGTTTTGATTATGGTTGGCAGAGTTCCCATAGTGCTGATGAGAGGTTTGCAGAATTTTCCATATTGGTCTGCAAAGTTTGTGTTAATATCATCATGATTCATCAGTGCTGCTGATCTTGGTCATTGCCTTCTCTTCTCACTGTTCTGGAAATGATTAAGAGAGCAGAAAATGGGAGTTTGCTTGTAGCTAATACATTAATTTCTGCACCAATAACCCCCTGAAAATAACTCTGAGCTCTTGGAAGAGACATAAATTGTAGATTTTGGTTTTAGTTTTGCTCTATAATTTTTTTTCTGATATTGATCCCAGATGACTTCAAATGCTGGGCCATTGTTCCCAGAGTACCTAGTATAGTGCTTACACTTGATACACATATAGTATATGCTAAATGAATGATAGCTTCATGATGACAGCTTCTTGCTAATATATGTGCTAAATTAAAAATTAATGGGAAAATTAGATTAGCTTGGGAGAACACCTTAAAATATAAGATGAGATGCTCTTTGGTTCACTTGTCAGTTTTCCTTTTTTTTTAGCAGTAGAGCTCTTTTTTCCCCCTAAGTATCTCAATCAGTTCAGTTCAGTCACTCAGTTGTGTCCAGCTCTTTGCGACCCCATGAACTGCAGCACGCCAGGCCTCCCTGTCCATCACCAACTCCTGGAGTTCACCCAAACCCATGTCCATTGAGTCAGTGATGCCATCCAACCATCTCATCCTCTGTTGTCCCCTTCTCCTTCTGCCCCCAATGTTTCCCAGCATCAGGGTCTTTCAAATGAGTCAGCTCTTTGCATCAGGTGGCCAAAATATTGGAGTTTCAGCTTCAACATCTGTCCTTCCAATGAACACCCAGGACTGATCTCCTTTAGGATGGACTGGTTGGGTCTCCTTGCAGTCCAAGGGACTTTTAAGAGTCTTCTCCAGCACCATAGTTCAAAAGCGTCAATTCTTCAGAGCTCAGCTTTCTTTGTAGCTTTCTTTGTAGCTTTCTTTCTCAGCTTTCTTTGACCACTGGAAAAACCATAGCCTTGACTAGACATACCTTTGTTGGCAAAGTAATGTCTCTGCTTTTTAATATACTGTCTAGGTTGGTCATAGCTTTTCTTCCAAGGAGCAAGCGCCTTTTAATTTCATGCCTGCAGTCACCATCTGCAGTGATTTTGGAGCCCCCAAAATAGAATCTAAATATATAAAATGGCAGAGGAGCCAGGGTTGTTTTGATTGACAAAGTTGAAAAGCCCTCTTTGCTCGGCTCCCCTCGTGTGTAGTATGCCCTCCCCTCCATCCTTCCCTCCTAAGCAGAATCCTAAAGCTCTGAGAAGCACTTGACTCTGTTAATAATTGTTTTATATGTGAGGAAAGAGAGTTCCAGAGCATCTACTGGTTTCCTTGGCTACGTAGCTCAGTGGAGGCAGAGCAGTGTCCTAGTCCAGTGGTGCTCTTCCAGTATCCTATGTTGCCTACTCATGAGTAAATGCACTCTATTCTCTGCCTTTCCCCACAGAATTAAATCTTGGTATTACTGGGGTAGAGAAAAGAGAACATTAGGAAATGTTACCCTCTCTGGGGGAAGAGGCCCAGCCTCTTTCTGTTGTACTTGGAAAGCTGTCTTTTTTGTATTAATCAGAAATCTAACACATGAGTTACAACAGCCATGGGCAAGGTAAATGTAATACTGTGACTGACTATACTTCAGTTTCTATCATAAGTCAATCAGTTACTTAGTATATTACATAAAGCCTTTCCATTTTGTATATTGTCTCAAAAACAGTTCTGTTAGTTCAGGTGAAGTTTCACTTTTGGCAATAGTTAAGTTGACAGAGATGGTTTATATCAGTGAAAGAGCTTGAGAACCACTTCTTTCTACTATTGTAATACAGTTGAATTTTTTGGAGACCTGATCAGGACTTGAATTGTTCTCTCATATGCCAGTCAATGCCTTGGTACTGGGAATACAAAGAAAAGGAAAATATAGTTCCTGCCTTCAAGAAGTGAACAGTCTAATGGAGAAGCCACGTGCCCACAGCAGTTAGAGCCATGCTAAAGACCTGAACAAAGTGCTGTGGGGGCTGAGAGAAGGTGGCTGCCATGCTATCTGGAGCAGAGGCCGCAGGCGAGGTGTCTGACCAGTGACAGCTTCTGCAGTGCAGGTGGAAAACCTAGCCAACAGCGCTGACCTTCACTGACCCGCGAACATCCTGAGTAACCCTTGGGCTCTGATAGTAAACTTGCGGGAAAGGTCATAAGTCTTCTGATTGCCTTACTTTAAAAGTAATGGCTTACTTTAGAGCAATGCCTTACTCTAAAAAGTAAATGCCTTACTTTTTTCTAGATGAGTCATGGTGGTGTATACTTTAACAAGGGGACAGAGCATACAGTCCAAGGATGTTCTCTAGGATCAGGGAGATACCAAATCATGAAAAATTATTTCTTAGGGCTGTCATGATTGGAAGAGGACTCTGCTGCAGAGAGCTTAGTATTTCAAAATTATGACAAAAACAGACAAAAAAGCAGGCTCAGCAGAAACTGCATACTGCAGACCATATTAATGACCTAGGGCCACCTGTTCAGCTGGGAATTATGGATCCAGGGTACAGCATAATCTTCCAATCCCAGATTGCAGTGTTAAATCATTCTATAGAGGGTATATTCATAGAGAATTCTTCTGTAGGGGACTCGTCAGGGTTTTTTTCCCCAGAGATCTTTCATTTGACATACAGTATACTGTCCTGCTCTCAATCTTCAGATAGACATTTTCCTGCTCTTTTTCTGTGTTTCTAATTCAGTTCTATGTGCAGTGTCCTAAAACACTTTTAAAAATGGTTTTTAAGTGAGTTTTCAATATTTGTATCAGAGGGTACAGCAAAAATTTAATACTCTCCATATTTGCCAAGTATGTTGGGAATTGGGTATAAAAAGAATAAACATCTATAGGGTACTGCTCTTTGTGAATTTTGGGGTAGCATTTAAAACCAGCAGCGACTCTGAAAAAGGCAGATCAGAAGAAAATGGCGTTGAGTTAAAGAAATGTTTTCAAGGAGAAGTAAGGAAGTTAGCAGATAGTGAATGCTCACATGGACCAGGTTTTAAGTTCTTTTTATTCTGTCTTATTTTATTTTCAGAACAACCTCTTGAGGATAAACTTGCTAATTCCACTTATGAATGGGAAACTGAGATTCAAGGAGCCTTGCTGGAAATCTTTTAAGTCTGATAATCCAGTCTGATGTCAAAAAATGTTTTTAATCTCTATTTTCACTTGTGTTACTTGCTCAATCTTGTCCGACTCTTTGCAACCCCACAGACTGTAGCCCGCCAGGCTCCTCTGTCCATAGGGATTCTTTAGGTAAGGATACTGTGGTGGGTGCCATTTTCTTCTCCAGGGAATCTTCCCGACACAGGGAAACCTGGGTCTCCTGTACTGCAGACAGATTCCTTACCATCTGAGCCACCAGGGAGGCCCTAATTTTTGCTTAAAATTGCTTATTATGGGAACTTCCCTGGTGGTCCAGTGGCTAAGATTCTGTGCTCCCAATGAAGGGGGTTGGGTTTGATCCCTGGTCAAAGAATTAGATCCTACATGCCGCAACTAAGAGCTCCTTCACCACAAGTGAAGTTCCTGTACTGCAACTAAAGATCCTACATGCTGCAATGAAGATTGAAGATCCTGCGTGCTGCAACCAAGACCCGGGGCAGTCAATAAATATATATTAAAAAAAAAAACACCCTCCTAAAAAAAATTGCTTGTTATAAAGTATTTGACAGTTGCATAGTCAGAGAAATGTGTTTAAAATGTGGCCACAGTTATTTTACCACCATCTTTTCCTTTATTACTTACTTTCTTTGCTTGTATGACAATGTTAAAAGTACAGAAAAGTACAGAGAATAATATAACATCCCCATGTTCATTACTTGCAGTGGACAGATTTTGAACAGAAACTAAGCTAAAGTTCCTTTGAATCCCTCCAGTCCCCATTGTTTCTCTCTGCTGTAAGACTTTACTGTCTTCTTGAAGTTTATAAATATATAAAAACTACTGTTAATACAACCTTATCCAAACTTCAGACTTTGTGGCCTCCTGAAAACATGTCCAGAGATAGCAGAGTGAGAAACCTGTGGTAAAAGTTAGCTGTTCAGTTGGCAACACTGGTATAGGTGGCTATTCCTGGGGTCAAGAATAGACTTCATAATATTTAAAAAGTTATTATAAAAAGGAAAAATTCTCCTCATGAGCTTCTGAGTTGGGAGAATTCATGCACCTCTCAAGTGATGGTATTTGGCACTTAGGTGGCAGTAAGTCTGTTTTGAATGAATGCATCATATTCAGTGGACTTGAATATTTAGAGATTTACATAACTACAGGTGAATATTTCCTGTTTTGTTTTTCCATGTTTCCCTGTGAAATTCTTTTCAGAAAATGTCAGCCTACCTCAAGTGTTCGGAAGGGAAGAGAGACTTAGCTACATTGGATCACAGCTTGGGAAGGGAAGTTCCTGATGACTCCGCCCTGGATCAGAGGGAAGAGTGAACAGGGCTTTGACAAAGGGACAGACCTGAGCTTGGAAGTGTGCTTAGCCTGGGGGAGATGGTTTGCCACCAGCTTGTGCTGAAACCTTGTTAGTGTTAGTCTTTATGCTGGAGGCTGTTCTACAAGTCTTTAAATATCCATAGTGTTTAATTCTGGCTGAAGCGAGGGTGCTACAAGGCTGGGCAGAGCATAACTCTGACTAACGGAACTATATTCCAACAAGCAGTTGCTGTTGGCTTTTTGAATTCATCAGTAAATATCAGTACTATAGTAATCTAGAAAATTACCTCTAAAGGGAATTCTAATGTTATTTTTTAGGCTATACTGCCACCTAGTGGCCAGTACATTTCATTACTGAGAGAATATACTACAAAACTCAAGAGAAACTGAGTTTAGGGAAAGAGACCACAAACACCTTTGTGATAGAACCCAGTTTCTTTCCAGTCACAGGAGGGCAGCAGAGGTCCAGGTGGGCCTGGATGTTAGGTAGGGGGTGCTTTACATTCTGACCAGAAGTGGGCAGTGTCGAGTGAGGCACAAAAGGGCATGCAGCCTTACAGTGACCCTAGGTTTTGTTTCATGTGAAGACCAAGCATACAGTGGCCCACAGATATACTTTTTATTTCTTTTTCTTATCTTGTCAGTTCAGGAGCTCCCATTTTGGCTTATTCTAGACCTGTTTCTGACTTGATGGACATGAGTTTGAGTAAGCTCCAGGAGTTCATGATGGACAGGGAATCCTGGCGTGTTGCGGTCCATGGGGTTGCAGAGTCTAACACAGCTGAGTGACTGAACTGAGACCTGGTTTTGCTCTTCTCCTGGAAGCCAGCTTTAAGTTTGTGTGTGTGTGTGTGTGTGAGTGAGGGGTTAGTGTCTTTCATTTTCTCTGTGACATTTCACCTTATATTGAATTAGCCATCAGATAAGTTCTGAAAAAGGAATAACTAAATTTGTAGAAAACATTTTGAGTTAGCATAGTCTTTTTTTCAACCCCCTTTTTTTTCCTTGGTTGGAGAGGGAGCTTAATTTTTTACCTATTCTTAAAACCTTAAATCTGCTTATTTTTTTAAAAAAACAAAAACCCTGATAATTGATGACTTTTTTTTTTTTTTAATTGATGACTTTTAATTGGTGATTTTGCTCTATTTTGTACTTGGTTTATTGATAACTACAAAAAAAAAGAGGGACTATCAGGTAGATTTGTGTGTGTGTGTGTGTGTGTGTGTGTGTTTTAATTTGTTCTGTTTTTTAAGTTTGGCTGAGCTTTGTGTCTTACGGAGTCCTAGTTCCCGACTAAGGATGGAACCTGGGCCCCGGTAGCGAAAGTGCTGACTCCTAACCGCTAGACAGCCAGGGGACTCCTACAGATTTGTGTTTATGAAGTCCCTACCTTATTTTCTCTACCCTTGCAGCTCAGCTGAGTCCTGCTGCAAGTCATTCTTCCCCCAGGTTGCATAGGATCCTCTTGGGGCTGTCATGGTTCCCTGTGCCTGCCCCTAATGCTGCGCTTAGCCATACACTTACAAAACCATTCATTTTCCTGTCTCTCCCACTGGACTCTTAAATGACCAGGGAATGGGGACCTTAGAGCTTAGCACAGAGCTAACATAGTGCATGATTGTTGTGTAAATCATTTTCAACAGCAAGAAATGCTGTATAAAATAGCTGTATCCTTAGTTATGTGGATGCTCAGACATGAGGAATGTACTGTAGAAGGACGAAGCCAAGGAAACAGTCCACATGAAGGGTGGTAGAGTGGGGCATGAGCATGAGATCAGAAGTCAGAAGACCTGCGTTGTAGACTTTGCTGTGCTGTTAACTAGTTGGATGGAGAAATAAGCTTGTCTCTGAGCCCTCACTTCCCCTATCTTTACAGGGAGGGAATTGGCCTGGGTGATCATCAGAGTCTCTTGCAGTTGTTGAAGCCTCTAATTAATAGTGTTCATGATAGTCCCATTGTGTTTGAGGAGGATCGCACTGTGTGGATCCTCAGCTGAGCTTTGCTTTTTTTTCCTTTGCTTTTTTCCTTCAGTTTTTGCTTTTTATACATTACCAGGTTTTCATCACCCATCAGGGTGGTGCAAAGTTAAAAATGTACGATGTTTGTATAAAGCCTTTTACAAAATTAGACAACATTTGTTGAATGTTTTAACGTTATCACATACCAGGCTTGCAGGACTCACACACATCCCATGTGCACTTTTTTTTTTTTTTAACACATCAACCTATGTCATCCTCACAGCTCATGCTGGGATCAGTTCAGTTCAGTTCAGTCGCTCAGTCATGTCTGACTCTTTGCGACCTGATGGACTGCAGCACGCCAGGCCTCCCTGTCCATCACCAACTCCCGGAGCTTACTCAAACTCATATCCATTGAGTCAGTGATCCATCCAACCATCTCATCCTGTGTTGTCCCCTTCTCCTCCTGTCCTCAATCTTTGCCAGCATCAGGGTCTTTTCCAATGAGTCAGTTCTTCGCATCGGGTAGCCAAAGTATTGGAGTTTCAGCTTCAGCATCAGTCCTTCCAATGAACACCCAGGACTGATCTCCTTCAGGATGGACTGGCTGGATCTCCTTGCAGTCCAAGGGACTCTCAAAGAGTCTTCTCCAACACCACAGTTCAAAAGCACCAATTCTTTGGCGCTCAGCATGGCACTCGGCACACTGGGATGGAGGTAGACAAATAGTAGTAGTCCCTTTCTATCCATGAGGTAAGGAAACCTTGATGAAATTAAAATTGATTTGCCCAGGGCCTGGAACTAATAAGTGACTGAGTAGGAACTCGTTAACTGACATTTTTACTCCAAACTTTTATATTCCTTCCTCTCTAGTGTTCAAAGACTTTTGGATGATGAATATAATGTCTTGTTAGAAGGTTTCCTTTAACAGTATTAAAGTTGCTTCTCTTTTTTAAATGGGAAAAACTTAGAGGTAAATGTTTCTGTACAATAAGTCATCTTTAATATGATCTGGAAGAAATGGTGGAGAATGCACATCAGGAAACCTGACTTTATCTCAAGAGGCTGACCCTGGGCCAGCGCCGTCTGATAGAACTCTGCTTTGGGCAAACTGAGTCTGCAGCTGCCCAGTATGGTAGCTGTAGTTATTAAACATTACGAATGTGGCTATGTGACTGAGACACTGTTTTTTTTCCTTTTTGGCCACACCCCGCGGCATGTGGAATCTTAAGTTCCCTGACCAGGGATTGAACCCATACCCCTTGCACTCGAAGTACAGAGTCTTAATCACTGGGCCGCCAGGGACGTCTAAGACACTGAATTTTTAATTTTATTTAATGTTAACTCAGTTTGAATACTCACCTGTGGCCAGTGGCTGTGGTGTTGACAGCTCAGCTCTGGACAGATCTGTCAAACTCTCAGATGGCAGTTGCCTCATCTGTAAGATAAGAAGACTAGATGCACTTTGATTCATATTTTCTCCAATTTTAGTTTTAATTGGGTGAGTAGAATCTAGGATGAGATGGATTTGAAGGAAAATCGGTATTTGAGCATATCTGCTCAGTGCTGGTGTCTGAATAGAGATGGTGCTGAGGAAGTAGACAGATTCCAGATGGAAATGACCCTGTCTGGCATCATCTTTTGTGACTTTACAGAGAGTAATTATTTTGAATAGTTCTTTGTGTTGTGCCTTACTTTCTCTCAAGATGACGGGGACAGGTTGATGGAATGGTGCTGTCTTTCCTGCTTGGGTGAATAGACTGAAGAAGCCATGCGCACTCTTCTCAGTAGGTGTCTTCCACTTTACATATCTTGTTATCAGGGGAGGAAATCTTATTAGTCAGTTTCCTGAAACCTTTATCCCCTGGTTAACAGTTGAAATCATTCTTCTGAGCTGGTGAATAGTTCAGTTTTGTTGAGCCTAATAATTCAGAAACTCCTAGAAGCTCTGCTTTTAGAATATTGTCTGGTAAATATACTTTTGCCTTAAAAGAAAGGAGCAGATCTATGTAGGAATTTTCTGAAAACCATTTTCAAAGAAATTTGTTAATCATTTTCTTGCCTTTTAGATGGACCAGTCCCAATGTCTTAGATTTAAATGTTTTAATATCATAAGATCTCAAAACTTGACTTTCCTAATAAACGAGGATTTCTTTTAGCATTCTCAGTGGTCAAGGCTCTTCCCTGAAGTGGCCTGTGCTCTAGTCCTCTCTCACCTTGGCTGTTAGCACCGATGTGTTGTACTAGTTCATAGTCTGTTGTCAGAGAGTTTGCTTAAAAAATTTGATGGAGTGAATAGGTGAGTTTCAGTAGATCTGTTTGTTCTTTTTTTGGCACTGTGCTCACTTTTGCTCCCCAATTTTTGCTCTTTGTTTTATTACATATTTCTTCTAATTCCACTGATGTAGGAATATTCTGCAATTATGTAGCATTACTGTAAGTGCCATTGTTAGTGAAATAAAAGCAATCTGGCTAGAACTCTTAAGATCTTTCCTTTAAGCTCTGATGCTAGAATCTCCAGGTCGCCTGAACCAATACACAAAGTAAGGTGGTGCCCTTTCACATAGGGGGTAGCCCCCCTCTTCTGAAAGGTCGTGTTTCCCAACATTTCTCAAGTGATGGCACACACGGAAGATGACAGTATTTTTACGGCCCACTGCAGGAAAATGGACTGCTTGTGGCCGGGGACATTGGGGTGCCTAGAGTCAAGGGGTCACCCCTGGCCACACCAAGTTGGAGCAACTGTGGGTAGCCCTCCCACAGGGGTGAGAAAGAAAGCCACTTCTCTTGGAGTTGTTCTCCACCTCATTCTCGCCAAAAATAGTCTTATCTTTAAATGAAAACCATTCCTTCTCTTTTGGTCCTTCGTTAAACCTGAGGTTAGAGATCTTTTTCTAGGTTTTTCGAATTCTTCTTTCTTCCACTCCCCACCCCTCCCACCCCAACGAGAAGTTAGTGCTTTATAAGCTTTCTAAATCCAGAAAAGTTCTTTAGGTTAAGTTGAAGCCCTCTCGCCTCAAAGAGGGTTTGTGGATCAGGGAGGTCAGAGTGACTTACATGAAGTCACACAGCTGATTAATTGGAGAGCCAGCGTTAGACCTGTGTCTGCAGTTCCAAGTCAGTTATGTCTTGGAATTGAGATTTGAGCATTAGTTTTTATGGATACTTCTGTAAAATGTTCAGTGAAAAGTATTCGCCTTATTTTGGTTGTTCTAGCCTTGTTTAAATACTTTCCAGAATTGGGAACCCTGTAACTGCCTTTGTCTATACAGGTTTAGAATTTAGGTTAAAGGATTTGAGGCCCTGTCTGTAGTGTCACAAGACATTTTAGGAACCATGAATATCTCTTCTTACCTCTCTGCTTCTTTCTTTCAGGTTCACCTTTTAATTTCCCCTGGATAAGAGCTCTTTGAGATGGCAGTTTGCTGGACACATGGATTTTCTTCAGGTTTCTGCTTCCTACCAACTCCTTGGGGTGCAGTGGAGAGCCTAGAGAAGCTCCCTGCCTTCCGAGCCAGAACAACTTTGTGATAAGCATTTGTTAGCATAGCCTCTGCCTTCCATACAGTGTAACCTTTCTGCCTTCCAAATTAAAAAGCTCCATGCCCCTCCTTCCTCTGCCTCTGGCTGTGTTTTTTGGTATTAAAATCCTTTTCCTTCAGTCCTCTGTGCACACTTCTTTAGGAGTTGATAACTTGCAACTGTGAATCTACCTCCATGTTTTCCTTAAGTGTATTTGAAGTTAATGACAAAAGGCACCTCTGACAACCCTGGGAAAGTAGAGCCCTTTGTCTTTTCCCTGGAGCTGGTAATCCCTTACTAATCCTTCAGTTGTTGCCGGTGGTTCTGCTCTTAGGACACAATGCATTCCTGGAACTCCATCATTAAGCACTTTGTGAGAAATTGAGCTATGTGTGTGCTTCCCCATTTATATCTGTTTCACTGTGATTTAGTGGTGAAAAGTGAAATACGTATCTCTTAGTGTAAGAAGAGTACAAAAAGTGTGGGAGTTGTGTGTGTGCTTGTTTATGAGACACTGCTCTCCGGACCACCTTCACCAGTACCCTCACTTTGTCCTTACTATTATCTCAGGGGTTCCAGTCCTCGTTAGGTAGGTGAAGAAATTGAAGCTCTGATTTGTAACTTGCGTTAGATCAGAGTTCATGACACGCTTGGGTGGAACAGTAGGTCTGCTGGCTGAAGTCTAGGCATATTTATATGTATTGTGGTGGCGGCCTTATTTCCATCTTGGGGGCTGTAGGAAATAAGCTATGTTGAGGATTCCACTATTTAAATTTAGCTGACTGCTGCCTTGGTATGTTGGGCTCTAGAGGTTCCCCAACTTGGCTGCACATTACAATTGCTTAGGGAACTTAAAATCTCAATGCCCAGGGCACAGCCCAGACCAATTAAATAAAAATCTTTGGGGGTGGCATCTTTACTTTGTACAGCTACCCAGGAGATTCTAACATGCAGCCAGATTGGAGAAGTGCCACTGGATTCTTGTTCCTTAAAATGTAGCCCATTGACCAGCAGTATTGACATCACGTAGGAGTCTATTTGAAAAGGAGACTCTACAGCTCCACCTCCCTCCTGAAGCAAAAGCTGTTTTAACGTGGTCTGCTTGTGAAACACGTGCATGTTAGAAGTTTGAGAGGCACCCATCCAGACCAGTGGTTCTCAATCTTGGTTTATCTCACAGTTCTCTGGGAACTTAGTAATGAACTTGGGCCTCTGTGTATTTTAGCTCTCCATGGGACTCTGATACACACTGAGGTTTGAGAATAACTCTGGGTCAGGAGTCGTCATCACTGAATGGTCTGGCAGTGTTTCACTAAAACCGTATCACAAAGGCAGGCTGTTGGTCCTTGGGACATGGTTTACCATTCTGAGGTATATTAGTTCACTCATAACTAATAATGCTTTCAAACGTATGTACAGGCATGCATCTTTATCAGGAGGCTTCTGAACAATTTTTAGTGTAGATTGATAGACCAGTATTTTGAATAAGAAAAGCAGTATAAATGGGCTTAAAAACTGGGAATAGTACTAATTTTATCAAGGAAGACGTTACAACTTTCAGAGCCTCTGATATACACATTTTAATGTCTATCCATGATCTTGAGATACCTGGGGCAGATACCAAGCACCCACTTAATTGGGTTAGCTGTTATCTCAGACGTGATTTACCCAAGCCAGTGACCGTCAGTGGGAAACATTCATCTCGTGTTGTCTTCTCACTATTTGCAGTAGGGCAAAAGCCTATGGACAGCTTTTAGAATCTTGAGTTTAAATTCAGTTTAATAAAACTCCATTTTTGGGCTTCGTTCAGTGGTTCTCAACTATTTTTTTGAAAAATTTATTTTAATTGGAGGCTAATTACAATATTGTGATGGTTTTTGCCATACATTCACATGAATCAGCCATGGGTGTACATGTGTTCCATCCTGAATCTCCCACCTCCTTCCCCATCCCATCCCTCAGTGTCATCCCCGTGCACCAGCCCTGAGCACTCTTGTCTCCTGCATCGAACCTGGACTGGCGATCTATTTCACATATGCTAATATACATGTTTCAATGCTGTTCTCTCAAATCGTCCCACCCTCGCCTTCTCCCACAGAGTCCAACAGTCTGTTCTTTACATCTGTGTCTCTTTCGCTGTCTCGCATATAGGGTCATCGTTACCATCTTTCTAGATTCCATATATATGCGTTAATATACTGTATTGGTGTTTTTCTTTCTGACTTCCTTCGCTCTGTATAATAGGCTCCAGTTTCATCCACCTCATTAGAACTGATTCAAATGGCATTCTTTTTAATAGCTGAGTGGTTCTCAACTCTAGATGAAGAAAATTTACCTGTGAAATTTTAAAAAGTACTTTCCCCCTCTCCCCAATGGAATTTCTGATTCTTAGGTTTTTTTCTTTTTTTTTTTTTTTAAGATAAGAGGCACTGAACCAGGATGGGTAATCTTTTTCATCAAATGGGTCTTCCAACCTGGGTCTTGATACCCATCAGCTCTTGTGATGGTGCCCCTCTATGGGTCTCACACATGGGTGCCCAAAGGAGCATGCTGCAACAATGGATTTTGAGTACCATGCCACAGAATGAGCTATAGTCTAGCATTTTCTGCTGTCTCCAGCTCAACACCTTTACAAAGTGGCTTTATTTTTATTTTCTATGCTCTTTTGTGGAGCTGGAAACCATTCGCCACAAGCACTGTACATGGTCTGTTCCCTGCCATTCTTTGCAGTGGCGGGAAGCCCGGCCCTGAGCACCTCCTGCCCACACATTTCCTGCCCCCTATCACATGGAAACCATCGTTTGTGTTTTCTTCTCTTAGCAGCCAATACCTTTGGCCTCTTTGATCACATCCTTTCATCTTAGTCTTCAAAACACTTTTGTTATGATGGTTGAAAATACTTGGGGGGTGGGGGCCTCTCTGGTTTTGGAGGCTCAGCAAACTTGCCCTGGTGGTTACCAGGGCCTGGGGCGCTGTGTGACTGTGTTCTCTCCCATCTCGGCTTGCGGCTCAGGGCTTCTACAGTCTGAGTGCTGTATGACTTCCTGTCTTTAACTTTTAAAAACTTAACGAATATAAAAAATGGATTTTTCCTTTTGGTAGAAACCAGCACAATACTGTAAAGCAATTATCCTTCAATTAAAAATAAATAAATGGATTTTTCCTGCATGAGGAAACAATACTTCACAGAACAAGGATCTTAGATAAGGAAATGAGGGGGGAAAAAAAGACTTGCTTAGGTTGAATTAATTAATAGGCAGGTTCAAGCTTAGGCAGACCTGTCCATGGGATGAAAACGAGAGGCATTTTCAAGACTCTAGTTGGGCAGCCGGCTACTGCCGGAAGTACCTCATTTGCCCTGAAGGTGTTGATTCAAGGACATGTTCTGCCACTTCCTGTCTGTTGACCTGAAGACCTTGTGTTTTGTCTCTCAAATTTAGCCAATAATTAGGCACCCAGGCATGATGCTGCATAGCACGTGGGATCACCAGAGACAAGATACAGCCTTGTTGTCCAGGAGTGGCTACCACTGAGCACCCTCCGTATGTCTGGCGTGGTATTAAGTGCCCTATTACTTATATTTCCCTGTGAGATGGTTGGATGGCATGATCGACTCCATGGACATGAGTTTGAACAAACTCGAGGAGATAGGGAAGGACAGGGAAGCCTGGCATGCTGCAGTCCATGGGGTTGCAAAGAGTTGGACACGACTTAGTGACTGAACAACCACAATAATCGCATGAAGAGGAAGGTAGTCTCTTTCAGATGAGGAAATGGAAACTCAGACGACAGTGTGAGGGTTTGAATCTTATTTCTGTCTGATTTCAAAGCACTTGGGTTAGGCTTTATGAGAAAATGATAGAATAGCATGGGGCTAATAGGACTTCTCACTGTTGTGCCGACAAAATAGAAGTGAAAATACCTTGTTAATACGGCTGCCGTACAGTGTATTGGTACCCTGAGCGCAGTCGTCAGAAATGCGGAAAACTGTCCTCACGTACTGCTTTTCACCCTCAGCTGCACATCCAGTTCTACTGGCTTCCAGCTAAAGGACTGTGGTGGCCAAGGTCAGGTCTTCCTAAGTGCCCCTAGAGACATCCCTGGGGTCTGCTATTTGAACCTGCTCTGCCTTTTTAAATCCCAGGGATGAATAGCTTTGTTTCTTAACTTTCTATTACTGAAAATGTCACAGACATACAATGCACACACATGCATGCATGTCAAGACATAAACTTACGGATACCCGACATTTGGCTTAAAAAATTATCAATGTTTTTTACCCCATCTGGACTTCCCTTGTGGCTCAGCTGGTAAAGACACTGCCTGCAATGCAAGAGACCTGGGTTCGATCTCTGGGTTGGGAAGATCCCTGGAGAAGGGAAAGGCTAGCCACCCCAGTATTCTGGCCTGGAGAATTCCATGGACTGTATAGTGCATGGGGTCGCAAAGAGTCGGACACGACTGAGTGACTTTCACTACCCCGTCTAGTTTCAAGATACTATAAGAGACATCTGATGGGGAAGCTCTTTCTATGACTCCAACATTGAGTTAAAAAATATTTGCGTGCCTACTCTCCAGGACATGCAGAGGTGATCAGAACAGACAAGGTAACTCCCTTTTTGAGCCTTACATTCTAGTCAGGAAGAGGGCCAATTAGCACATGAATAGAACTGCTGTTAAGTGGAGTGAGGGACACAAATGGTATGAAGTGATCACGAATGGGGATGAGGTGGGAGCTCCCTAGACACAGTGGTTAGGAAAGCTTCTCTAAACAGGAGACATTTATCATCAGTCACCGGCAGCTGGAGTGTGTCTAGGTATTACTTTACTAACTCTCATTGCTGTGTGATTGAGTCCTGGAGTTTGCTTTTGCAGAAAGCATTGCCTCAGGAGATGACTAATAAACAACATTTACCGAAGGAGTGTCTCCTAAGCAAACTGTTTTGCAACTCTGCTCTAATCCTAGAGGAGTCAAGAGTCCTGAAGAGGGAAGGGAAATCCGGACAGAATAGAAGACACCAGTCTTGGGGCAGGGGTGGGAGTGGGTGATCAATTGGTCCTGAGACCCCATCTTTTCCTGCTCCTTCCTCTGTGATGGCTGTATCTGGAGGCACCTGGGATTTGGGCGTCCACTGGCGCTGATGTGGGCCTCATTCACTGGAATGGCAAGTGAGCCATTTCGCCTTTCTCCATTTGTGATAGGGAGGGACCATACCCTGCCTGCTGCTTAGCTTTCCTGTGAAGGTCAAAGCCAGATCATGTTTGCTTTGGTGTTGCACAGACACGCTATTCTTCATAAAGATTCCAGATAAGGATGTCGCCCCACCCACGTCCCCTGGTAAATCGCTAGAATAACTTGGGTCAGCAAGGAGAGGCAAGGACGCCCTCGAGTTTGCTAAAAATAGTGTCTCACCGTCTCCACTGGAAAAAAGTCCTGTTTCATGTTAGCCCAGTTTCCTCCAATCAAGGCTGGAAGCATGAAATGGAGACCAGTTGCTGACCACTCTCTGAACCACAGTCCTTCATCTACTCAAACTCTCTGAAGTCCTGCCAGCCATGTCTCACATTTATATGCTCTTCCCCTAATCGTTCCTTTTTTTTCCTTGGCTGAATTCTGTGTGGGTGGCTCAGGAAAAGGGTAGACAAGCATGCTTTCTGCTTCTTGGGGGGATTTTTAAAGAATCTGACAATCGGAGGGCTCTCTCCCCTGGATCCTATTGCCTCTAGATTGGGAGGGTGCCCACATTTCCAAAACAAACAGTGAGAACAGGCTGCCCTTTTCCCAAAGGTGA
This sequence comes from Cervus canadensis, assembly GCF_019320065.1. Taxonomy (NCBI): domain Eukaryota; kingdom Metazoa; phylum Chordata; class Mammalia; order Artiodactyla; family Cervidae; genus Cervus; species Cervus canadensis. The sequence goes on from NC_057391.1 coordinate 20,845,422, forward strand.
TGAGACCCCTCTGGGATAATGTAGGGTGTTCTGGCTTGGGACGATGGCTGCCCAGAGAAACGACCCACTGGGGGGTGGCCTACCTTCATTCCTTCAGACTTCACATCTAGCCAGGACTCAAGGGGGCCCATTTTGGGGGAGAGGCTTGTACCATGTGGCATGTGGATTCTTAGCTCCCTGACCAGGAATTGAACCCTTGCCCCCCTGCAGTGGAAGTGCAGAGTCCTAACTGCCGGGGAATCCCCAAGGGGGCCCTTTTGAAAGCAGAGAGGCCCCCAGACGGTGAGAGGGGAGATAAAAAGCAAGAGTGTTCAGGGATGTTGCAAAGAGAGGAGTGGGCAGCTTGCAGTGCCCTGGGGCTGGGAGGGCTGGCTTTGTTCTGAAAATCCACGGCAGCCTTGCCAGGGCCTCCCAGTGCTGTAATTTCCCCTCCCTCAAGCTCTCCTGGAAGCTGTGGAGGGGGCAAGAAAATGCATATCATGGTGTAACCAGAAGCTCCTGGGGCCATAGTGAGGAGAGAAATACCTGTCCACTGTGGGCAACAGAGACACACGGGTGGGCTGAGAGCTCTAGGCTCCCTTGGGTGCTGGCCTAGTGAAGCAGCAGCCCCACTTTTATCTCAGCGTGGTGGTCCAGCCTGACCCAGCTCTACTCACCCGCAGGCAGGGTCTCCGTTCAATTTTCTGGGCATTCCCTTAAAATGTGCATTCAGTTTACTATGCTGAAACGGTGCATGTGTTAATAGGAACAGTACTTTATTGAGGTATAATTTACTTGTGCTAAAATGCACAAATCTTATGTGTACAGTTGGGCTTATTTTGACGTGTCTATATACCTGTGTAAATCACCCAAATCAAGAGGCAGAATATTTCCACCACCTGGAAGCTTCCCTGGGGCCCCTTTCCAGCCAGTCCTTGTACCCCAGAGGCATCCACTGTTCCCATTTCTGTCGCTGGTGATTAGTTTTGCTTGTTCTTGAGCTTCATCTGTGTGGAGTCATATAGTTTGTACAGAGCCTGAATCTCTGGGGCCTGGCCTGTGTCTGCACTTGGCAGGTCTGCACTGTGAGAGGAGCCTTGGTTCTTAAGCTACCCTGTAAGAGAGCGCTGATCCCATTGGGAAATTGAAGCTGTGGATGGTCAGTGAGATGCCCACAGGGCATGGTGGGTCCTGGTGGCCAGCCCAGGCTCCCCGATTCTGAATCCAAAGCTCTCTCCAGGCTCCCAGGGGGGTCTCCCAACCTCTCCATGGGGGCTCCTATCTAGTGCTCTGGATGAAGGAGCCTGGTGATCCTGGGCAGGTAGCGCCCCCTGCTGTCTACCGGGGCCAGACCCCCACACCCTCTCTCCTCCAAGGGAAGTGACAATCACCCGGGCAGGAGCCCAGGGCAGTGATGGACAAAGGGCAGGGACTCGGCTCCTGGAAGGAAGTCTCCTGTCCTTTTATTTTCCTCCGAAAAGACGTTTTCTTAAGCGTTTGGGGGCTTTCCTGCTTCAAAAGAAGCGGATGAAGGGAGAAGAGGCATCTTTGGTGGAGCTCTGCTGCCCCCAGGTGGGTGGCTGGGTCACTACCGGACGTCCAAAACCCGGACGTCCAAACCCCGCGATCTTCAGGTCTCAGGTTCAGAGCGTCCTTCTGTGGCTCTCCGTCTCCCGGCCTCCTGAATCCTGGTCTCCTTGGCTTCTGAGAGCCAGATGTCCCTCTAGACCATCATCTTGCACTTCAACCGTGATCTGGAGCGGTTCCTTGGAGAACCAGCTCCAGCTGTGCGTAGGAGGGTGCGATGTGGCCCCACGCCTCCCGGGGAGGGCGGGCTGGACAGAAGCCTAGAGGGCCTGTCCTGCATAAAGCAATGGTGTGATCGAGGGAGATCAAGGTTTGATCTTAGGGCTTGGCTGGGGGGGAGGGGGTGATAGGCGGGGCGGGGGTACTTCTCGCTGTGGGGTGCACAGCCCCCCTGCCTGCCGTGGGCGTGGGTGCCGCCGCCAGGGCCCCGCCGGCCCCTCCCAGCTCGCTGCCTTCCTGTCGCACCTGCGGTCGTGGTGGTGTAACGGCCCGGCCCTCCCGGCCCCGGCACGTGGCCTGGGGTGATGCTATCTCTAACTCGGTATTTTTAACTCCTTTTTCCAGAGGATGTGGCTTCTGTGGGAGAGCTTCAAAGGGTGCCCCACTTGCCCCTCGCGGCAGCCATGACGTCATGGAAATGGGAGGGGCCGCCCCAAGGCCCCCCAAACACCTGCACGGAAGTGGGAGGCTTTTTCCACTTCCTGTCCTACATCTGGCTACTGACTCAATGTCTGACCTGCTTATTAATTTCAAAATATAGCTCTCAGTGTGATACTCAGAGGAAACCTTACTCATGTGCGTGTCTGGGTGAAACTAGGCCTGCATGCCAGGGGGCCTTACACAGGGGCAGGGCACTGGCCCGCCAGCCTCCTGGCTTCTGAGTGTACTCATTAACAGAGTGACAGTGACCTGGGCTTGCAGACCTCCCCAGACCCACCCATCAGTCAGAAGCTCTTCTTCCCACAGGTTGCTCCCAGAGGTAGATGGAGAGAGAGTTTTAAGACAGGACACGTGGAGAAAGTGAGGTGAATGGTAAGGTAGCCTGCAGCCCTGGACCTGGGTGTGGTCCTTCAGTAAAGGGAGGGCTGATTCCTAGAAGCCCTGATGCTTTCCCATCCCCCAGGCTCTACTGGATGAGTGCCCACCCGAGGCTGCTCTGGCCAAGGGACCATCACTCAGGTTCTGCTTTTCCTGATAGTTCTCGACAGGTTACTCTTAGCTCTTGGCTAAATTATGAAATGCCTTCTCAGGAGGCTCAACGGTAAAAAATCCGCCTGCCAATGCAGGAGACACAGGAGACTCAGGTTCAGTCTGTGGGTTGGGAAAATCCCCTGGAGTAGGAAATGGCAACCCACTCTGGTATTCTTGCTTGAAAAATTATATGGACAGCATGGCAGGCTGTAGTCCATGAGGTTGCAAAGAGTCAGACAAGACTGAGCGACCACACATACACAAATTGTGAAAATGTGGCTCACCGGACCACCTCATATATTAATCCCCGTTTTCCTTTCTCTTATGCTCCCTCACCCCCCTACACACATATACATCTTCGCTCCTTCCCCAGTGCCTGATGAGCCCCCTGCCTCATTTATTTGTTCACTTGCTGCTTAAGTGTATATTAAGCATCAGTTGTATGCCAGGCACTGTGCTGGGTGTTGCAGACACACGGATGAACACCATATACTTCCCATCCCAAGGAGCTCATAATTGAATAGATTTTCTTGCTGAGATATTACCTGATAACTGAAGTGGTATCTGTCAAAGGCTTTACATGTGACCCCATGGGAGTTAGATGTTATGGGCAAACCAAGAAGAAAACAATCTTCAAGACTCAGAAGGCTGCCCCTCCAATGGTGGGTCATGGTGAGGGGTGCTCTGTTGGGGCTGAGACCCCACCCAAGTGTTCCTGAAGCACATACTGGCTTAGCCTGCCCTTTCCTTGACCAGATCATGATTCCAGTTGGACTCAGAGGGCAGATTTCTGGGTGAAGTGGCAGAGAATTCTTTAGAATCTTAGGCTTGGGGTCCAGAGAAGTCATTTGGTCCATTTTTCTGCCTCCAGGGTTGGCCTGAGCTTAAGTCTTTTGGGGGCAGTAAGATGTCTGTCCAGAGAATTCTGTTCTGTAACTGGCCTTGGGGGCCCATTCCACCTTGGGATGGCATGGTGTCCCTCCCCGAGGCTGGCCCCTGCTGGTGAGGACTGGGGCTGTTCAGGGCTGGGCCTTCTCAGGGACTTGGTGGCCATGTCTCCAGGTTTCCTCAGCAGCCTCTTCCCTCTATGCTGAACACTGGTCCCTTTCTGCATGGAGGGATCTGCCACAGTGGCCCTTGGCCCAGCACCGCCCTCCTAGCGGGCACAGGCACCCTTCCCCAGGCCTCCTCACAAGGCCACTTCGATCGCCTCTGACACCCTGGTGGGGCCTGGGCCAGACGTGAGAACAGAGAGGACACAGCCGCCGAGGACTCTGCACCACCCCTTCAGCACTCTTGCTTAGTTGGCTGTTGGCTTAACAGCCTCAGACCCGAGAGAAGGTTCTTGCTGCGATAGAGGAATCCAGATTTGAGATGGAAAACTTCCCCGAGCTGATGCTGACCCTGTTTTCCAGATGGCCTCTTACCTGCCTGAGGCCTTGTCACTCTCAGCTTGGGCTGGGCCTGGAAGGAGTGGGCCTTCCCCCCTCCATGGGTCTGGGAGGATCCCTGGGCACTGCTGCCGCACCCCTTCCTAGCTCCTCAGGTGGCCTCAGGGGTCCAGTGACCACAGGGCCCTGCCATCTAAGGACCCTGAGCTGGCACGACTCCACAGGCCCCCTCGGTCTCCTTCCACCTGGGCCTCCTCTGCGGTTCTTGGAGGGGTCTGTCTTTGGCCCCTTCACTGCCTTCCAGTGTCCCTGCTGCTGTCCCCTGCCACAAGTCCCATTTCCCCTTCATCCTCAGCATCTTCACAGCCAAGGCTCAGGAGCAGACCTGCCTCCCCAGCCACCCACACAGTCTCTTGCCTGGATCTTATGTATACAGACCAAAGTGGATTAGGAGGAAAAAAAAAAGGCTAATTTGCCTAAAGTTTTTAACAGTTGATAAAGGCTTGCTCTGTTAACCCTCCCAGGGGCATTTTCATTTAATAGGGGGAAGAGAATGCTTTAATTAAAAGAAATTCCCAATGGTGGAGTCTCTGGCATCGTGTTAGACTGATGAGGCAGTTTTGAGTTCCCCGCAGGTGGTAACTCTTCTTCTGGGTGTGAGAGTGATCTGCTGTGATGGGATTTCCTCTGAGATCCTTCCCTTTAGTGATCTTTAAAGGCACTTGTATTTAGGCTGCACATGAGGCTGCTCAGAGACCACTGGGGTTTCTGTGACTACCCTTGGTAGGGCTACCAGTATTGAACATGGTTCTTAACCTCTATAGAAGCCATAGAATCAGAGATGCGGGGAGCTGGAGGCAGCCTCCTGTCCTAAGTGGCATAGGTTTTATAGGTGGTGACCCTGGAACTCACAGACGGGAGGGACATGCTGATGTTACCTATTGAGCTGGTGGCTCCATCCTTGTAAAAAGCCGCAGACCTGAATTGTAGCCGGAAGGATTTGCTTGTTTCTGGCTGTGTGGTCAGAGACACACAGGTGAACTGTAGATGTACTTGGGGCTAGAACCCCCTCCCACTCCTACACCAGGAATCGGTAAGCACTGGGCTCCAGTCTTGAGAATGGTAATTGTGAGGTGGATGGCTGAGTAGTGTCTGAGGGGTGCTCCCTTTCCTAAGCACCCCAGGAAAGGTGCTAAGGTAGCAGGAGGCTCAGGAGAATCCTAGGGGACCCCATCTCCTGTCTTCTAGGTGAGGGCTTGAGACACCTATTCTCCTTGGCCAAGTCCCTGGGCTTGAGAGGAGAGAGCTCATTTCTGCTTTCCTTGTTCTCACACCCAGGGTGATGGGAGCAGAACGTCTGGCTAGGGTCACCCTCTTCTCCCCGCTTCCCCCACTCCTAGACTGACACGCCAAGGGGCTGAGCCTCTGGTGGGCACTGGGGGCAGTGGAGTGGTAGGTGGTCCCCAGCCATGAACTTGTAGAGCAACGCACAGTTTCAGTGGGAATCCAGTCTGAAAGGAAAGGCAAAGGAAATGTTTCTTCAGGGCAAGAGACAGTGGGTGGCCTTTTGGGGACACTTGCTGTGTGGTCCCTGTCTGCCAAATTTCAGCTACAGGTCATTACCACCCATGTACATGGGCCTCCTGCTATGGGTTGCCCAGCGGAAGAGCAGGGACCCAGGCTTTTAAGTGGGTTTGCCTGGCCCCAGCACAGCCTTCTCAGTGGAATTCTTTAGAGGTTTTTCCAGGAAGAGGTGGACTTAAGCAGCTTGTTGAATTAGGCCTGCCGAATGTCCTCATGGATGGACGGCTTGGTTTCTTTCTGCCCAGCTAGTGATCCACAGCAAGCTGAAAATGACCCGGACCAAACTCAGTCAAACAGGAGCACAGTCTCTTCCAAATCGCTTTTATTGAAGCCTTGGCAGCAGAATATACAATGTGGCTCAGATACACAGCAGAGCAGGGCCTAGATCATGAAAAGATAATTTTTCCCCACATCTTGGGAAAAAGGGTGATATATATTTTTTTATGAACACTATGTAAAAAATATAAACACCACACAACATTCTCCGGGAGCTAGAGCCCAAGAGAACCCACTGGGGATCCACCATCCAGTGGGACATCAGAGGCAGTCTCTGGGGGGTGGGGGTGGGGAGGGAGTGTCCCTACAGCCAGGAGAGGGTGCAGCAGCCCCCCGACTTTGCCGAGAATGCCAGGCAGTGACAAGCAGCAGTGAGGAAGAGTGGGTGGCAGCTGTGCTGGGCAGCTTGTCAGCATCTTGATTGCCAGTATCTGGAGGATCCAGTTGGTGTTATGGCCAGCCAGGCCAGAGAGGAGGAGGGAGACTTCTCATCCACAGGGGCAGAGAGTGCGCCTCTCTGCTTGGAGAGGGAGAGGAAGGGCGACGAGGAGCAAGGGGCGAGGGAGCACGGGGCTCTCAGGCTGTCGGTGACCTGGGATGAGGAAGAACAGGGTCAGGCTGCATAGTGATGAGACCCAGGACAGTTAGGGATGTAATGAGGATGCTTCTGTTTGTAGAGTTCTAGGGGCAGATGGACCCAGAGTTCTTTTTGATGAGATGCTCTTGTCAGTGGGATGACCTGGGACACTGGGGGAAAGGGTCTGGAGATTCTAGTCAGAATTGGGGTGGATAACAAATACAATACTGCCTCACCACACTGGGGCCAGAGGACCTGAGAAAAGGAATGGGGGGCCCCCTAAGATTTGCAATGCATGGGGTACAATAGAAGGCGTAGGTATGAATGAGTCTAGGTCCTAAGTGTCTCCTAAGTTCCACTCATTAACTGTGTGGCCTTGATGTTCCTTGGCTTCAGTTTCTTCATTCCCAAAATGAGGATAATAACAACTGTTCCTCATACTTTGTAGGTGAGATGTGGCTCAAAGGAGGTGACCAATGTCACCCGAGGAGTGTATTGTGTTTCTTAAGTGTTTTGGGCCATTGCTATTAACAAGAGGAACCACTAACAGGAAAAGAGGAGTCTGGTGGGTCCAGACTTAGGACCTAAAAGCAAGAGCCTGGGGGAAGTTCCTTTTCAGAGCTTGGGGACCTGTGCCCGGGGCCCCACCACCTGGCTGAGACGTCAGCTCACCTCAACTGGACCAGAGCCGCAGCGTCATGAGCAGGTTAAACCCGACCACCTTCAGGAGGAGGATGCGGAACCCGATCACTGACAGGTTCTGGGAGTTTAGGTTCATATCTGCAAAAACAAGGAGTCACAGCAGTCATGGTGCAGGTCTGCACAGCCCCCGTGACACCGAAAGCAGAGTGGGGAGTATGGTGGGCTTCAGCGCCTCCACCTGCCTCTCCCTTTGGGCTTTGGTGCACATGCCCTCATAAACATATCTGTACATCCCTCTAGGGTCAACAGGGGCTTCCCAGGTGGCACAGTGGTAAAGACTCTGTCTGCCAATGCAGGAGATGCAAGAGATACGGGTTTGATCCCTGGGTTGGGAAGATCTCCTGGAGTAAGAAATGGCAACCCATTCCAGTATTCTTGCCTGGAAAATTCCATGGACAGAAAAGCCTGGTGGGCTACAGTCCATGGGGTTGCAAAGAGTCGGACACGACTGAGTGACTGAGCGCGCACGCACCAGGGTCAGCAGCATTTCATTTCCAAAGGGAAACACTAACAGCCTTACTCTCAGTTTTAGGGCTGAGCCTCTCAGTGGGTGGGGAGGTGGATGCTCAGAACTTGGCACACGCAACACCCTGGGTCAGGGCCCCTTAGTGAGAATCTAGTGGCGGAACCACAAGGATGAAAGTGAAAGTGAAAGCCACTCAGTCGTGTCCGACTTTTTGCGACCCCATGGACTATGCAGACCATGGAATTCTCCGGGCCAGAATACTGGAGTGGGTAGCCTTTCCCTTCTCTGGGGGATCTTCCCAACCCAGGGATCGAACCCAAGTCTTCCGCATTGCAGGTGGATTCTTTACGCGGTGAGCCACAAGGGAAGCCCAAGGATACTGGAGTGGGTAGCCTATTCCTTCTTCAGTGGATCTTCCCGACCCAGGGATCGAACCCAGGTCTCCTGCATTGCAGGAGCCAGAAGGGAAGCCCTAGAGGGATGACTCAGTACAAATGATTCAAATGGAAATGAACGTGGGCCCAGAGTAGGTGGTGAGGAGTGGTGGGGATCTTTGAGAGCCAAGGTCACCGCCCACATGAGTTCTGCTGCTCTTCTCGAAAGAAGGCAAAACCCCCAGGCTATGGAGGGAAAACATCCTTGGGAAGACCGGGTTAGTCTAGGGCTTTATGTGAGCAGGTCAGAGATTTCCCAGCTGGGCCACCCAGAAGCTCTCTTGATCTCTGTGGACAGTGGAGGAATCCACTGAAAGGAACATAGAGGCCTGGGAGTGAGTCATTGGTCTAGCAAAACTAGACGTATCCTTAAAGTTCTTAGAGTGGAGAAGAAAATTAGAGATGGTGAGAGGAATCTAGGGATTCAAGAATGTCCCCAGGCAGCTTTGAATGGGGCTTGAACTGCTGTTCTTGTTCCTTAGAACTTCATTCCTAGATCCACATGTTCCTTCACACTGCCTCTATCCCGTCTGGGTGATTGTGGGTTCATCGTCTCCCCAGACCTGTGTGAAGCCAGGATGGATCCCTCGCTTACCTGTTTCAAAGCTTTTCTCTACCAGCTTGGCGTTACAGGCGATTCCTAAAAGGAGAAATAAAGACATTTTTCTTAGAGTCCTGAGCATTCCGACGTCCCACCCCAGAAGCTGGGCTGGTGAATGTCTCCAGCTTTTCTATGCCTCCTCGTGGAGAGATCTGGAAGGAACTTGTCCCGTATGAGCACCTGTTGGGGCCTCCACTGACCCTCGAAGGACCAGCACCCTGGCTTCTAGGCACCATTTTATTTACTTAATACTGGTTGTGCTAAGTGCATGTTACATGACACAAGGAGCCATCAGACTCCACCCTTGGGTGAGTTCCAGTCTGGAGTCTGATAGAGGAAGTAAGACAGACACTGTGAGAAGTGCCATAAGGGGCATAGATGCTTTCATCTGTTCCACAAGGTTTTGACCCCTGCACCCCAAATCCGTTTACTTGTTTTTTCTGACTCAGTAAATGGCCTTATCATTGACCTAGCTGCTCAGAAAGAAAATCCAGCCACCTTCCTCAGTTCCCACTTTTCCTTTTCGACCCTGCATGGTTCTAGCTTTGAATCCCAAATAGTGTTGAGCTTTTAACTCCCCTGTCACAGGGACTTCCATGATGGTCCAGTGACCAAGACTCTGTGCTCCCAATGCAGGGGGCCTGGGTTCTATCTCTGGTTGGGGAGCTAGATCCCACAAGCTGCAACTAAGAGTTCGAATGTCCTAATTAAGGCCCAGTGCCTTAGTTAAATAAATAAAAAAACAAAATATCAAATAAATAACTCCCCTGCCACAACCCCATCCTGGCCTCCATCCTCTCTCTGCTGCATGAGCTTCTTTTCTGTATCCACTCTCAGCTCCTACAATCCATTTTCCACTCTAGTCAGAGTGATTGGAAAAAAAAATGGCTTATTTATTTTGGCTGTGCCAGACGTTCCTTGGTTGCAGTGAGCAGGAGTTACTCTCTAGTTTTGGTGCCAAGGCTTCTCACTGTGGTGGCTTCCTGTTGCGGAGCATGGGCTCTAGGGTGCACAGGCTTTAATAGTTGCAACACATGGCCTCAGTAGTTTTGGCTCCTGGGCCCTAGAGCACAGGCTCAGTATTTGTGGCACATGGGGCTTAGTTGCTCCATGGCATGTGGGACTTCCTAAACAGGGATTGAACCTGTGTCCCCTGCACTGGCAGGCAGATTCTTTACCACTGAGCCACCGGGGAAGCCCCCAGGAAGATTTTTTTTTTGCTTGCTTATAGGCAATCAATAGCTCCTCACTACCCAAACAGTGTCTCCCTCTCATGACGGGCAAAGCTCTGTGATCTGGTTCTGGCCTATCTCTTCCATCTCATCTCCTCCTCCCTTGGCCTTTCTCACTGTGCTCATGACTCTATAAGGTCCTTTCTCTTCTTATGGCTGGTACCTCCTTAGCCTTGAAATCTCAGCTCAGATAGCATTTCCCCAGAGGACCCTTCTCTGACTTCTGTCCATAGGGTGGCTATTTCCCCAACTCCAAGTTAAAGCAAGTATGATAATCTGGATTTCTTTAGATTTCTGCTTGTTGATGGTTGGTCTCCCCCAACTAGAATGGGGCTTACTCAGAGCAGACCCCTCATCGGATGCATTTCTTCCTCCATGGAAGCACTGGGCATGTTGTACAGGCACGATCAGCAATTGCTGAGTGAATGAGTGAATGAGGTCAGGAGCTGGGAAGCCCTTTGGCCGAGAGGGAGGAGTAAAAGGAGGGATCTGGGAGAAGCACACTGGAGCCTGGAGGAGCAGTGAGGGGCCGAGCAGAGGGGTGGGGCTCAGAGAGGGTGAGCTTCAGGGCCCTGGCGCTCTCAAATTCTTCCCCCTCTGCTGTTTATCTAGGACGTTCTGTGACCTGCCTGGATGGGGCTCCCTGATGCTCAGGAATGAGAAGGGAGGGGTCTTTGCTGACAGTTGATGAGGTTGAGACCACCAATCAGAGCAGCTTTTAGATGTCACACACCTGAGCCCTGGGCACAAATGGGCCTGTCGATGGAGGAGACAACTTAGAGCAGAACCCAGGCTGCACTCACCGTCGCTGGGGGCTACGACAATGTCCTCGCTGAAGGTATCTTTGCATCCAGCATCGCTGGTGTTTCCCCAGGTCACTATCCCGTTGCTCTTGGATCCCAGGACCTCCATGTCGAGCGCAGTGCTATTTGTCTTGTGCATCATGTTCCACTTGCTCCCCGTGATTTGTGTCAGCTGGACTTCAGAGTCAAAATCGGTGAACAGGCAGACAGAAGTGTCGCTGGACTCGGGGCTTCTCAGCTGGTACACAGTGGGGTTGGGGTCCTTGATTTCTGTGGACCGAAAGGACCCAGGTTAGGAGATGGTTGTTTTCCTCCTTGCTCCAACCAAGGCCTGAGTCCAGATGCCAGTGATGGGCAAGAATAGGGCTCTATGGGGCTGGCAAGTCACATTCTCAGGTTTGAGGTGGGAAAGAACATCCTAGAAACCATCTGCTCACAACAGATGGGACTCAGGGACAAGCACAAACTACGGGTCCTGGCCAAGAGGCCAGGCTCTCAGTGAACACATTCTGCCAGGCCCTGCCTACCATTCAAGGAAACTAGCAATGCAGGGCTACTTAAGGATGCTGCCCATTTTTCTACTTAATAGGAACTTTTTCAAAAGCTCAGAAGGCCTAGGAAGCAACAACATAGTTCTGGCAGGACAAAGCAAGCAGAGAAAAGAGACCCAGCAAAGCAAGCCATATGTCTTAGAGTCTAGGGTGGTCTTCCTGTCTTGGGCTGGTGTTGACAGGAGTGTGATGTTTGTAATAGGCTGGCATGAACTTGGAAGATGGGCCACATCACCAGGAGATCTCTGTCACTGATAAAAGCTTTAGGCTCTAAATCAGAACCCTTGTGTCTAAGCCCCGGCTCTCCCATTTACTAGCTACAAGGCTTTGAGCAATTCACACCAGCTCCTTGAGTCTCAGGAATTTCATCTGTCAAGTGGGGATATTGCCTCATTCTTTTTCCTGACCAGGCTCTTCTGAGAAGCCATGAGAGTTTCTCCATGTAAAGTTATACTTAATAAACTGAAATAATTTTAGTAATTGCAGCTCTTGATACTACCAGGAGATTGCCATGATAACTGCGCTACCCAGTAATACAGTTTCTACTCTTTCGTCCAGGGAAAGCAAGGAGCAGCTGGAGGCTTTTCGTTAGTGCTGAGAATGACTCCTCAGTATTTTCATGGGATTCTGTGTTTTTAAAGCAACCCTCAGTGTTTATTCTTTCAGACCTCCTGCCTTTGGAGGAGGAAGCAGAGGTTTATTAGGAGGATTAACACGTTGGGGCCACCCAGCAAGTTTACAGCAGGGCTGGGATGGCAGCTTCCGGGGCTCGTGGTTCTCTACTCCCCTAGCTTCTCACCGCACAGGCAAAATCTTGCAGACCAGTGATACATGACGCACCCCGTGTGCTGAGCCAGTCAGGGTGGCCTTGGAAATGCAGATATCCATCTGGATGAAAAACAGGGGAATCAGCCCTTGGCATGGCCTTGGGATGCTGAATCAAGGCAGAGCTGCCTATGGGTGGGGTTGTCCATGGTCACATGTGAGCGACACCCAAAGCTCTGGCTTCAAAGGATTCTGCCTGCTCCCCTCCAATCTCCATGTGCCCGAGAGGACGACATCATTGTGGGTTAAGGATTTACGGCAGAAATCTTTTACTGGGAGGGGGGAGACCGGAAGCCATTAGCTAACACCACACCCCAGTGGATGTGTCAGTCATTAGTGGGAGTCATGGGTGGGACCAGAGAGGGTGATGTGGAAGGGTGTGGAGGTGCTGAGAGAATGTGGCCTCAAGAAAGCTGTCACCAGACACAGGTTGACCTCAGAGGGAGAAAGGGGTCGTTATGGGGGCCAGATACCTGACTGAGTCCTGGTTAAACTCTCACTCAGATCCTAGAGCCAGTGGCTGTCAGTCTGGAGAGGGTCTAGACCACGCTGTCTAGTGTGATAGTCTTTAGCTACACTAACCAACATCAAGAGAACTCCGGAAGATAGAGAAGGACAGGGAAGCCTGGTGTGCAGCAGTCCAAGGGGTCACAAAGTGTCAGATACAACTGAGCTACTGAACAACAACAACAAACATCAAGTAAAATTAAAAATTCAATTAGCAATGAAACCTTCATTTTGAGACCCCAGTAGCCACATGTGGCTGATGCCTACAGCGTAGGACAGTGCAGGCTGAAAGAGTATTTCCATTGTCACAGAAAATTCTATCAGACGGCATTGGTCTGGAGGGTGCAATGCCACAGACCATGAGGAAAGGCGGCAAGGGCTGAGAGTGAGACTTAAAGCCAGCTGAGGTGCGTGGAGGGCGATACCCGGGCAGGCTTATTGTTGCTCAGCTTTGCTAGTGAGAGATCAAAATGAAAGAGCAGTTAGTGAAGTCAGAGAATTGAGGTGATTTTTAGCCTCTCTCAGTTCTCGTTTTTACCACTTGATACCCTTGGGTTTTCCCCATGTGCATTTTTGCTGTTGTTTCTCCTGTCCGGCTTCCTTACCCCTGGTTTCCTTCTTACTCACCCTTTCCTGCTCCCCCGACCTCAGTCTTTTCTTTGAGCTCATCATCCAAATGACCTGTCTAAAACATGGAGCTGATCGAGTCACTTTCTGTTCAAAATACTCCAGAGACTCCTATCGCCTATAGGATTATGTCCATACTTCGTGGCACAGCATTTGGTGGTTGCCACGATTTGGAGCGCTTGAATTTCCTCTCTCAAGTCCTGTATATGCCCTGTATGAACACAGCTGGACAAAACTCTTCACCCTGGCTCCCTGGAATATAAGCTCTGTGACAACTAGGACCTGTCCCTAGATCACTGCTGTGTCCCTAGTGTTTTCCATATACTAGGTGCTCAAGAAATAATTGTGGGATAAATAAACAGCCTAGTGACCACCAGATTTGGAAAATTTCTACTAATTAGAGTTTGTGGTCAAAAAACCTGGATATTTGTCCCGAAACTTGGCTTTTTAAAGCCCTCTTTTAGGGACTTACATGGCAGTCCAATGGCTAAGAATGAACTCCCAGTGCTGGGAGTCCAGGTTCGATCCCTGATCAGGGAGCTGGATCCCACATGGCACAACTAAGAGTTTGAGTGGGACAGCTAAAGATACTGCGTGCCACAACCAAGACTTGGCGCAGTCAAATAAATAAATAAAAATAAGTACTAAAGAAGAAGTCCTTAAAAAATAAAGCCCCCTTTTACTTTTATCCCCAGGTGCCTCAATGCTACATTTTTGTCTGAAAACAAAGAATGAGTCATTATTAATTTGGAATCTTTAGGGGTCCATCTGCCAGAGTCCTGAGAGAGAAACATCCTGTTCCACTTTAGTAAGATAAATGCCTCTTGCCACTGATGACATCTCAGAAGGTAGGCTTAGCAAGACTGGATCAACTTTTCAGTGTGGAAGTCCAGCTATTTCTAGATCCTCACCATTCATTTTAATTCAGAATTAACCACAGAAGCACATGTTCCAAGGCTCTAGTGCCTAAGATCCCCAGGGCACAGCAATGATGGAAAGCTCCCTTACCACCAAATCTGTGTTTGGAAGTTGGGCACCAGGAACCCTAAATGTGAGTGAACAGTACTGACTTTGAGTTTGAATCCCACTGAGGCCCTCGTGAGTGTCAGGAAGCAGTGAACCCTCACAGACATACCTGGAGTAATGGAGACTCTAGTTCCCTTGCCAAATTGCATCTGGGAGGCAACACCTCCATCTCACTCTCACTGTCTTCATTACAAAAAGCCTTAGGTTCTCCCTCCTCTGATGGATGGGCTCTTACAGCCCATTGAGCAACAAAGGGGGGTGGTCTAGGCCATGAGCTGTCCATAGGAAGAACTGGCCTCTTTCACCTTCACCTCTGGTCTGCATTTCTGAATTGATTCCCTGTCTCCCAGTGGCTGGTCTTGGCCCTAATGGTCTATATTATCCTGAAGGCTCTAGCATTCCTTTTCTCCATTGTCTCTGAAGACATCTTTGGCTTTCTCTCCATTTAACTTCATTATCAGAGTGTTTACTTGGCCAAAATGCACATGCCTTGTTCATTCCTGAGATCATGCCCTCTTTCTTGGTGTTTCTTATGCCTGGAAGTCCCCTCATTTCCTAACTTTGCCCCAGTAGATCTTAATTTATCCTTTAGCCTCAACAAATTCTTTCTACTTCATAAAACCTTTTCCATGTAGGCCAACTTTTCATCCAGGACCCCATTTCTCTGAATCTCTACCGTGCCTGTTATCATCATCAGCTGGTTGATACAAAAATGGTTTTCAGGTTGCTAAATTTACAATATCTCGGTCCCGTTGACTAGTTTTTATACTGTTTGGAGACAGTTCAGGCATCTATCTTAGGTATTCATTCTCAGTTTCACATTTTATAGAGTGATGGCCACACAGAAGGCATTTAAAGTTATCTGTTGAATGATTAAAGTCAAATTTTAATGTGTTTGACCTAGAGAAACACAGATTTTCAAGATCAATAGTGTTGCCTTTTCCATTCACAGAGGCCTCTGTAAGACAGTTATAACACTCACAGTTAGCCTTGCCATAGTAATAAGATCCCCAGGGAAAAGGTTAGTGACACTGGTCCATGGGGTTGCAAATGGTGCCACCTGGAATGACTCACCAGATATTATGGACACTTGGGTTCCTTTCCCAAATGTGAGTTTACTGGTCACTCCTCCTGTATTCACACTGCTGGGGATACCATTACAGAAACTCACTGGCCCTGCCTCCTACTTCAGTGAGAAACACTGGTCTCTCAGAGGGGACAGAGGATCACACTCTTTAGAGTTAGACCTTCTGCTCTTCTGTGTTGAGTCTTTGTCTCTTAATCCTTTTCTTCCTTCCTCGTCCTGCTGTAGTGCTCTGGATTGGGGGTTCTGATTTCCATAAACACAGAATTCAGTAGACAACACCCCCTGCTCAGGACAACAGTGTCTTGGATCCTCTCGTGAAAGGTCCAGGACTCCTTGCCCATCATCTGACTCATGATTTTTCAGGTTTTGGCCCAAGGGTGTTTGCTGAGCATTGAGAGCAGGATGAGAGGATGTTTTGGGATGGGTGGAGAGAACCTTTTGGGATTCAACAAAAGAAAACACCCGCGCTCAACTGGGCATCTCAGACAAAGAAGAATTAGCTGTCAATGTCCACCTTTGCCCCACATTACTTACTTGGTTGGACACTCAGGCTGGTCCCTGCTCCAAAGTTTAACTTAAAAGTGCCGAATCTCCACCGAGAGTAAGGTCTTTGCAATAACCGTCCTGACATTAACCTGCTGGAACCTACCAGGCTCTGAGGGTACCATCTGAGAAGGGACCCCGGCTTTTGTTTCTTAGGTTTCCTATTTCCCATGGAAATTGTTCCCCTTTCCCGTTAACAATAATGAAGCTTTAGAATAACAAAGCCTTCATGATGATGATGATAATTATCATTAATATTATTTAGAAAACCTGTCATTTATTGATTACTTGCTATATGCCAAGCATTATCTCATATTATGATGTGTTAATTTTTATTTTTCTTTTGAGAAGGTGAAGACTTAATTAGCTGGAGAGGACAAATCCAGACTCCCCCCAAGGTCTGCTAGCCTCCCAAGCTATGCTGTGAACCCCACACCATCCTGCCTCCATACCTTGTCTTATTTGCCATTCACATAGGGGTCTGGGTCATTTTTACCCTGGGAGCAGTTCAAAATTCTACTCAGTCTCAGAGAGAAAGAGTCTGTGAGCAGCTATCCCCACACTATGCTCATTAGTCCATCCAGGGAATTTAGCTACCTGCTGCAATAAAAGAGAATTTGTGTTTGCCATTAACTCATCTCTTTCCCCCAAGAGCATTTAGCTAATTTCCTGAATGCTCAGATTATCTGGTGCTGATATGATCCGTTTCGCTTGAAAGCACCAAGTATCTGCAACTCTTTTTATGTTTCTGTAAATTGTTCTACTCAGATTTTCATTTACCCAGCTGGCTCTTGGCACTTCTATCTTTAACATGAGAAATGGGAACATTTCAAGTTACCAGAGAGTTTGTAGAAATGAAAACGAGTGTTGCACATATCCTCGAGTTTGCCATAAATTATTGCCGGTTTTCTCGCAGACAAATGGTCAACCACTTTGCCTTGGTCATTCACACCGTCATACTCACGGGAGTGTACAGTCAGCCTGGTCCCGGTTCCAAAGGTCAGCTTATTGTAGCCACCAGACGACACACACTAGGAGGATGCTTTACAAGAACTCTGGCCCCTGGCAGGGTTAGCAATGACTCCTGAGTCTATTTTACAGGTTCCTTAAAAATCCCCCTTTCTCTAGCACAAGAGAAAAGTCCGGCTCACCAAGTCCTAATTCCTGAGCTTTCTGTGTAACAACCTCATACACCTTTCGCTCCCAGCCAGCCTTGAGTAGATCAGGCTCTTTCTGGAGGGTGGATGCCCATTCTAGATTCCACACTGAAAGTGAGGAAAGAAAACTGAAAGAGTCTGGAGAAAAACCAGAGATTAATTGGGAAATGAATCTTGAGGGAAAATTCACAGCACTGGCAATAGATGGAAAACCTTGAGTACAACCTAATCATGGAAGGGAGGCCTATGAGAGTGCTCCTATTAGAAAGTGGTTCCATTACTCCTTGAGGGCAGACACAGACTAATATTGCCATAGGAATAGTCCCATGAAGTGCACAAGGAGGACTGCTTAATTGTAAAGGTTGTGAGAATCAGGAGTGAGTTGCAGATGGGGCCCAAGAATCTAGTTCTCTGGAAAGTTCTAAGGTTAGGGTTAACGTTCATATGGGGACAAAAAAAAATCTCCAGTTTGAGAGTGGTTTAGACAAGTCCTTTTCAGTGAGAATTTCACAGAACTCTAGTCCTAAATTTCTCTGCAAAAAAGATTCTAAGCTCAAAGAAGTTTGGAAAATAGAGTATACTCTATTTTCAGTCCTGAAGCCTGACAGTGCATATTAGCATTTTAAAGGTTCTGAGAAGTCTTAAAGAAATTTAGAGCTTCTTAAACTTATTTGATCCAATAATGTTTTTTTCTTAAAACATCCATTAAACTCTGTGGAACATGTACAGGTTTAGATATACATTCCCCGGAAGTCCCTTTTCTAGTTCAAAGAATTTAAAATTCTTCCTAAATTTCAGCCTAATTTTATCCTTAAGCTTTCATGTTCTGAGTCTGTTTGTTCTCTTACCAACTCCTACCGACACAATTAGGGGTCTCATTGATGCTGATTATTTCTTTCTAATCATTATGAAACAGCTTCATTCTATTCGGGCAATTGCTGAACAATAGTCAGCTATGTAGCAAATTTTCTTGGCGCTGTCAGGAAGGGCTCGAGGGCAGATATGAATGCAGTCATCATGCAAGACCACATCACCCCAACACTTTGTAGGGTTTACCTACTGGGAACAATGGCAACTTGAAAGCCTTGCCCAAATGTGAATTTATTGGTTTTCTTTCCACACACCTTCCTACATACCTTAGAGCTGTGTGCTTCAAAGGAGATTCTGGTCCTAATGGAGAAAATTTTCTGTCCTGGGTGGTGTCTCAAGTAGAGTCATATACTTCAAGTATTTATCACTAGACCACTTTCCTTTTTGCTACCATAGGATTTTCCACTTGTGCTACTTCCCTAGCAGGGTAGTGCAATTCTTATACCTCTGAACTCTGGTTCTTTAGAAATATGACGGGGTTTCAGGCTTTCTAAAGGCACCCTGAACTGACCCAGGGCAGGGAAGATGCTTCGGTGAGTGCACAAATGAACGGACAAATATGGAGGAAGTTTTCCCTCAAGAAATGGGCTCTCACCCACCCATGCACATTCTGATGGATTCTGTAATCTCTTGGTTTTGAAATTTAGCAACTCTGTTGGAGAATACTTGCTACTGTCTAAACCAAAAGGTTCTAAACAGTTACCACCTCTGCACTGAAGTCTTCCCCAACTCTCTAGCTAAAGGCATTTTTCAACAATCATTTGTTTGGTGATGCCTATGTGTCAGGTGTGGTGCTGGGGTATGGAGGTGTAAGGATGAAGGAGAGAGGGTCTCAACCTCACAGAGCTTATGGTGCAGTGCAGGATGGATGAAAGTACCAAGCAGCTAGGATAGGAGGTCAGGATGCCTTCCTTTCTGCTATTCCATCGCAACTTGTGTGTACTTCCATTGCAGTGTGGTGACACTGTCTTTAACTGTCTATGTGTATGGATGTCTATCCACTGGGAGATACTGGATGACAGAGACTCTGCCTTTTCCTTTCTTCCTTCTCTCCCTTCTTTCCTTCCCTTCCTCCCTCCTTCCTTCTATAGTGCTTGGAATGTATTGGGCTGGCCAAAAATTTTGTTCAGGTTTTTCTGTAAGATCTTTATGGAAAAACCCGAATGAGCCTTTTGTGTGTGCTCAGTTGCTCAGCTGTGTCCACCCCTTTTTTGACCCTGTGGACTGTAGCCCGCCAGGCTCCTCTGACCACGGGATTTTCCGGGCAAGAATACTGGAGCAGGTTCCGTTTTCTACTCCAGGGGATCTTTCTAACCCAGGGATAGAACCCATGTCTCTTACGTCTCCTGCATTGAACGAGCCTTTTGGTCACCCCAGTAATAGTTATTTGATAAATATTTGTTGAATGAAAGCCCTTTCAATATTTTAATTCATTTTAAATGCAATCCTGCTATCTTCTTTTATTAAGACCGTTTCATTTATCTTTTAAGTACTGTATGGGTCCATTTTCTAAACTCAATATTGTTTTTATTGCATCATTTAGGCCTTAAGTCCTTCCCATGTCTCTTGACTAGACATGGAGCTTTGTGAGAGTGTATCCCATGCCCATGGTCTTTGGGAAATTTAACTTATCACCTTTCATGAAAATTAAATGGTAACAAAAATAATTTTTTTGGCATAATCGGTCATGATTTCTTTTCCAATAAAGGTCTTTTGTCTCAAAGGAATCTAGAAATAGCAAAAGAGTCTACCTCTGTAATGATGAAAAGGCCAGGCCCCACTGGCAATGACTACGTTTAGAAAATAAACCACTGTTGAGCTTGTGGCTGGGAATTCAAATTTCAAAACATTCAAACCTCATGGAGAAGCATGAGAAATTAGTTTGGGAAGTGCAGACTCAACATCCAAGAAAGCAGAGTAGGGACTTTCTGTGCTTTTGGCTGGAGTCTAAGGTTGGGCACTTACTTGGATGCACTTGGAGTCTTGTTCCACTCCCAAAAGTGAGTGCTCTGCCGCCCGTGTCCACACCCTGCTACAATGCAGTACAAATACTGCTCTCTGCCACCCAGGGCGGCTGCCCTTGCCCCCTCCTTCCCCCATACAGCCTTCACTCTTGGGAACAGAGCTTTTAAACAGCCTGTTCCAAGGTTTGGATGATAAATTTCTTTCTGTGTTACTTTATGCCCAATAACGAGTCCCCCTAGGTTTCTACTCCTCTCCCTGCCATGCCTGCATTCTGCCAACCCAGTTCAATGACTTTACTCATCTCTTCAGAAACGATGAGTCCTGGGACCAAGGCTGCCATGGTTACCATGGCAACAAGGCCTGGGCTGGGCAAACCAAGGACCAGACCAGTAGCCTTTGAGGTCTGTGATCTTCCTTCACAGAATACAGGAGGGACAGTGGTAGCAGTGTAGTGGCCTGTTTAATAGTAAGGCCCTGGAGTCAAATAGATTAGAGTTAAATTCTAGCTCTGTCATTCCTAGCTGTATGATGTTGGGTTGGGTGAGTTATTTGTTTCAAGCCTCTGTTTCTCCATCTGTAAAATGGGCCTAATACTAGCTACCTAGCATTAGGATGGGTGTGAGCACTGAATGAGAAATTCTATGAAGGACAGTCACTGGCACATGTCAGACATTCAGTAAATAGTAGCTAATAGTACAGTGGTTCCCAGCAATGATTTCCACTGAGGGAGGGATGAGGCTTTTTGCGGCCAGAGGAGACCTGTCCCTGTTCCACCGTCCTTTCTAACACTCCAGGGTGCCTCAGCATTCTGACTGGGATGCTCTTGCCTGGGACAGATATCTCATGGATCCAAGACAACATGGTAAGAGATTCTCTGCCACAGAATTGAGGGGTAAGATGGACCCCTTGGCTACCAAGAAGACAGTTCTGCTTCGGAAACCTAACCAAGAGTGAAGCCTTTTTTCTCAACCCTCAGGGATTTGTCCTCTGCACACACCATGCAAAACCCTTGTCCAGCACAACCTCAATCATTTCATTAGACCTGACACAATGGTAGGTTACTCCCAGACAACAAAGGGCTCTCTAACGATGGAGCAGACCAATCATAGACTCCCTCATTATTGCCGTATCCTTCCATCATATGTCCTCTGTCTACAGAATATCCCTTGGCTGTTTCTATAATACTCACGTGGGTGAACAACAAGCTTGGTCCCTCTTCCAAATATAAGTTCATTGTTTTGTCTTGACACACAGCAAGGAAAGCCCTTGCTAAAACCCATCTCACATGACCTCCCTCTACCTGTTGCCCCAGTGGTTGGGGCAACAATCCAGGGAAACACTAGCCGACATGCCCAGAGTTGCAGGAATCTCCCACAGTTGTCCAGGGCCACTGAAGCTAGGGGCAGTGATGGGACCGGGAGAGCGCCACACTTGGTTTACTCAGGAGAACGCACACGCTCCTGTCAGTGGAGAAGTGAGGCGGCAACTCCCTTGTAGCAGCAGCACCACCAGCACTGCCTGCTTGCCTGGGGCCACAGCAGAGTCTGACTCTGTTACTCTTTCGTCAAACACAAGTGCTCCCAGAATGGAGGCAAAGGAGATTTTATATTATATTGTCAGTGCAGATGCTGAGAGAAAGCAACAAGGGGCACACAAAGGTTAGACACAAAGCTTCTTAGAAGTGACTTTCTAAGAATGTTAGGTGTGGCATTGATGGAGGACATGCCCTTCCTACTCCCACGAACGTAAGTTGTCCAGCACCTATGGGGTAGGAACATCGATGGGTGGGGGAGAGGGTCATGTGCCCAGGAGGATCCCAGCTCACTTACTTGGTGTGACCAGCACTCGAGTCCCATTTCCAAAAGTGACTCTGTTTCCATAATCACACTCTGGGTAAGTGCATTACAAAAAGGTCCTGGCTTTGCCCACCCTCTCACAGAGGACACACATACATCCCAGGAGCTCTAAATGCTGGGAACCCGGGAAGGCTGACCCTAACCTTTTTCCTGGGATGGGTGCTCAGAGCACTGGAGGGAGATCCCGTAATGGCTGTAGCAGCTTCAGCCCCATTGCTACCCAGCACCTCCATTTTCCTCATCACAGCCATCAACAAACAGCCTCTGGCTACTTCTCCTGCGGGGGGGTGGAGGGGAAGCAGAGCCTTTACAACACTTGGTGAAAAACTTGTCTCCTACCTCGGCCGGGTGGGTGTGCATGTTTCTGAAGGTACCAGGCAGCAGCGGGCGTTTCCCACCTCAGCTGCCCCGCCTGAGAGGAAGGCACCATCATCTTGGGGACATTTGCAAAAATGTATGTTTCACTTTGCCAGAAAGAGTGGGAGCAAGAGCATTTTCAGTAAGCCATGCTGGGGCACACGCTAAAAACATGCTTCAGGGAGACTCAGAGTCACCGCATCCTCCTTGGGGCTGAGCAAGACTCCTGGTGACTCACGCCTGACTCATTCCTGCTTCTACTGTTTCTATCCTCACCCCAGTCAGGCTGCTTTCTGTCAAGGGTTGTCAAGAAAGTCAAGCATCTCAGCAGGTAACAGTCTTAGGTCCTTTTCCAGAAACACAGAGGTGGAATCCTGCTTGCTCTCTGCCAGGGAATGTGGACTGTCCACTGTCCTGTTTCCAGCCAGTAGGGCCCCAGGTCCTATGCATGACCGCACACAGCACGCTGCTTGGCGCGCCCACATATAAATTGTTAACAGACTTTTAATAGATGGGTGTTTTGTTTTTCTGACAAGACTGGAAGTTCTCGAGAGCAAGAACCGCATCTTACACTTCTTCTTTTCTTGGTTTGTTTCTTTTTAAGTCACATATGGCCCCTGGCTTGTTGATGATACTCAGTCCTCACCTACTGAGGTGAACTGAGCTTTACTGTGCATAATTATTGGGACAAGAAGGCCAGTTTAGGGAGAGGTTAAAAGCTAAGTATACTCTGGGTAAATATGAGCTGCAAAATCTAAGTGCTTAGGCAGGGAAAAGCTAAGGAAGCATTTCTCAGAGAGGTAATCAGGAAGCAGCATAGAAACCAAAATATCGTGAGGTTAATATGAACCCTCAGTAGAGAGGGGGCAATGGAATGGACAAGTACTTGACTCCAAAGGAAACACAGATGTTTTTCTCCTGTTACTTTCACACTGATTCTTCTTAAAGGGTAAAATGAATAACGTGGCAGAAAAGTAAATTCAAAGTTAGCAGCATTGTTATGATTAATAATAATAAAACAGTGGTGGTAATAATAATAATGAGATGACAATAATAATGATTATTATTATCATCATCATATTATGTTTAGACCAGAGCAAATGCTACATAGATACATGTAAACCCAATACTGGAAGTGGGGTTACACATTTCTGGAAATCTGACTTACTTGGGTTGATCAAAAGTTGGGTGCCAGTTCCAAACACGAATTTCTGATAACCTGTGTTCACACTCTGACATAACTCTATACAAAAATGGTACCTCACAACGGAGCCAACTCTATACAAATGGATCCCTGTAGCTGGGCCATAGCCTGGGATTCCTCAGTTACACACAAGTTAGTTACCAAGTGTGTGTGGTCATCAAAGTAGGAAGAGGTGTGTAATTTTACTATTTAACCTTCACTTCTAAGAACACTGGAAGATGACAAGAAATAAGTCATAATTCAATAGAAAATCCTGCTCTGTATACAGTAGATTATATTAAAAAATGCGTGAATATTCAGGTTTAATAAGTCATTCATATAATTACAGAGTTTTAGTTCTAGACAGGACCTAGGGTAGCTATGTCCATCCACACTTACTAAGTGTTCTCTACATATTTCTACATGAACAGTGCTCATGGACATATACTGCAACTTTACCATTGCCAACCTATCTTATTTAAATAGCAGACAAAACTTTGGGGAAAAAGTCAATGAAAACAGATATTGATATCTTTCAACTATAATAAAAATCAGGTTATTTCATGGAACTTACTTGTTTTAACAAATAACTTTGTTCCTGTCCCAAAGACAAGTTTGAAGCCTCCAGAATTTCCCACAGTGATTTGTGCTGTGACAAAATGGACCACTTCCTTCTCCTTCCATTTTTATACCACAGCTGGGGATTTGGCTCAGCGAGCCTTATTTTGGGGAAGGTATTCAAAGTAAGGGGCACTTTTTTGTTTTTTCTATTTTGGCCATGTGGAACTTCCCCGACCGGGGATCAAACCCGTGCCCCCTGAAGTAGAAGCACAGACTCTTAAGCAAGGAGCAATTTTTTTTTTTTTTTTATAGTTTCCCAGTAAAACCCAGTTTTTTTCCTGCTCATGGACAATCTCATACATCTTTCCTGTTAGAAGTGTTAGTTCTCCAAACAGTAGTCATGGAATATGGCCCAGAGACTAAGATCCCCATGTTTTAGTCCCAGCCCTAGTTCTCACTGAATTTAGGATAATGGACAGTTCAGTGAACTTCTTTGGATCTTAATTTCCTTATAGGAAAAAAATTCCCTTTCAAAACTAAAGTTCTATGATCCAGAAGTGCCCAAAGTGCCCTCACCATTGCATATTTCTATAATTCACAAATGAGTGAGGCACTTATAGGTGGATTACCCTGGAGACTGTCTGCCTGGGGAAAATACAACAAATATTGAGAGGAAAGGACAGTCAGCGTTAAGGAAGTGGCTGCTGCCAGCTCTTCTCTCTCCTGTCTCCACTGGGGTAAATGCTCTCAGCAGCCCCCTGTATTACTTATTTCTCATTAAAAGGAGCAGAGAATCCTTTAGATTTGCAGCACCCAAGTCAAGATCTCTCAAGGCTCCATCTCTCAATCATGGCAGTATCTAAGAATAGAAAAGATAAATTCCATATATTTCCTTAGCAATTCTGATTGGCATCCTCCCTCATTTCTAAGTAAGCACTGGTACAGTGTCTGTGAGATAAAGTAATAGAAAGAGTAAGCCTTTGAGATCAGGCAGGCAGATCCTGATTTGAATGTAGACCCTTCTATTCACTAACCCTGGGATCTTGGGCAATACTTCTCTGAACCTCAGTTTTCTCTTCTGTAAAATAGAAATACTGTTCCTTGATCCATAGAGTTGTTTGAAGATACACAATACTGTATGTCATGCACCTAACATGATATCCACCCATCATAGAAACTGAGATGGTGGTTATGATTTCTATGTTGTTAAATTATTAATCAATAAGGCTTTTTTTAGTGTTAGAGAATTTGTGAAATAGCCCTAAGAGTCAATATCCTTGGGTTGTAGTGATATAAACTCTAGGGTGCTATAGGAGTAAGATCCTAGAACCATAGATTTGGAGTGCTTCAACCCTCTCATCTCACACTGGAGGCGTCTGAGGCACACAGAGGGGCAATGACACAGTCAGTTGGGGTGCAATCAAATCTAGAACTCTAGACTGAAACTAGAAACCCTGGGCTCCTTTCTCTGCACTTCACTGATTCTTCTTGAATAATGTTTAGTGCAAAGGGCCATAGCCTCTGGAATGAGCTGGGGCATAGGTAAAGTGACCTTGAATAGCCTCCTATGGTGAGTCTCAGTCAATGGCAGTGGAGGTAGAAAAATTCTATGAGATTACGGCCATGCAATTTCCTGCTTTTTATCTTTTTTCCTCTTTCTGGCATTTAGCTCAATTTTAGTGCTGAAAACTCTAATACTGGACAGAGCTTTTTGTCCTGTCCATTTTCCTCCTGTTACCTTCACACTGATTCTCCTTAAAGGGTAGGATGAATAACGTGGCAGAAAAGTAAATTCAAAGTTAGCAGCATTGCTATGATTAATAATAACAAAACAGTAGTGGTAATAATGATATGACAATAATAATGACTATTATTATCATCATCATCATATTATATTTAGACCAGAGCAAATGCTACATAGATACATGTAAACCCAATATTGGAAGTGGGGTTACACATTTCTGGAGATCTGACTTACTTGGGTTGATCAAAAGTTGGGTGCCAGTTCCAAACACGAATTTCTGATAACCTGTGTTCACACTCTGACATAACTCTATACAAAATGATACCCCATGACTGGGCCAACTCTATACAAATGGAGCCCTATAGCAGGGCCTAGAACAGGCTAGACACCACAGGCTAATCTTTAAGCAGGAAGCCAAGCTATTTCTGGAGAAACCCGGGTTTGTCAGCCTCACATCTTGGGAAAAGTCTTAATAGTTTGCTAAATTTCACCATAAGGAAAGGATGCTCATACAGTGTTTGAATATTTTCACAAATTTATCTGAGTGCTACAATTCTTAATACTTCAGCAGTAGATTGTGGTTAATTATAAATAAGATACAAATGACAAAAATGACATCTCCTTGAGAAACTCCCAGTCACTGTCATTGGAACACATTTTGCATTTACCATAGAATTGCACACTTACTCAGCTTCACTTTTAGGTGGGTGCCTTTCCCAAAGGTGAGTTTGTTTCCTCCTCCCCAATTCTCACAGTGTCTGATGCCTTACAATAAACTTCCTCTGTCACTTCACCCCTTTCCTTTATTTACCTGATGAGTTAGAAAATGTTTTAGACTTAATATGGCTATTTGACTTACTCATATAAGAAAAAAACTCTCCACAGCCCAAGTAGAATAAATTCACGGGCTGCTGGTGCCAAGGGGCCAGAGAGGCCATCCAGACATACTCTCCCATTTTTTGGATGAGAAAACTGAGGTCCAGAGGCAAGAGATCTGGTCCAGGTTTCACTGCTAGTTGGTAGCAGAGACCAAAACCTGAGTCTGTTTGACTCTCAATCTAGTATTTTTCCCTCTCTACCACATACTGGTTGGTATGTACTGTGTCACTTACTATATTCTCTTCTTCTCTGTGGCCTGGAAACTTGATTTCTCTGGGTATTTGATTTCAATTAAACAAGCACTTTTCAAGCACTTACTTTGTAAAATGACCATATTAGATACTTCATGGTATATAACAGGAACCTCTGCTCTTAAGGATCTTTCAGTTTTAATAGGCAGATCTTCTCACTAATGAAAGAATTCTGTAGCTGTATGTGTCATAGGCTGTCCAGTATTCCACGGCTAGATACAGGATACAGAGGGAAGAAGAAAGGGAGGGGTACCGGGGAGACACCACAGGCTAGTCTTTAAGCAGGAAGCCAAGCTATTTCTGGGGAAACCCAGGTTTGTCTTAATCACCTAGAGTATTAGTCTCTATTCCATCCTGATCTAGTGAACTAGTTCTACTAATTAAACTAGTTCTACTAACCCAACTCTTCTGTTGGTTACTTTCCTTTTTCAAAGCCTTCCATGAAGGCTCGACCTTAAATTCATAGGTCAACTGATTAAACAAGGATGATGTCACAAGGGTTAAACACAGAAATTACACGTAGAAGCCTTAAACCAGAGAACGAGAAGAGAGGAGTGGGACTGAGTCAACATTTACCTGGAAAGACAAGAAGCATGGTGCCCTTTCCAAAAGTAGGTGCGTTGTATCCTGAATTCACACTGTAGCAAACCCTCATACAAAAATAGACTGTAGTGTTGGGCCCTTCAACCTCTGACCTACTTAGGAAGGGAAAGAAGACCAGTACTAGAGTCTATTACGTGCCAAGTGGGTTAACAACCTCTCTATATAACCTTGCCTTATTCGGGCCATAACTATGCCACGAACTCTGATACTATTATCCTTGTTTTACAAATGAAGAACAGATGATGTGGGGATGGGCACGTGGAACCAGTCCTGCTACATAAGTACCCTGGATGCATGAGACTTTTTAGTGCAGGACAGATACATGTTAGCAGGAGCTATGAGAGAAGGACTCTCCTTTTTGTTTCTAGGAGAATGAGACTGCAGCCGTGTTATAGTTAATCCTCTTGCCAGAACCAGATGTTAGAACGCTAGTATCAGTGATCCCCAAAACTCCAGCTCATCCTCTATCATACAGTCATTTCCTGAGACATGAAAACAAGTTCATCAACCTTCCTGCTGTTCCTCTGATACTCTACTCACCAGGCCTGACCAGCAGTCTAGTCCCGCTTCCGAAGGTCCATGTATAGCCTCCCACAGTGTTTCTCAGTCAGTCAAAAACACCTGCAAGCCCACACATCTTCTCATACCCAAGACTGAGAGATACAACCCCCTCATCTTAACTTTCTTTTTACATTCTGCATAACACAGGCCATTCGACTCAAATATGAGCATTTATTGTGTAACACTTAAAATGAAGCCTTTATCTACTCACAGCCCTGGGTCTATCACCATCCAACTTGTGATTTTCAACTCTATTTATCCAGCAGATGTATCTAGCTCTTTTGTCTTCATTACACTTATCAAACTTTAAATTCCTGCCATAGTGTCTCTCCCAATTTTAACTTCAGTCAATCTGAAACTTCATGGAATAACATCCAGATCACAGAGTGACTACTTACTGCTCCTACCTCCTTATCTTACAGACTTAGTGGCTCAGGGGCACCTGGGTTACCTACTTGAGTTCTGTTCTGTCCCCAAAGTCAGGCATGCCTCTGATTAGAGGGCATCCATTCTGGTTCAGGTCTGATTTAAAAAAAAAAAAAAAAAATCACTTGCCTTCTCTTTATTCTCTGCAACTTTACTGTTTCAGTTGGCCTCATGGGCAATGTCTTGGCTTTCTTTTCTATTAAGAAAGAGCACAACTTGGATGAGACAAAACTATTAGAACATTAAAGGTTGGATGAGGGATATTTCTAAATATCTTTATTTAAATCTTTCAAAAATGGCCAGAAAAGGCTTATTACATCCCCATTATGTGCTCCAAATGTTACAATCTGGGAGATGACAACACAAGGAAGGAGAAATGCTTAGGAATTTAGACTTAGGGTGACTTGAAGTGTCGTTCCAGTTCCAAAGGCAACCTTTAGGTCACCCCTAGGATTCATGCTGCAATGCAGGCCTTTACAGAATGGCTTCCTTCCTGCCATTCTCATGTGGGTGACATTTAAGTGTCTGTACGTCATAGAAGAGAGAGTGGTTTTCACCAATGCCTATGGCTACAGATCAATGTGAAAATAGCTGTTTTACTAAGAACCTACATATTCTCTATGTAGAATTGTACTAGCCATCCTAACTTTTTCTTTTTGTTCTGAAAACAGTCATAATATTTTACATGTACATAGCATTTGCTAGTTTATAAAAATAATAGTTTCATATCTATTAACTTATTTTATTTTTAAAAAAACTTCTGAGGTGAGATGAAGTATTTTCATTTTACAGGTGGTGAAATTTTGGCCCAGATGCACTGATCTAGCCAGGTTTAGAAGGACTAGCAGTATTTAGCCAAACTTTGTCTTTTTCTTTATGATCCACTCTCGGACTGAGCTGTTCCAGTCTGTTATTTTTGGTTCATCGACATGACTACTTTTGCTCCACAGTTAGATCTTTCTAGCCTCTGTGGCATTACTTTAACATTTCTTTCTACATCAGAATGCATTTTAGTCCACATAAACCATTCATTTCTTGACGCTCGGGCCCTACAAATGCTGCAGTAAGTTCAACGGCCACATTAAGCCTCCTACTTTAGTGACATATTGTCTACTTACTGGGTTTTACTGATAATCTTGTCCCACTTGCAAAGATGAATGTGTTATAAATCACAGCACCGTGCTGCCTGACAATAATTCCTGAGCTACCTTGATAATAGATTAGTGTGATTAGTGTGTAGCTGTCCTCCTTCCTGGGAACTCTGGCTGGGATTTCCTCCCTTTTTATTATTGAAATAAAGACTAAGCCATGGAGTTAAGCCTCTGAAAGCTTCTTTTTCAGAGCACAATAGAACTGATGGAGGGGAAAGCCTGAGAAGAGTCCAAGTGATAGTCTCTAGACAACTCTGACATATTTCCTTCAGAAAGATTTGCAAAATTTCACCAAGTCATCTTGTTTTACCAGCCAAAGGACATCAGCTCTGGTACCCATGTTTACTTAGGCATCAACCCCTGTACACAGCTCCTTTTACCAGTGGTTAGCGAATTGCTCCCATCCCTATAAGTAATCTGTCTTTCTTTTATCACTCACTTTAGTTTATTTAAAAAAAAAATTTGTGAGCATGTGGTGGGTATGGTTGGAGTATTAGACATGGGGGATAGTACACATTTTTTTTCATTTTGTTTTAATGTCTTTCATTACCAAACCCCAATACTCCTTGAGTTAAAGAATAAGGAGATAGGGACTTCCCTAGTGGTCCAGTGGCTAAGGCTCTGCACTCCGAAGGTAGGGGGCCGTGGTTCGATCCCTGGTCAGGGAACTAGATCTCACATGCTGCAACTAAGAGTTTGCATGCCACTATTAAGACCTGAAACAGTCATATAAATAAATATTAAAAAAAGAAGATACACAGAAACCCACGGGGACACATTTAGAAAAAAAGAATGAAACATTTAGTCCCCTGTACAATGTAAGTCTGCAGGATAAGTTCAGGTGTTATGATCAATAATAACCAGGTACTTACTGGGATGCACTGATACTGTGGTTCCTTTTCCAAAGACCAATGCATTTCCTGCCTGGTAGGCACAGTGAAACAAGGCCCTGCAAATACCTGAGTACCTGCTCACTCACCTAACAAGGCACACTTGTATTCTGTCCTTGCCTTTGGCAAGGAATTCAGTGAACTCTCAGGGTTTGGGAATGCAACAGTAAAGCTGTGTTACTTTGTGAGAAGGAAGGTAGATGTGGTGGGTCCTGCACTCACTTAACAACTCTTCACCCACCACCTCCATGTGTGAGGCCCAGTGCTAGGTGATAGGATACAGCTGAAAGCCGCTGGGACACTGTCCCTGTCCCCATGGCGCTTACAGTCTAGGAGGAGGCACACAGAAACGAATCCATAGATAATACAATGTCAAGTGATGAAAGTGCTTGAACAGATCAGGCTGGATAATGGGATGGAGAACCAGGCGTTGTCTGTGTTTGGTGGCTTGTTGGATGGATTAGGCAGAAAAGGTCCCTCTGAGAAGGTGATGTCTGAAGTGAGATCCAAGCATGGAAGAATGAATCGTCACCTCCATTTATAGATCAGCAATTTGAGGGTCTGAAAGATCAAAGCCTGGTTCCAAATCACACAGTGCCAAGGATGGCCATGGATGCCTAGATCATGCCTTCTCTCTGTTGAAATACTAGATACAGTTCCACCTCATAAATTCCTGCTTAGGAAAGATAAA
This sequence comes from Cervus canadensis, assembly GCF_019320065.1. Classification (NCBI taxonomy): domain Eukaryota; kingdom Metazoa; phylum Chordata; class Mammalia; order Artiodactyla; family Cervidae; genus Cervus; species Cervus canadensis. The sequence continues at coordinate 20,876,556 of NC_057391.1, forward strand.
ATGAGACTGAGGTTCTTCCAAAGTGACTTTGGGACATTACAGGAATTGGGAACTGTGGCAATGGTTGTGAGGGCATTAAGGTTGTAAGAGGAGGCCCACTGGAAGAGAAGATATTAGCCTCTCAGAGTGTTTCTCAGATGACTTCTCTGATGGAGCTGACCACTGAGATGGGGAGACTTCTGCCATTCTGGTTCTCTATTAAACTGTTAAACAATGCAAACCATCACAAACCATTACAAACAAAATGAGCTGTTACAGTTAGGATGGGGAGGACATGGGAAGAACTCTGTTCTCCACTAAATCTGAATAAACTGAAAACATTTGGCAGTCCCCTTAGATATACAAAAAAGCCTGTTACATGTCTCCATAACTAATAGAATTCAAAATTCAATACTTACTAAGATTCACCTTTAACATGGTCCCACTTCCAAAAACCAGCCTCTGGCCACTTGAAAACCCCACAGTGATCTATTTCACCACAAAAACCAAAGTGAGCTTCATTTACAAGCACAGAAATTCTCCCAGGTTCTCTTGCTTGGTTGACACCTAGTTCAACACTAAACACATATTTAGGTAAACTCAAGAAAAGTCTTAAAGTCATACATTTTTCAGCATGATAGGAAACCTCTGAAATCATTTCCAACAAGCTCACAACCTCACTCATTTCTCTCCCAAGTGATCTCAGGTCTTGATGGTCTCCAGGGACAGTCTCAGTCACTAATTCTCATGTTCTGGTTTCTTATGGCTAGAAAGGTTCACATATCCACGTTCAACCCTTTCTCTGCAGTAGCCAAGATCCATGAAGCGTTTTGATTTCCAAGTTTACCCTCAAATGGAATTTTTCATAAAATCTGACTCTCAAAAAATTCATGAATCATCTGACTGCCCATACTTTTCAAAGAGATTTCACATACATTATCTCACTTGATTCTTACAAAATCCTTTGAGCTAGGCAGAGCTAGAATCATAATCTGCATGTCATAGATGAACTGAGGCTTATAGGGCTTCCCATGGGCACGTGGCTGGTGAGTGGCTGAGCCAGATCCACTGCCTTTTGGCCCCATGTTGAATGCCTTAATGATTTATTTGTACATGTTCATGTATTGATCATATCACCGTGGCTTTCAAGGATCTCTCCCTTCTTTTTTCTCTTCCCTAATGAAAAAGGCAGTATCATCAACAACAAAAACAATATCCATTTCCTCCCTTAGAAAAAACCAAAACAAAACAGAACCTCTCTAAATAAACCTCCAGTTCAACTTTTTCAGAGTAATGTCCTTTTAATCCTTACATGCTTTCTGTGAGCCTGTAGATAAGAGTTATGAATATTTCAGTTGCATTAATTGGGAAAAATGAGGGCCAGAGGAGATATATCAGAGTGATGTTTATAGAGGGTGAAGCCTGGTACAGATAGCAATATATTGCACCTTAGAGCATGTGGGTGCTGGCCCTGCTATTATGCGCATGTTCAAATCCTTTAACCACTCTGAATCAAGAGAATCATTGCTTTCCTCTTTCTTCTACGTTGTGGGACAAAGCTGTGAAGAAATAAGGAAAGGGCCTTAACTATTTTCCTTTTTTTAAGAAGACAGATCCTAGAAAATACCAATAGCGCTATTTTTCTCCACACTGAATTTGTGCATCCCTATATGCTTATGTATGAGAACAATACTACACAATTTTAAGGCAAGTTTGAGACAGATTAATGTGGGCCCACACAGCACACTCAATCTAAAATTGACGACTAGATTCCTGCCTCAATGTTGGAAACAGAATTGTGGCTCAAGTACTCACTCAGCTTGACTATCACCCTGGTTCCTCCTCCAAAGATTAGCTTGTTCCCTGCAGAGGTGGTCACACAGTGATTTGAGGCCCAGCAAAAACCACAGGGACCAAAGAAATCACACTCTTTAGATGCCTGACCCCTATCCTGTGGCTGGTGCAAAGTGGAGGGCTTGTGATGGTTAGGGTAATCCTGGCTCCCAGCACTGTGCCCACTTTGTAGAGCTGAAATGCTTGTCTGTGGCACATATTTGGGTCTCATTCTTTCACATATTAACTTACTTCTCTGCTTTGGCTGCTTGGACCTGGATCTGTGAGTGAGAATAACAACTGCCAACAAAACCTCACCCAGGAGCCCATTTGACCATTTGTAACCCACAAAGGAACCTGAGAACAGGAAGTCCTATAAGCTCGATAAGACTTCTGGGATCAGGTTGTTCATACATACAGCTTAATGAACCCACCCGTACACAGGCATGCACACTATGAGCCTTTTTTTTATTCAATTTAGTGCCCTGGGAAGACCCCTAAGAGAGGAAGGATATTTAGTCTTGGGTCTACTCAGGCCCTTCGAGCTCCTATACACTGTGATCAGCTTTTCTTTCCTTGGTCCAGGTTGCAGACCCTCACTCCCTCCAGTTATTCTAGAGCCCGTCCAATGGGGAGGTTTCCACTCAGGAAGAGGGAGGAGGCTTCCTGGGGAAAGTTGACAGAATACAATGGAGAGGTTATTCATGGTAAGAAAGAAGTTGATAGGGCCTCTGGACTCCAGAAAAATAACCCTGGCAACCCTGTACCTCAGTCTGGCATGTCCAGCCAAGCGTTGGGTATGGACAAGAGTGGGGGTTTTGGGATGCCTCACACACTCCAGTGGGAATGCCCTTCTCCTTGTGGGGACAAGCACAGCCTCCTCTCAGAGTCTCGGGCTCCTGAAAGGGATCCTAGGTGGTCCTGATATTTCTTCTGCTTCCCCATCCTGGTCTACCTAGGAAGGAGGGTCCTCCAGGAACAGCAGTACACATATTCCGTTAGTTTTAGAACTAAGGGCATTTATTCATCTCCCTTTTCAGTTTCTTCATAGAGATGTTTCCCTGGAGTAGATAACAACCCACTCACCAGCCTGGACAGTTAGCCGGGTTCCTCTTCCAAAGTAGAACCTCCCCAGACTTGAGCCTCTGTCGACACAGTGCCGGCCCCCTTTACATGAACCTGCTCCTAATGTTCCCCATCCCCCTCTCTCCTGCCCTGAGGGCCAGGTTGAAAATCCACCTTCATCCTCTTTAAGTGGCTTTAAGTTTTTCCTTGTGCAGTCAACAGTTTGAGCGGGACAGTCAGATCTCAGAGGCTATCTCTCAGGGGACAAATGATCTGTGCTAACAATAGCATTCCCACCTGCAGAGGCACCCTCCCATCAGAAAGCAATTACATGTCCTTTTGAGAGTGTTTAAATTGGAAGGAACTTGGCTTCCCGGGCCCTATTTCCCCATATAAAAGACAGTTCACTTAGTTGGATTGTCATTGTGTTTGGATCCTTTTCCAAAGCTGAACTTGTGAAAACTCTAATAGACTAAATCTGTCCTTTGCAGAATCACCCCATTCCCCTCCTTCGACCTCTGGTTGTCCCTCCAGGCATTCTCTTTTCCTCTTTTTTTCTTCCTGATATCACTCTTTATTTTTCCATTTACAGCACTGGGAAATCATATCCCACCATCTCTTAGGTATAAAAAGCCCAAATAGGCTTTAGCTCATGAATAATTCAATGACATATTTCTTTGACTATCAAAATAATAAAAATAGAAGAAACACGTCTGAGCTCACCTTTTCATCCTCTAGGCTGGAGTCATGAGATCTTAGCACTTAGAGTTGAAAGGGAGCCCAGAGATGATTCAGTCCAATATCTAAAATGGCACAGAAACCCCTTCTACAACATCAGATAGTCAGCTACAGGACCCAGTGTGAAGGTCTCCAAGGAAGAAGGGTCGCACACTTCACAAAGCAGCCTTTCCACTGCAGGCCTTGTTCAGAAAGGTTCCACAGAAGGCCGAGACACATCTCCTTTCATCCACTGGTTTTGATTTTGCCTCCTGTCCTCACCCCTTCCCTTGTCTAAATGGCAGTCCTTCAAATATTTGAAAAGAGTTATATCTCATCTTAATACAGCCCACTGACATCCTCTCTTACTTTTTTTTAGGAATCTGAGAGAATTCCAGATAGCTAGCTTGGTTTTCATCTGACGTTAAAGCCAATGCTCTCGACACATTTATCCTTGTGAAGGTGCTCCTGAGGAGGAGAACCATTTGGGATGGAGGAGGATGTGAGGGTGACCATGAGGCAGGCAGATTTTGTCCTAATGCAAATGGGGAAAGCTTTTTGGAATTTCATTACTGACCACTGTGCTCCCCAGGTGGAATTGCTTGTAATTGTGCCTACCATTTTGTTTTAAAGTTATTCTTGTTTCTTCCTTTTTACTTACTTGCTCTCACAGTTACTGTGGTTCCTGATCCAAAGGTGAGCTTGTAGTTATTTAGGGTCACAGTGCTACATCTTCCTACGCAAACCTTGTCTTGGATAAGAGAGTGGGCCGCGGGGACAGGCAGGCTGCTCCGAGGCCTCCCCTTTGTAGAGCCCTCTGGTAACTATTTTAACCTCTTGTTTTATTTTTCACTTTCACAGTTTCCTCATCTGTGAAATGGGGATGGCAATAACTATTTCACAGGATTGTGAGGAAGATTAAGTGAGTTAAAGTGTGAGAGGCCTTTACACCATAGCAAGTGTTCAGTAAATATAGCTATTAGATTATTATTAATATAATTATAATATATAATTTTAATTTAATAAAATTTTAATTTGTCACATCTCTTTTCTGAGGTCCTGGATATTCATAGACCTTTTAAATTATGTCCAAATGCTTTTTTTTTTTTTTTTGAGTCAACTAATAATGAAAGCAACTATAGTTAAAATCTGAGAATTTTCCTTATATAGGATATCATCCCAAGAGTATGGTTGGCAGTTTCAAAATGTTTGCTGAATCACAGGATTTGTTTACTACATTTTATATCTGTTTAACGGACATATGAACAAGGGCCAAAAAACAAAAGAAAAGAACTCAAAATCAATACAGACTGGTAAGAGGAGTTTACGATAATATGCTGGTGACTTTTTCTTATAGACAATTGTCACTTACTTGGCTTTATGCTGAGTTTTGTCCCAGATCCGAAGTAAAATCTGTTGGTGTTGTACACCATGTTTACTACCATTACAAAAAGTCTCCTGGACTTTCTAAAAGGAAGGTATGTTATCCAGAGATAACTAACCAAGCTAGGCCAAGACTAACCCAATGCCACCAGTTTTCTTTTTCTTTTTTTGCTACTTTCCTAGAAAATTCAAGAACCAAAGTGAGGAGTGAACCAAAAAGACACATTCGTTATCAAAGACAGGCAAGATAAGGGCATCTGATTTTCTTCAGTGGTTTTATTGATTTCTTTTCTTTTATTTTCTGCTTGGGTTCATTCTTGTGTCTTCTGTGCTTCATACACACAATATTTGAAATAAGGACTCTGCAAATAAATGCTCTTTACCTTTCTCTCTTCCTAATTATAAATGGAAGTTCTCCTCAGATAGACTAGATTGTAAGGAGAACCCTGATTCTGCCTTTAGTTCCAGGGCTATCGAGGAGCTTCTCTCCCTGAGTTGGACCTGGGTCTGTGTCATGCTTGGCAACCTGACCTGAGCTTCTTTTCAAGGACACCCTGAACCACACCAGCAAGCTAGCAGTGTTCTGTGTGTGTGATCAAACAAGATTACTGTGTCCTATCCGTCAAAGTACCTCCATTATATAACCAAATGTACTTTAACAGCCCCCGTCCACCCCCCACAATGAAACTGTAGGTTTTGGCTTTTTTTTTTTTCCTGCTTTCTGCCTGCATATTCCCTTTAGGAAGGGGGAGGAAAAAAGAGGCCACAGACTTGGCTGTCATTTGCAAGTCTAGATGAAACATTATTTATGGGCAAAATATTTTGCTGACACTTTCAAGAGAAAGGAAACCTCAGTGCCAACAGTTAGACGCCCACACTGGATTTAAACAAATCTCAACAAATGAACACAGTTATGAGAAATAAAATAGAGGTGACTTCAGTCTAAAGCAAGTAATTATAATACTTATACAGTTTGGGAGGGCAAAGGGCTTACTTGTTCTTACTCGTAGAAATGATAAGCAGTGTGTTACAGGAATGCTTTGCTGGAAGGGCACCAGCAAGCTATAGAAATAGAGCTTCATTTAAATATCTTAAATAGGCACTTTTGTGTTTAGCGACTTATTTAGAAATAAGCCAGGATGGGCTAGCAACATAGCTGGCCAACTAGACTTGGTTTAAGATAATTCCTGTTAAAACCATCTTGTAGCATTTCACCTGTTCTAGTGAAAATATTATGAGAAACAGAGGTTCCCGTTATGAAATCTGTTATTCTTCTAGGTTAGGGCAGCTTCTTTTCTATTCATTTTCACCAACTCCTATTCCAAACTTGGCAAAAAAGGCTTTTTTCTCTTTGGTCTTTGATAACTACTTCTCTTCTTATGTTACCTTTTAAAGTATGTGTTGTTAGTTTCTCTCCCACCCCACCTGCAGGCCCATTATGTTACATAAATATACACTATACATTTACAGATTAATAAATTCATGAAAATATTACTTAAATGTGATGGCCTACCAGGTACAACAGTCAGTTGGGTCCCAGATCCAAAGGTCAGTTGCCAGCCTGAACCAGAGGAAGCACTGTGATAAGCCCAACAACAAAAACCAGAGCCAACGGGCCAGGTTGGCTGGAGCACAGAGTGAAGAGCTGGCGATCACCATGAATTAGGCCTGTCAAACTCGGTTTGATCTGGAGTAACCAAATTGCCTATCTACAAATCATAAAGAAAGCCTTTTTTGTCTTTAAAATCTCACCTTCTTTTAGGGAACTTTTGCTTCTCACTTTCTACTACAGAGTTCCAGGCATCAAACATATGCTTTTAATATATAGAGAGGGTAAGCGCTCTCTGATTTCATAGGTCAAACCAGTATTTACATCTTTTCATCTAAGAAGACTCACAAAGCCAGGACAGGGACTATTTCTCCAGTGCTTTGAGTATCTCTGGGTTACACCACCAGGAAACTGCCCATGCAGGAGAATTAATGATAGGGACTTAAATTCCAGCCTGAGCTCAACCATAGACTGGCTGTGGGGCCATGATTTCTCTCTTCCCTGGGCCTCAGTTTCCTTATATGTGGACAGTCAGAAAAGATGATTTTTAAGGGTTCTCTCTGCTCCACGAGGCTATGCTGTACACATTTTTGGCCTAAATTCCCAGAAACAAAATTTGTCCCAACAGTACTCATGAATAAACTTTGTTTTAGAAGTGAGTTTTAGACTTTGGGAGAGGCGAATCGCAGTTATTCTGGTCAATGATCACTATTTACAAGGTTCCTTCTATAAATTGACATAATCTTAGCCGAAAAGAATAGTGCCTTAGAGGCTTGGAAAAGAAGAAGAAGTCTTGTCACTGATGATGGTACAAATCTAGGGCTACAGATCCTAGTTAGCACCTCAAGTAATCAGTCACACATCACTGTCTCACTGAATATATTCTGGAAGCAATTCCCAGACACTCCCCTCCATGGCCCATTTTGCACACAGATGTCAGATCCTAGCCAGGGGACTTTTGTCCTTCTATCTGACGCTCATTCACCCTTTCTAAACATTCTTCCAATAGTGTATAATTGGGTCTAAATCAGCCTTTAATCCATAGACATTGCTTAATCCAGGGATACACATTTATACTTACTGGGCTTCACAGATAACTCGGTTCCCTGTCCGAAGATAAGCTTTCCTCCCTGGTTATAATTCACACAGTGTTACACAGCCTGTCAAAAACACATCCAATCTTCCTGAACACATTTCTAATCCTCCCCCTCCAGAATCCACAGCCCATCTCTCTCACACCACGGCGTGAATCACGGCTCTACATTCTCCTGTAAGTTCTTTCCTTATAAGGGAAATCAGGTACCTACACAGGGGACTGATAGGGAATAATGAGAATTCCTGTTTATCCAAAAATGTTACTGTTTAACACCAAACCTGTCTCTCACTTTTGCTTAATGGCTCTGGGAACTGCTGTTCGGCAAAATGGCTTCCTTTCAAATATGTCTCTCATGGTCTCAGCTAGAAATACTTGGCACACGGGTTAGAATTAAGGACAGGTGAGGCTCCAGGGAATCAGGCTTACCTGGGGTGACCACAACCTGGGTCCCCGCTCCAAAATTCAATTTCCCCCAGCTGTCAGTTGTCACACTGTGACGAACACCTCTACAAAATGGCTTCCCCAGAGAAGACAGCAGCTAAATGAAGACAAATGGCTCGTGGGGAAACAATCTTGCTACAAAATGAGGGAACTGCATGATCCGAGATATAAGCTTTTCCCCTGCTTCTCTTCTAATTTCTCTTATTACAAGACACCAAGAATGATGTTGCCAGGAGCTGCACTTCCAAGGCTGCAGGGCCAGGGAGTAGCACTGCTTGGGTTAATGAAGACCAGGCTTAGGGAAGACTGGGTTCTGCAGTGATAAAACCCCACCGTCTAGGAGTTTACCTAAAACCCTACCCAGCGCTCAGCACCCGAGCTCAGGTGAAAGCTGGTTACCCCAGCTACCCTCTCATTTAAATAACCTGCTGCTTCAAATCCAGCTGTCTACTGGAAAAACTGATCTCCCTGAGTTCCGTTCCTGTTAGAATACGCCAATCTCTGAGAGGCCTGTTTTTAAGTGTATGAAATGGGCATAAACTCTACCGGCATCTCCTCCTAAAGAAGATCTGCCATCAAGATGCTTTTACTTATTGGAAGGTGAGAGTGTGGACGGACCCCAAGTCTGGACTGTCGGTGGGGTCCTGGTGAGTTTCTCCCCCTCTGCACCTCCCAGAGCTCCTTCAAAGACAAGAAAGGTGACCAGGCGCCTTGGTCTGCTCAGCCCCTAGAATGTCTTTCTGGCCCAAGGAGACCCCCGTGGGAAAGAGAGCAGGTCTTCTCTTGGAGATTATCATATTCAGAGCACAAGTCAAATTGGATGCCACTTACTTGGCTTGACAAGCAGCCTTGTCCCCTTCCCAAAGACGAGGGAGAAGCCTTGCCTTTCCCCACAGTGATTATCTCAGCATCAAAAACCTGCCAACTCAGCTCTCTCCTGACAAAGCCCTCCTGAGAAGGGAAACCTCCGATGTACTTCCCCCAGTATTATTCACATGATCCTGTGATCTTCCTCCCAGAATAAACACCCCTCTCACTCCTTACTCTCCTTTCCATCCTGGCTCCAAGGTCACAATGGACCCAGGCCTCAAGCACAGGCTGGTTTCTGCTCCCACCTCTCCATACTTACGGGGCTGCACAGACAATCTGGTTCCTCCACTGAAGATCAAACCCTGGCCATAGTTATTTCCACAGTGCCCCTTGGCTTTACAAAAACCCCTCAGAGCCCCCCAGAGCCCACGGCCCCCCAACTCACACATCTCAACACCGCCAATGACCCACGACCCAGCCTCTGTGTCCTTAGCTTTAGGATGCTTGTCCTGTTCAGTCTGAGTACAAAGGGAGTTTGGCACACGACAAGCAAGGGTTCCCAAACTTAACCCAGCAACCCTGGTCCCCCGAAGGAGGCAGCTCCGCATTAATGAGCCAGAATTTTTTTCACAGAGCAGCTCCAGGGCTGGGAAGAGGCTTAGAGTGTCTCTCTTTCTCCTCCTGCCTCCAGGCAGGGCTGCGCTTCAGTCAGCCCTGAGAGGAGGGTGTCTATCTCCTTTCAAAAACCCTCCAGAGAAAGTGCCCTGGCAACTACTCCTGACAGCTCATTTTCACTGTTCACAAACCTATTAGGAAGGTTTTACCACTAACCTAACTCCCTTCCTCTTGCAGTATTAGCCATGTCCTGTGGTTTGAGTCCCAGGGCGGGGTCAGGCAGGGAGCTGGGGAACACAGCACCTCCAGCTTTTGTTTAATGCGTCCTTTCCCAGATTTAGCTATGACTAGATTCCCACTTTACCCTCCACCCCTCTTCTTCAATACTAACCGGCCCAGTTTGCCTCTATAGACTCCTGATTCTCCATCCCTGGGTCTGAGAATTTCATTTAGGGGCTATCTTCAGGCATCATATCTCTCATGAGCATTACTACCTAGAGGAGCAGAGACACAATCTGGGGGCAAGTAGCCCTTCCCTGTGAAGCTGCCATCCTCTCTCTCTCCCTGTCCCTCCACATGGGGAGCCCAGGTCTGGGAGGGGGTTGCGCGGGGGTCAGCTTGCCGAGAGGATGGGGCTAGGTTTCAGCTGCTACACCCCTCGCCTGACTACACCGTGAGCTGCATCTCTGCTCTAAGGGGCTATTGTGTAGCCCCGGGAGCTCGGACCACGCAGCTCTCTGCAGAAATCTCTCCCCTGCCTCTGACATTTGGATGATTTTGTATTCAAATTAGCCAGGGTTCTTTCTATTTCCCTTTAGACACTTTCCAATCCCAGGTGAAAAATTTCATAGAGCAGGCTGACATTCTCCACCCTCCCCTCCTGCCAGCTCTTCTCCTGATGCATGACAGAGCCTTGACAGAAGAGCCTGAGGGGTGAAACAAAAGTGCTACTGTGTGTTGGAGATGATGTTTATCATTATTATTAATAGCTAGGGTTTAATGAGCTCTTTCTATGTTTTGGGCACGATGCTAAATATTTTAGCTGTTATTATTTTATTTGATCCTTTCAGCAGCATAATAAGGTAGAGATATTTTTATCCTCATTTTATGGATGAGGGAACTGAGGCTCAGAGAGGTTAATTAATTTGTCCAAGATCACACAGCTGATAAATTAGTGGAGCCAGAACTTGAATTTGGGTTTTTCTGTCTCCAAAGCTCACACTATAATGCCTAATCCCTAATCATTTTGATTCATGTCCCGAGGGACACATGGCATCTCAGAGATGCTGCAGAAAGAGATGAAATTTCAGTGCTGAATTTCATATTTAACTGTAGGAATTTTATTCTCAAACTAGATGCCTAAAGTTCTAGGGGTTCTTTTCAGAGATTTAAATCTCAGTGCACACATGCGTAGTCAAAGTTAGATGTACTTTATTTCTGGCAGCAAAGGCTGCTAAATTTTAGAATTGATTACAGAGAGAAGCTGAGGAATTCCCTGCCCTAGACCATCAGACAGAGCCAAAGCCCCCTATTTGGCTGAGAACGTGCAGAGAAGCCAGACTGGGGTGGGGGTCTTCTCTGGAGGTTCTTCCCGACTTTCCCATTGGCTCGGTTATTGTTTATATCTCAGTTTCTTTGAAAATGCTGTTTATGCTCCTGAAAGCCCCTCACCATGAGCCAGAGTAAGTGTATGTGTGTGTGTGTGTGCGCGCGCACGTGTGCATGCGTACACGCATATCTCATTTTAAAGCAGAGAAAGAAACCAACTCTCTTTGGCCTGGGGAAAGAACATTAATAAAGAGCCCAAGCAGATGCAGAGGATTAAAGTATTTTTCAAACTAACGATTTGATTGATTGCCCCTGAAGGCACAGCCAAAGAAGAACACAACTTACTTGGCTTCACAGTGAGCGCGGTCCCGTCCCCAAAGGTTAATTTGCCTCCACCGGTGTTACACAGTGTTCAGTGCTATTGCAATAACCTTGACTTGGGCCTCTAGGAAGACAGGTGGAGGTGGAGGAGGCAAGCAGGAAAACAAAACCTGAAATGACTGCCCATGGCCAAAACAATCTCCTTGTAATTAGGTTAGCATGTGGGATGAATACTAATAACTAGCAACTTCCCAGTCCAATTCTATTTGCTATAATTTTCCTTGAGAGAATGGGCCTTGGCAGGAGCAGCTCCTGGGAAGTTCACTCAAGGTGGCTACTGCATGGTCTCCTGGGATCCCCTCTTGTTTGTTGTTCCTGCAAGCCCTTTATCTATTTTCATCCAATTCCTGCCTCCCCCCTTCCCCTCGGCTTTCCCTGGGCCTTCCTCGTTGTGGAGGTTCACATATTTTCTCTGGGAGAAACTACATGGATCTTAAAAGCCAAGTACAACGCCTCAGAGGATATGTGCATTAATAACCTTGTTTTCCAACTGGTATCATGAACCACCCAACACAAACCAAGCAAAGAAAACACCACCTGTGTTTTGACAGCTTCTGCATGATGGAAGGCAGGCATCTTGGGAAGAATAATTAGCCAGAAAGAAGAACTTACTTGGTGTGACCAAGAGTTTGGTGCCCTTCCCGAAGGTGAGTTGGTAACTCCCGGCCCCAGAGTAGGCACAGAGTTTCCTTTCTTTGCAAAAACCCCACAGATGCTGAGAAAAATCAAACCGTTCACAGTATAGGAGCAGTGCTGACAAAAGCTCAGGCTAAAACAATAACCAGAGGACAGGCAGAAGAGAAGGGCTGTTACAGACACTTGCCATGAGGTGGACCATCTCTGAGTCCTACAGAGAATTGGCTGGATTTCAGAGGTCACCTGGTCCATCCTCCTGTCCTCAGCCAAGGAGTTCTCTAACCAAAGACCAAAGTATTCTTCAAGAGCTCTTGGGAAGATAACTCTCCTTTGCCAATAGCCTTTGCATTCAAGGATGTAACCGATCCTTTTATCTAACTGAAATCTGCCAACTGCAGTCTGAGTTCTCTATGTCTTGAGTTGCCTTCACTGAAGACAGGAGATTTCATGTCATACTCCAAGGAGAAACTTATCACAACTCACCCAACCAGTCCCAAGGGTCACCTTTACGGAGGAAACTGATACTGAAGGAAGAGGAGGTCAGGGTGAATATTGGCTTTATCTGTGATTTGGATTGCTTTTATAATGAGAAAATTTCATATATTACTTAGACAATTTAAAATGAATATCAACATTAGACAGAAACCCACAATATATTTAAAAGTGGCTCTTGGATCTCAGAAAAGCTTTCCTGTGCTCCCCAGACTAAGGTGTCTCAGTTTCTCTGTTCTAGGGTTTTGAGCTCCTGGGATCAGGGGAGAGAACTGGGCAGGATATGTGACCAGAACCAGTTGGAGAGGCTGAGGCCGGGGTGAGGTATGGGGCTTGCCCCTGATTATCTGGTTGGCTTTTGAATTATGTCAGAGTAACCTGTTCATCTTCCTGCCGAGTACTAACTTCTCAGCTCCTACTAGACTTTTCTTGGGGAAAAAAGCATTCATAGGTTCACTGAAAAATCATTTAAGCGTAGATGCTATTGCTGACAGGGATGGCCAGGGACACTTACTTGGAGTCACAGCAAGTCTTGTGCCTTTTCCAAAGACAAGTCGCCTGTCTCCTGAATCCCCACAGTGATTGCCTCCATCACAAAAACTCTGAATGCCTGGCCTTGGGGGTTTTCTGAGTGTTTCTTCATGGTAATCTTTTTCCCTGTGTGAAATCAGCCAGAAATCTCCCCGCTAAACCATAGCTTTTGTTTTCCCTTTGCACGTCTTTGCCTCCTTCTCCCTGGAAGCCCATACTGGCTTCCATACATGGAGTTGTGGCCTGAGAATGCATTTGTGAACCATCTGCAAACTTCCAGCTTATTGTTAGCCTGTGAAACATATTCCAAAGGAAACCCCTGTCTCTGGCCTCATAATGAACTCTTTGCTGTGCTAGGAATAAATAGGAGTGGCTGCTTTACCTAAATGAAGGAAAGGATTTGGAAAATGGCACAGAGTGAAAAGGCTCAACCCAAGATGTTGTTCTTGGCTGACACACCATCTTTGTTGCCTCTGGCATTAAAGTAGTTCTTAAAAAAGTTATCTCCTACTCATCCCTGGAACAAAGGAAATGCGAAGGCGTGGGGCACCAGAGCCAGGAATTTTAGCAGAGGCTGAACAGAGAAAGTGGGTCTTTTATGAAGAATGGAAGAGGAGGGGGTCATAGATAGGCTGGGGTCATTTCCGAAGCCACTTTGTTGAAGTCTGAAATCATCCTGGATTTAATGATGTGTCCAAACAAAGTCCATGAAGGGGTGGGGAGCAGCCTGGGTGGGGGAAGGGAAACTTGAAAATGACCCTTGACAAAGTTTCACAGTTTTTGACTCTTTAAATGTATAAACCGTGGAAAAGATAATTAATATTTAAGCACCAAAAGCATTGGTAGCAACTTTTCAAGCTCTAGAGGGGAAAGAATTTGATATCTGGCTGAACTGTGGAAGGGTCAAGGACTGGGCCTCTCTGTAGGACTCAGGAATTATAGGCTACCCACATGTCTTAGAGCCGAAGAAGCTTTTCCCACCCAACACCAAACCACTTTCAGTCAATGGGAGTCAATATCAGAAAATCACATGAACAGCACTTACTGGGGAGAACATGAAGCTGAGTCCCTCTTCCAAAGACAATTTTGCTAGCTGTTTGTTCACACTGTGATTGGGGCCACAACAAAAACTCCCAGTGACTCTTCAGGAAAGCTTGATGGCTATCTCACCTTCAGGGGACATTTTCCTTTCTACATAATAAACAGGCCTCGTTATCTCTTCTGTTATCTTTCTCTGTGTCTCCTGGTTGTTTTGCTTCAGTTTTATGCTGCTTGTTGCAAATATGCAGAGAGGAAATTGGACGACCTCATTTGACACTGAGAGTGAATGATAAAAGCAACAATTCAATGAATTCCTTTGTGATATCTAACACAATTCTGTGGTAGCAGGTGAAAAACGACTGAGCAGACAGCTACGGAGCTAGAAACCCACTCCTCAGAGCCTGAGGAAAGATGGGGGCAGGAAGGGACTACGCAAGACACACATCTGAATTTTACCTGAGACAGAACTGTTTCACAGAGCCCTCACCCTGGGCTCTGTTCTGGAGGGGCCGTACCACCTAACCCTGAAGATACCTTACCTGAGGTCAAGCACATGTTTGCTACACTGACTATTGATCTGCCCTAGCGAATGGCAGTGCGGGTCATCCATTGGCCCAGAAGGACTCTAGCCTTTCAGGGAATGCTGTTCTTTCACAGTCCATGCCTATGTTTTCTCACCACTAACAGATGGACACTGGATGGCATTACCACCAGTAATTGAATCCTTGTTTGACCCATAAAAAACCAAACCCCACTGTTTCCTCCTCATTGACTACCTGACCCCCAAAATGTCTTTATCACAGTTGTTAAAAAGGATTAGCATGGATTGGTCATATTTGCTAGATCTAAAGCAAACTTGGGCTTCCCAGGTGGTGCTAGTGGTAAAGAACCCACTTGCCAGTGCAACAGACATGAGACGTGAGTTTGACCCCGGGGTCAGGAAGGTCCCCTGGAGAAGGGCATGGCAACCCACTCCGGTAGTCTTGCCTGGGAAACCCCATGGGCAGAGGACCCTGGCAGGCTACAGTCCACAGGGTGGCAAAGAGTCAGACATGACTGAAGTGACTTAGTAGAGCCCAGCAAACAGCCCAAAGCAAAGTTATGGAGTCCTCTAGTTTGTTTCTTTGTCTTTGGTCATTTCCCACAGTTAAACCATTTAAAGATTAGGCCATTCTATTTCAAAGCTCTTTGGTCAGTTGGTCAGTCCATAGTTTCGGTTGTAACCTAATGTAGAGTTTAATAACTCATTCAGTCAACTTGACAACACCTGCCTCTTACTATTATTTTTTTGACTAGACATTTGGATGAGTCGCTTTGTTTCCAAAATGTATTGTGAAGAAACTGACATCCCAGGTGCGCCCCCAGGAATGCCAGGCTCCTGAATTCATTATTTCCCTCCTCCCCATTGAGGCATGTTCAAAAAGTTTTTACTCCCCATGGAGGAATTGATCATTAAACAAAAAATCCTGTCATCATGCCTGCCATTTTATTTCACTCTGAATTCCCTTTCAGGTGTTAATAAGCCATCTGGGATCGTCAATTTATCTCAGTTGTTTCTTTCTCCCATTGCATTTGAATAGTAAAGCTATGCTTTTAGTGAAATTTGACATGTATAGGACTAGATGTGGACCTTTGTCAAACTAGGTGGGATGTGGGATAATGTTTGGGTTTTATATTGGATCTTTTAGAAATAAATACATATGCAGGCGTGAGCGACAAAGAAGTTACCTTATCCACATGAGGAGCATTTAAAATGAGATAGATTCTCATTTTTAGTAAAATGGAAGACAAGTTCTGTGGGCAACATCACAGTAAACACACAAATCATTGCAGAGCATAGTTTCAGAGATACTGTGGCTGTAAATAACTGATGACTCCCGTATCTCTTTAAGAAGAGGAGCTGAGCTACCATATTAAAGGCAATTTGGGATGGTCTCATTCTGCATCCATTCATCATTATTGCTCTATTTTCAACAATCATGAATGTTTCATGCATTTGCAAAAGTCATTTTTCAAAAGGCACATTTGTCTACATATTAAATTAAATCTCTACTAACTTCACAGGATTTATTTGTTTGGTCAAGTATAAATAGAACAGGGCCACTTACTGGGCTTTACCACCACCTGGGTTCCAGTTCCAAAGAAGATCCTGGCATTGCCAGTCCCCACAGTATATCCTGCTTTTACTGAAACCCCTAGTGAAACCCCACCGCACATGTGGCTTGGGAGTGAAGGGGTTTTGGATTTCTCATGTTTTTTTTTCCTGTATTTCTGGAAAATGGTCTTTATGATAAGAAGAAAATACTGGTTCTGCTACAAAAAGCAAATAATTTTTATTTGAAAAGACCAAATGTAGGAGCTTTTAAGACCTTTTGCATTGTTAGGCTTCAATCTGCCATGGCCAAATCAACTAATCTGTTAACAACTCTTGTTCTCATATGCATGAGCTCAGCCCTAGACAGACAGGTTTGGAAAGATGATGCCTTCCTATACCCACAGGGATGTTTTCCAGCTTCAGAGCTGTCTGAATTCCTATCCAGACTCCACCCAAATGCCACGGTCCTGTTCCCTACTCGCTGATCAGGGTATTTCCAAGCTTTCTCACTATGTAATAGTGTCTATTTGGCAGCCTAAGAAGATATTTCACCAGGGAAGAGTAACAAGTGGCAAACCATCTCATCTTTTCCTAAAGAAGTGCCACCATGGACTCTTATGATGTTTCAGATGAACAAGAGAGTTATAACACACCATCTACTACACTTTAAGAAAGTCCAGTTCTGAAATAAATGAAAGAAGTGAACATTTTCTGTGATGAGAAAGATTGTATCCTAAAGACAAGGATAAGGGCACACAAGAGCCCTTTTATCACTAAGCTGAGCATTGGCTGAGTTTTAACATACATGTTAACACATACACTGATACTTGAAGAGAAGAGAGAGGAGTGAGCATCCAAGACGGTGACACCAGATCTTGGTTAAAAATAGGGCCTTGGTGACAGGATTTTAAACTTGGAGAGAGGAGACTAGATCTCATCCCCAACATAACTGTGACTTATTGCTTCTTCAGATTTGAAGAGCGAGTTAAATACTAATGTTCTTTCCTTTTAGCTTGGGAGCAGTGAGTGTCCAGAACATGCCAAAAGGATGTATTCTAGAGAAAATGAAAAGGGAAACAAATGCAGGACATATGGGGAAGGTGTTCCATGGATCACCATTTTAATACTGACCTAAACTATCCTAGGGCTTTCCTGGTGGCTCACTGGTAAAGAATTTGCCTGCTAGTGCAGGAGACGTGGGTTTGATCCCTGGGTCGGGAAGATCCCCAGGAGGAAGAAATGGTAACCCACTTCAGCATTCTTGCCTGGGAAATCCCATGGACAGAGGAGTCTTGTGGGCTGTAGTCCATGGGGTTGCAGAAGAGTTGGATATGACTTAGTGTCTAAATAACAACCACAGCCCACCCTAAGCCTCGTCTTTGGCCTCCCCTACCCTGCATCAGTTTTGTCTGCCTTCTTAGCAATCTCGCCAACCATAGCTCTCAGGTCTCTTTGGGAAGAAAAATAAGATGCTTGGACCGGCTCACATACAACTGCACGAATAGGCTAGGAGAGGTTGTATCTATCTAGATAAAGGTAGGACCAGAGCTGATAAATGGCCTGGAAATCAAGTTCACTGAGCAGAAAGCCTGTAACATTTAGATGAGAAGAATTTTTCTACAGGGGTTTTCTTCCTGGGATTTATCTTAACACTAGCCCATTTCCCCTTCTCCGACTTTGTGGTGCTATGAGGAGATTAGGACATTTGAGAGCCTAATAGATAAGGAATGATGGAGGGGTAAGAAATCTAACTTTATCCTTCCCTTTCATCAAAGAGTGGCTGTTCCTTCCCACTTGCTAGGGACACAGAATCCCACTACTCACGTACTTGGCTTGACAGAAAGCAGCGTGCCAGTCCCAAAGATGAGCTGGTTATTAGCACCCCCATAATTCACACAGCCTTTCAGTGCTTTACAATAACCCACAGGAAGGGGCAAAATGATGGAGGAAAATGGGCCTAGTCTTCCCAGTTTAAGAACTCCTGAGTCCTACTGCTTTGAGAACTGACTTGCCAGGTATCCCTTTAGGCTCCGTACACCCCTCACGTGCCCTGACACGACCTTTTACATGACATCCTTGTGGGGCTCGTGCTGAGGTCCAGAACCTCAGGGGGTTCTCCAGCAAATGGCCAGAAACTTTGCAGGCATCTGCTTCCCCACACAAGATAGCAACCAGAGACAAGGATGTTGGGGAAGTGGCAAACACTGCTTTCATCCCCTGGCCTTTGACTGTGGCTCTTGGCCTTTTCTCTGGCCTTCTTTTTTGACAAAGCAAGACTGGTTATACCCTTGGGAAAGCATTCCAACCATCTTAGAGGGAATCAACCTTTGTAACAGCCCAACTCTGCTCTTTTGGAGGGCGAGTTAAGCACTGTTCACTCTGGAAGCAAGCAGATCAAACAAGAGAGTTGGTGGCTGACACTGCTTCTCGCTGGGAGTGAAAAGCCCTTTTGGGTCGAGTGTCTTGTCTCCAGCAGGCTGGATTGTTCTTAAAAATATAATTTGCATGCTATGCCTCGTGTATTATTCAACCCATGTCTCCTCTCCCTTACAGTCACATCTCTGAGACTTACCTGGCTTTATAATTAGCTTGGTCCCAGAGCCCCAGATCAACTGATAGTTGCCATCCACACAGAGACAAAAACCTTAACAAAAACCTTCACTGTCCTTCTGGGGAGCCTATTAAAGATAAGTCCCAGATAAAAGTCCAGAGCCAAGCACATAAAACAGTGTAGGAATATTGACTATTGAAGATTATTTGCTCATTTAATTACATTTGATTCCTTTGCCCATTTTAGATTTCAGACACAGATGATGAAATCAAATGACTAAACATCTAAAGTCAATCTCGGTCTCTCTGCACACAAGGGAAGAGTAATTCATAAACAGTTTTCAAATGGGAGAAGCTGAACTTGCTTCACCTTCCCCAATACTTTAAATAAAAATGCAAACGAGAAAAACAGATCATTTGTCTGGAGTCATGATGCATCTGACTGTCTTATTTTCACTGCTGATAAGATTCTAGTCAGTACCATGGTATTCACACATAGATTGAGCTGATTTGGTTTACAGAAACTTCTCTCTTCGAGAAATGGTATCCTGGGGGAACGAGGACCAGACAGCCAGAAGTGGGGAAAGCCATACAGAACACAGCGTTGGGAAGGGTGGCCCACAGTACCATGAGGATGAACCAAAGCCAGTTGACTGTTTATACAAAACACCTTTGCAAAATCTCTGCTTGGTTTCTAGGACTTACTTGGAAAAACTTGTAATCTGGTTCCAGCCCCAAAGATGAATTTGTTGTTGGTGGTGACACAGTGATACAAAGGCCTACAAAAACCCTTGAGCCTAGCAAGGCTCTCTGCCCACATCTGGCCCCTCTGCTTTCTCCCTATCTCTGACACCAAAAAATCACCAGTGGCAAAGAAGATCTGGGCATACATTTCAAACACCCATGCAATCATCAAACAGTCAGTTTTTGTTTTGGTTAAGCTCCATCCCCGGTGAATTCCTATGGCCTGTGCTTATTATGTTTTCAATTCACAGAAGTGACAGCTCAAGATAATTCACCATAAGAAAACAAGGAATCTCAGGCTGTAATCCCAGTTCTGACTTTTTTGGTTTGACTTAAATAATTTAACTTGTCTGCGCTTTGGCTTCTCCCTCTGTGAAATTATGTGTGATGATGTGTGATGCTGTTTACTTTCTCCGAGGATGCTGTGAAGGCAAAAGGGCTGGTGAGAGAGCAGTGGGTTACACGCAGCAATGCATTTTGAATAATGTAGGGGGAAATTGCTTATTTAAGCCAAGATATTATTAACACGAATAGGAGGGAATATGTTAGCTAAAGTGTATTGCTAAAATAACTAACAAAAAGCTTTCTGAGGAAAAGCTGAAGGGGACTGTATCTATCTTGTATGTTTTCCCCCAAGAAAGTTAGTGGACACAGTCACTTAATCTGCCAGAGAAGACAGGCCTGGAAAAGGTCTGCTGAATTCTGAAGTCTGACTGCCGGGGGATAAGAAGAAAGACTGCTCTCCCACAGCAGTGATGAGCATAGATTAGGTTCCCACCACGTTCTAATTTCCCTTTGCTGTTGGCAGCATTAGCGGAAATCAGTCGAAGTTATGTCTGAAAATGAATTTGATCGCCTTAATGGTCAATCCTGCGGTGCGTCTAGATCCAGAAATCGTATTCCATCAGCAACTAGCTGGGAAATGGGGGTGGGGGGATAACTCCTTTATTTGATTGACATACTAACCCACAGAAATGAGAAGAGATGCTTATACTTACGAGGTATAACAATCACTTGAGTGCCAGACCCCAAATGCAGTACCTCCCCAAAGGCTGACTGTCCACAATGGCTGACTCCACTACAAAAACCTGCCACCCTTCAGAGCCACATATGTGGAATCAAGGTGGAAGCTACAGTTTTCCAGGGAGGAGGGGGCTCAGACACATGTATCACGAAGGCCACGGTGGTCCTCATTCTGTGACCGACCTTCCTCCAGAGGCTCTCCCTCACCCTGGGCCCAGCCCCAGCCTAGATACAGGCATTCGGTACCCAGGGCGGCCGGGAGGATTCCCTCAGGTGCCTGAGCTTTTGGAGGGTCACTCATGGAGTTGAGGACAACACCATCAGAGTATGTCTGGCAGCCTCTTTGGTATGTGGTGGAGTTGGTGCTGGGGTGGGCATGAGACTCAGGGATCACAGGAGAGAGAAAGGAGTTAGAGGAGTGGGAGAAGGAAGGCACGGAAAACAGAAGAAGGGTAGACCCACAGAGCAACAGCTGATGTCAAAACTCGTCCTGCTCTGATGTGTGAGAACACAGGAGTTCTAGAGGAAAAACATGTTCCCAGCTCTGTCAGTCACCCTGACATACTTAGTGCTATTTTCCCTCCTGTAACAACCTCTCGTATGCAGCTAAGAAGGGGTGCACTGCAAACGGAGACCCCCCGCCGCCCCCCGTCTTACTCTGTTTCGTAGAACCATCTGACCAAATGTTCTACACGAAGGGGCAGGAATGGCAGCCACAAAAGATCCTCTGAATCTGTTTCTCTGTTTCTAATTAGGCTGTCAATCTGCTTAGCTAATAATTCCTATGAAGTGTCTTAATCTCTTCCAAGGAAAGGAGTCATATAAATGCAAAACAGCAGCAGCCATAAGTCAAATGGCTTGCTGGGTGTCTTTGTGCGCAGAGTTGCTGTTGAATAGATGGAAAACGTGCTGTGTGGAGACGAGACAGACAAGGGAAAAAACACAGCAGCATTTGTTTTTATTAGGCTGAGTCTATACAGCACAAAGTAAAACAGATCTGGCAATTATTTAGGTAACGTGACAGCCAATTCAGGCCATTTTGAGCCCAAAAAAGGTTTCTCAAGGAAATGCCTAAATATTTGGATCAGCTGCCGACATTAATCAAATTAACTGGATGATTGTGCTGTGCAGACACAAGCTAATAAATGTGCCCTGAGATGGTTCTCCCGAAAGGGTTACATATTATAAACTTATCATTAAAACTGGCCCAATATTTACACCCACTCTCTTCATTTTGGCACTGCAATTGACATTTTCCATTTTTTCTTACAACATGTCTTACATTTAGAGCTGCAAAAGTAAGGGTGACCTTCTCCCTGGAGAGTCTTATCTGGTTAATACACGGAAGCTCATTTAGAAATTCATTAGGTGTCTGGGATGTGAGAGCTGGTCATTATAGATTAAGGGCTTTTTCTCAAGTGGCAAAGAACTTACGGGGGAGGATGGTGAGGCTTGTTCCTGTCCCAAAGACAAGCTGCTTTGCTCCAGAAGTTAACACAGTGTTTCTGCCCAGTACAAAAACACTTTACTCTGGGCCATTTTCTTCCTCCTCTTTCTCTGTGAAGCTCACCGGGGGGATACTATACACATTTTGACTCTTTTGACTCCTACTTGATGATAGCCTTTTACCAACCATCCTATGGAAAAAAATGTTATTTTCCATGTTTCTTAGAAAAAAAAATCCAAATTATCAATAGTCTCCCATTTTTCTTCCCCATTTTTTCACATAAAAACTTATCATTTTCATGTTACCCATCTTCCCTTTGAAAGGCAATTCTTAAGAGAATTCTAGTGGCTACTGGGGTGGTTCTCACTACAGTATGTTATTACGTAAAATCACCTTTATTTTTGGTACACTTCTTACACTTGACGTTTTTATGTCTCCCATCAAATTGTATTCTCTTGGTCTTGCCTAGAAATTCCAGACCTAACTCACCTTAAGTCCTGCTCCTTTTTTTTTTTTTTGCCACTAACTGAAACCAAGTGAGTTAGAAAAGACCGCACCAGCCAAGCTTTACCCACATTCCCCTTACTAGTGTTAACTAAAGATGAAATCTAAAAAATAAAGAGTCTTTGATAAGTTGAAAAGGCAGAGAAGACTAACCAAAGAATGAGCTGAATGGGTAACTCTGGACTGTTCCGGAACATCAGACCTACCTGGTTTTACTTGTAACATTGTCCCCTGCCCAAAGGTGAGTCTTCCTGTGTTTCCTGAGCCACACTGTAGTGCTCTGCTTTACAAAAACTGTAAAAGGAGAGCCTTTTCCTCCCTCCAGCAACCTGATCTAGTAATAATAGCTAATATTTATTGGAGACTCACTATGTGTCACTGTATGTAAGGCCCTTGGTCAGTATTAACTCTCTTAATCTCATAACAATGCAGTGCTATAGGTACTGTTCTTATTTCCACTTAACAGATGAAAAAATGAGGCATAAAGAGATTAGGTAACCTGCCCGAAGTCACACATATAGCAAGTAGCAGAGTTAGGGTTTACCCAGGCAGTTTGATTCCAAAACTCACCTATAGTGGCTAAACCTTTCATTGGCCTTAAACAAATTCTGGGTTTCCCTTTAAAGTGTGCATCCCCATAACACTGACTAAATAGTTAGCTCATCAATCCTAATAAAGGTGCCCTGAGAAGGTTCTCCTGGAAGTCTTACATTTCATAAACTTAACATTAAAACTGGTACAATATTTATATCCACTCCCTTCATTTTGGCATAGCAATTGACATTTCCCATTTTTTCTTGCAACCCATGACTTACATTTAGAGTTGCAAAGGTAAGGGTGACCTTCTCCCTGGAGAGTCTTATCAAGTTAACACACAGAAGCTCATTTAGAAATTCATTAACGCCTCTATCAGAGATGTCTTTCCCAAATCCTCTGAGCTCACTGTATCACTCCTGTTCCTCTCCCCACAGCTCCAGCCTGGAGCTCCAGAAATTCCCTGGGAGCTAGCCAAAGCCACAGCAAACACTGCTGGGAACCAGTCTGGTTGTACAAGCGCAATTCTGAGCAGGGTGGGTGGTCCCTAAGATGTTTCTGATGAGTCTTGGAGAGAAGAACTCTTCAAGAGAGCAGAGTTAGGATGAAACCAACTTCCTTCCCTGTTACTTCTAGTAAATCTACCATAAGACTGTAAGCCAAAGAGAACTGAGAGATGCAGAAATCACATGGTAGGTTTGAGTCATGCTGGATAATCCGTACTAGGGAGATGCTCTCCAGGGAGGCCACTGGGAGGGCCCTGAGTTCTGAGAGTTCCCAGCAGCACTTGAGTTATCTTTGGCTGGAGGCTAACAGGATTCACCGATGGCCTGCGTTGATGTTGGTACAGTGTAGACTAAGGAGGCTGTGATACATGATGTGTAGTTTCCCCTTGTCTAACTTTTGATGCTTCCTGATGGCTATTTTGAAATGGGCCACCTGTTTGCTCTGTAAGACAACAGTCTAACACTCCAATTGCTTTCCCACCAGGCACATCCGAACTGTTCTATCTAGTTATTTTGATTGAGAGGTAGGCGAGGACTCAGCTTGGGTGGACAAGAGAAGAACACTACTCATTACCGCACATTTAAAACTTTCTCTCTAAAGAGGAGACAGTTTCTCAGATACTTCAAACTACAGAGACAGATTTGAGAGAGTTAATTTGAAGACTCACTTGGATTTACTGCCAGACTTGTCCCCAGTCCCCAAATCAGCTTATTGTTGTTGCCAATATGACACAGTCATAGAAAGCTTTACCGAAACCGACCAGGCCAGTGTGTACCAGGAAATCCCTTTCAATCCCCAAATCTAGCCAGCGTGCTCCTCCAGCTGGGATCCTGGCCAAAGAAGCAGTGGGGAAGACTGCTCATAATCGTGGCCAGTTCACAGCATGGTTGGGACACAAAGGCTCTTCTGAGGTTACGTATTTCATCCCCCAACCTCCAGACCAAGCTGTCCTCTCACCAGGCCAGCAAGGCATGGCAAAATCCTCACAAATTCGCTGGAGAGATTCTTCCACTCCAGTGCTCAGCTGTCCCTGAGTTCAACCCAGACTCTCTGATGCAAATGGTTAAGACAAAAAGGACAAAGAATCTGTTATCCCCCAGCTTATTTGTTTCTGTTCCAGATAATTACCTATGTGCCCGTTTTCACATGTACATATGGCATATATGCATGCTGTATCATTATTAGGATTAATGGTTAGAATTAACTTTAAAAACATCGGGTGGAGAAAGTCCTCAAATGGAGTTCAGTGCTATGGTTTCCTTTAGAAATCGGAACATTCATTATAGATTCAGCAGAGATACTCACGAGGTTTGACCATTAACCTTGATCCCCCTCCAAATGTGAACACGTTGCCTGCATTATTATTCACACAGTGATCTTCAGCTCAGCAAAAACCTCCTAGAAACTGAACTAAGTTTTCCCTAAAGATTTTCTGGAAGAAGCGATACCGTGAGCATGGAGAATATTAAGTAATTGTCACAGTAATAACCTGGCACAGAATCATAGCTCCAGCTTGGAGTTCAGAACTGTTTCCACATTGGATGAATGGAGGGTATTCTTTCTAAATATTCTAAAGAAGGAATTTTCCCACAAAAGCCCAGAATACTTTCCCATAAAAACCCAGACTGCCAAAATCCTAGCTGTCCTCTGGTGCTTTAGATAATAATTCTCCTGAGGTTCTGAAGATCATGTACCTCGTTTGGACAAAGTAGGAACAGTTCCTGTCCATAGCACCAAAGCAAAAGCAGTCAGAGACGCTGTCATCGCAATGATAGAGACTGAGGGCAGCTGCTACTGCCCACCCGGCAAGAGGGGTGGGCACGTTGGTCCACCCTTTCAGGATGCTGGAGCCTGGCTCTGATGCCCAGGCTCTTGAATTGTAAGGGGATTCCTGCTTTGTTCTCATTCCAAAAAATTAGAGACAGTTGCAGGCACTGGTCAGCCCTGGAGCTCACCCTTGACTCCAGCTCCAGACCTTTCATCCCCAGCTTGGACAATCGCCAGGAAAAGGACTTTCACTACTTTCTATCTTTGTCCTAGTGGAGACTTTTCCTTTCTAACTGTCCCTTTCCCAGGAGATAACACAAGCCAAGGACTAACCTAAAATCATTCTTTTAAAGGTAGCTTTTCCTGTTCTGTCAAGGTGATTCTCTTGAACCTCTCTTAATTTTGAGGTAGCTTGAAGGAAAATCTGAGAAGAATTTTACCTTTTACTTCCACTGTTGAGTATAGGGCAAAGTGTCCCCTGCTCTTCCCCACCTCTGGGCACCGGGAAGGGACCAGGGGCTTAACAATCAACAATCCGGAATGGACCCCTCCGGAGGGAAAACAAGAAACATGCAGGAAATATGGCAGCCCATACATTCCTACTTGGGTTAAGTCAGTGTTGTTCTCCTCCAGAGAATGTCTTCCCTCCTCTCCACACCAGTTACAGGATCATCTCCTTCCTTCCTACTTTGCTATTTGCCTGTTGGATCTCTTACCCAAGCCTCCATCCTTTTGAAGAAGGGATATAGTTTCTCAAGTTGTCCTGTGAAATGAAGTCTGGTGACATTGTGCTGGGTCTCCTGGCTGAGAAACAATTTGTTTCATGTCTGCAAGTCTGCTTTCATTGGTGGGTCTGTGGAGTCTGATTTATGGACACCAGGTTCAGGTGTGGGCAACTGTAAGCATTCGGGGGAAGAAGGTGTCCAGTTTGCCTGGAGCAGAGCATTTGAGAAAGGGAACAGCTGGAAAGAGATTTGGAGAACAGAAAGGGTCCAGGTTTTAGAGAGCCTGCTTTCCTGGTGACTCAGACAGTAAAGAATCTGCCTGTAATGTAGGAGACCTGGGTTTGATCCCTGGTCAGAACATCCCCTGAAGAGGGGAATGGTTACCCACTCTAGTATTCTTGCCTGGGGAATTCCATGCACAGAGGAGCCCTGTAGGCTATAGTCTTTGGAGTTGCATGAGTCGGACACGACTGAGCAACTATCTTTCACTTAATTACTTAAGTCACAGGCTAAGAAGTGGACATGACGGTTTCTCAAAACATGAATGCCTAGATAAAGCATTGAATTGGATGAGGGAGAAAGGCACAAAGAGGATAGGAAAAGCACGTGAAAAATGTGGAATGAGAGTACAGTTTTGAAAAGAATTCCTGTGTTTAGAGGAATCTCTCAAAGTCTTAAGCCAATAAATGTTTTCTAGTAATTAATATAATTCTTAGGAAATTGGTGGTAAGTTCATGTTGGTGAGCCCCAAGCTCGCCTTCATCCCTCCTGTCCAGAGTGGAGGGACCCAGAATGGCCACTCCAGGCAGCTGCCATTTTTGCCTCCATAGTTTACAGCAAGTATTTCCCTTATGTTTCCTTTGCCTCTCAGATACCAACAACATTTAAAATAATCTGTCTTATAAATAAATAAATAAATAAATAAGTATAACATTGTATTAAAAAAAAAATCTGTCTTGCCTGTAATACTCACTTGTTAAAACCTGCAGCCTAGTACCTGCTCCAAAGACGTATTTGTAGCTTCCTGAGTCACAGTGCTATATGGCTCTACACAAACCAACATAGGGTTCCCCTTGTCTTACAGTAGCTTTGGAGTCAATTAGCAAGATATCGTATGCACTTTTTCCATGGGAAGGTTTTGCCCTCATGTTTTTCTAAAAGGGATTTACTTGGGATAACATCTCAGTTCATATTGAAGTCTTCTTGCTTTGGTTAGGTCTGGGCTTGCAAAACTCCCTCAGTCTTATGCTATGTTTATCTTAAGCATGTTTATTAAGTAAAGAGGCTGTTTTAATAAACATGTCAGGATTTAAACATATAAATTATGGTTGAACCCTTCAAAGTACTCTCTTTAGGATCAGTTTATGGGCCACACATACATAACAATGACCTTACTTTACAGTCATTCATTTCTTGGAACCACGATAGTACCAGTAATTATTTTGAATCCCTCCTTTATTTATAAGTCATGGCTCCAAAAGCCTCTTGCTTATTAACGAAAATAAAATTCACCTTCAAAAGATAAAACCATCAAGGCTGCTACAGAAAGAATGTTCCAGGCCTTTTGAGGGCAGATTCAAAGGAGGAGGTGAGCAATGGACAGTAGGGTGTGTGTGGGGGACTGAAGTGCGTGTCACTTCAGGCTGAGTGGCTTGACTGGGCCACTCGTTTACATGTATAAACTGTTTGTTAACAAATCAACCCGGTTACTTATTGTCACACCCAGTTCAGGCACAGAGGGTAGCTGACAAAAATACAACTGAAATGTGAGATGGCAGGCATTTCTGCAAAAAGTGTGCATGGAAGGCACTCCGGTTTCTAAAATTCTAACAGAAAAAACCCAAACCCAAACCCCGGAGCACTGAACTCTGCAAGGGTGGAGATAGTGTATAAATTTTCAACACTGCTTGTTGTAATACATCTTTCCTCCCCTCTCCCTGACAGCTTTACAACTCAGATAAACACCCTGCTTTATCACAGGCAATCCACTGGCGACAGGGAGGCTTCCAGAGTACTGGGATTCTCTGTCCCTCCCGCAGAGGAGACTCAGCCAGGCTGGGTGATGGGAGAAGTCTGTGTGGGGAACTCCTCTGTCCCCAGAGTGAAGGAGGAGGCTGTCCACTGACATGACCCACTGAGGGCCGTCCTCACACCAGAGAAAGTTGGATTGTTCCACTGTTCTCCCAGCAGAGGAAAGCCACGAGAAGCTTGTAACTCCTGCTGCCCACCCCTCACACGAACCCTCAGTCCACCTGCTGGATTTTCCAATTCCAGCAGGTGTCACGGCATAAGTGCAAGTGGCTCCCCAGCGCTTATCTGTTAAGGACACGCTTCTGCGGCCACACGCTGCTGCTTGGGCAGCCTCCCTTTTCATTGGTTTGTTTCTGTCTCTATCACCAAGCTTTTCTGCCTCTTATCTCTGCTTTTCCCCCAAAGCCTCAACGTGCTTTGTGGACCTTCAAGAAACACTGACTATGGTATTAATACAATTTATCAAACTCCCCACAGGACTGATAACTAAATCCAGCCTCCAGGGAAACATGTATTCATATCTGACTCACACATCCGACATAGTTAACAACTGCATGCTAAACGAAGCAATTAAGTTCAGCTGCGTTTCAACAGGTCCCTTTTAATGGCTCTCCAGAAAGGATCAGGAGTTAACCGTAAGAACTCACCGGGTGTGACCAGCACTGAGGTGCCTTGGCCGAAGTGGAGCCCATAGGCGGTGTTGAGCTCCACAGTGCACCTTCTCTAAACAAAAACCCCTCTCTTCCTCATGGGACCCTCCATTAAATCTAAGGTCTAAACACCCATCACCCTGCAGTCACACAGACCACGAGTCTCTCAGGGCCCTCTTCCAGGAGACCACTGCTGAGAAGGTCGCTCACTCACCACAGTGAGGTGGGCGATCACTCCTGAGAAGCGCCAACCTGGGGAGGGGGCCCTGTTATACGTTGTGAAACCCTGTGTCCAGCAGAGGCCAGGCCTCTCAGAACTGAGGCCAGCCAGGGGCCTGGACCAGGGCAGCTCTGTGGGCTCATGGCTGAAGGGCAGGTAAATTTCTTCTCATTCTCTCCAGATTGTGCTTTAGTTGCACTCATTGATTAGTCTCTGAAATCCCCCAATACTTACTTGGTTTAACAGAGACTGTAGTGCCTTTTCCAAAGATGAGCTTTCCTTGGCCGCTCCCATCATTCACACAGTCATATGAGACCTTACAATAATCAGTGGGTGGGAAGGATTCAGGGGGAGACAGAATAAGGGAGACCACTTGCCCTCTAGTGAAAGTCTTACTGCTTTGCAGCCTCAACTCCCAGTACCTTGGCAGGGATAGGACATTTCTCTAAAAATAACAGCTGGTGGTGCGGATAGATCTGAGCTTGATCTTAAACCCCCAGTTTTGCTCCCATAACACTGAGTTCTGATGGCTGACTCATGCCTGAGACATGTGGAACAATTGCAAGGTCAGGCAGAGATATGCCATCTAGCACGGGGTCAGAGAGTGGCTATTTTGGGGACTAGGGACCATGCCACTTTCATAGTTCTTACAAAGAATAACAACAACCATAAAATCCAATAAAAACCCAACAAAGGAGCCGACTGTGCTCCTCTCGGAGATGAGGAGGGATCTTCTTGAGGAAAACCTGATTTCTGAGTTGTTTGGTTTTTTTAAATTTGGGTTTTGCATATTATCATTAGCATTTTTATATATCCAGAGCCAAGGAAGAAACCAACAAAAATTTCTACTTCTTCGTGGCCTAATTCTTAGGATTGCCAGAACTCATCAAGGAAAGCACTCCAACCAGCTCAGGTACAAAGAAGCCAGGTGCATCTACCCTGGGGAGCAGCAGTGTCCTAATCCTGCTAAACTGCACGGAATAGCACTGCCTTTCAGACTGACCCGCTTCCCTCACTTACTTGGTTTTACCGTCAGTCTGGTCCCTGCTCCAAAGCGTAGGTCGTTGTTATAATTGCCACAGCAGTACACCCTCTAACAAAAACCTCCCAAGGAAAGCTTGCAGCCAGGCTCCCAGTGTGGCAGGGGCAGGGGGCAGAGGCACCAACTAAGGCCACAACACAACTGTCCCATTCTCCTCTCTCACAGGAATGGAGCCATTTGTCATACTACTAGGCTGTACAAGGGGGCACTTCTCAGCGCACTGAGCACAGCTAATCCAGAACCCAAATTGGCACTCTGAGACATAGAATCAGCTCTCTAACAGGTTCCCAAATTAGGTATAAACCCATGCCACAAACAAATCATGCCCAAATGCATGGTGTGTCTTCAGGGACCACTGGATATGAGTTACTGCCTGGTGGCATGCTCCAGATTGTTGATAATTTGCATCTTAATTATGGGTTCAAAATACTCAAACTGCTCATCTATATAATTTCACGTTAATTATCACGTAGTTATTTCATAATTGGTAAATAATGAAACATGGCAGTGTGTTGGGGGAGAGGGTTGGTTTTTCATTAGGTTTTCAGAGGATCGAGTGTCTTACTCTACCAAGCGTCTAACCCAACAATTCCTCTCAGAAGTTGAGTGTGTAGGACATTAAGCAAGTTTCCTGAGAGTCACTCAAAAACAGTCATTAGAAGGTCACTCTAGCCCACTTCCTCCCATTTGCACATCATCCTTGAAAAGTTATCTGGAAGAGCAGGGCTCTCTACTCTCTATTTGAGAACCCTTTTCATTCTGTTGCTCAGAGTGACATAATCCTGGTGATAAATTCCCAAACCTGCTGCTCCAAAGAAAACAGACAGAGTAACAAAGAAGGAAAGAGCTTCAAGTAGGGAGAAGTCTGTTTTCACAGGTGGATAGGAAAGCCTCAGTAGTAGAAATAAAAACCAGTACAAATACTGATGGAATGCTGGTACCCTCAGTGAGACCACCTCCCACTGGAACAAAGGCAGGGCAACATCCAGCTAGGATATCCCCTCCAGAGCACTCCTGTTTCAGAGGTTTCCCTGGTGGGTCAGGAGTAAAGAATATGCCTGCCAATGCAGGAGATGTGGAAGACACGGGTTCGGTCCCTGGGTTGGGAAGATCCCTTGGAGAAGGAAATAGCAACCCACTCCAGTATTCTTGTCTGGGAAATCCCATGGAGAGTGGAGACTGGCAGGCTATGTACAGTCCATTGGGTCGCAGAGTCAGATGCAACTGAGTGACTGAACACACACACACACACACACGGTTGTTACCTTATGGTTCTTGTTACCTACCAAGGGTGACCTGAAGTCTCGTTCCAGTCCCGAATATGACTTTACTGCCACTGCCCGTGTTACACTGTGAGATGCTCCATGACAGGAACCTGCTGCTGGTCTCCATCCTACACTGTTACTCAGAGCTCTCCCCGTGGACAGGCTGCCCAGGCAAGCCCTTGGGGATCGCTTTTCATCCATCTCCCAAACTCTGCAGCATTATCCCTAGGAGGGTGGTGGGGCTCTGGCCAGATACTACCTGTTGTGGCCTCTTTAACCTCAACTCATCATGGAGTGCTGGCTAGCTGATGAAGACTGAGAAGTTGTCAAGTTCAACTCCCCAGACGCTGGGAATTGAACTCCTTGTCCTTTCCCTTTCTGGGTTTTATGTTAACGAGTCTCTCTTGTCAGAATTTGATGAGAGATGGGACTCAGAAAGCAAATGATTAATAACTGTTCTAACTTAAGGTCCCTAAGTCAGGCAGAGAAGAGGGCATGAAGACAGAAAAGGAGAAACGATCAAACTTCTATCCACACAGCCATGTCCACAACACCCATGAGAGTCATTTTCATTGCAAAGGTGCTGATAACAAAACGGTCGCTCTATATTCATGCTTCAGTCTCAAGTGGTATCCTTTGTCTGCCAGAATCCAGAATCCCCAGTAATGGGGCTACACTCACAATAAGCACCCAGGAGCCCCCCCAGACTATCCCCTCCCATATCTACACATCTCAAAAGAGCTTGTGTCCTTAGGACCTTGCTGATATGCCCATGGGACCAGAGGCTTATCTGCAGGGTGTGGGAATGTTCCCGTGCAGTCCGCATTGAGGTCCCCAGCTCTCAGGCAGAAGCACTTACGGGGCTGGATGATGAGCTGAGTCCCTTTTCCAAAGAAGAGTCTGTTACCTCCTCCTGTATTCACACCCCATGTCAACCCTTTACATAAACCTCTCTGCCAGAGACCCATGCCCTGAACCTTCAGAACTTCTAGCTACAGCTGCTCCAAAGCCCACAGACACCAGAACAGCTCACAGCCCTGCTGAAGCTGCTGGTCATTTCTTCCCCTCCCTTGTTGCTGTCGTAAAAACTCAAAACACATAATGAGATAAGGGGACTGGAGATGAGGGCTGGGGCTGCCAACACATGGCTACCAACTGCACCGCTGTCGGTTTCTTCATGAGAGCGGACAAGGTCACAGAACACACGCCTGTCACGTAGGAGAAGATGGGGAGGACAGAGGCCCTTAGCCACAGACATTTAAAGGGGCTATGGTTCGTACATCTGGCATGTAAAACAGGACAATGCAAAAACTATGCTAGAACAAATAATAGGAAGAGTCATAAATGTTTCACTTTCCTCTCAGACTTACTGGGCCTCACTGCTAAATGCGTCCCGGTCCCAAAAGTCAGCCTGTTTTGGCTGCCACTCTTCTCACTGTTGTCAGCAGCTTTACAGAAACAGGGCAGACATCTGTCATGAGTGTCAGCTCACCAACCTGTCTGGCTGGCTTTCTCCTGACACCGATCCCAAAGTGCCCTACAAACCAAGCAGTGCACATCTTCCCTCACACCTCTCCAAGTCACAGGCTCAGGATAAATTTCTCAGCTCAAAACCACAGGCTAAGGTTTCTATCTGACAAGTCTAGACACCCAAACAGCAAGCAGTGCGGTCCCGCAGAGACGCTGACATTTAAAAAAAAAATTTAAGTTCTATTTCAAACCTTAAAAAAATTTAAGCTTTCTTTTAACATCAGTTAATTGGTGTGTTTAATTCTCTCAAAGGCAATGCATGGGAATTATTTGAAAAATTAAAAAATCTACAGTTTATAATAATACTAAGTTTATATAAAACCCCCTGGTTACCTTTGAGGAAAGTAGGAAACCATTCAATATTCCCAAACTAGTAACTACAAGGAAAGAACCAAGTGTGTACTCTTGCATTTCTTATAATTGCATGGGAATTCTTAAGTGAATCACATTAACAAAGTGTTTGTGTTGCACTGAAATTTCACTTTTTCTTCCTTAGAAACAAAACCTTCTAAAATAGAGTCTAGCTGATTTGTTATGAAACACAGGTTGGGATTAAGGTGTGCGTTTTATACTCACGAGGCTTGACTGTCAAAGTGGTTCCTGAGCCAAAGATCAGTGTGTTTCCAGAATTCACACAGTATCAAACTCCTCTACAAAAACAGCTCGTGGGTCTAAGCATATGGGGTGGTGTGGGGGTGAGTGACTTGGTCTTGGAAACAGAACTCTTCCTCTCTGCATATAGGACGTGCTGGGTTTTGGCCAAGAAGTCAAAGATATTGGAGTTATCACAGAAACTTCCAAATTTGAAAAGTTCGATTGTGTATGGAGTTTCCCTTGTGTTTGCTCTTTGCTTCTTGAAGTAGGATAAATGCTATGACTCTTCTCTAGAAGGAACGAACGCTCCAAAGATTCAGTACATCTTTTCTTTCAGTGCTTTTCTAACCCTCTAGCAGAATTTTCTTTCATCTCATTAATCCTAATCAGACTCCCCTGTTACAAACATTTCTACTCTGTTGTGATGTCCTCCAACTTCAAAACCCATAGCAACCACCAATTAGTAAAAATTTCTGGATGCATTGATTGGAAACAAACTCTTTGCAGCTGGCTTCCACATACAGTTTTTGAGTATTTGGGGCTCTGAGTTGGTTTAGAACCACTCTGACCGTCCCCTGCTGGGGAAAGCATACTTTTACTGAGTTGCTCTTGGTAGCACAGAGGAG
This sequence comes from Cervus canadensis, assembly GCF_019320065.1. NCBI lineage: Eukaryota > Metazoa > Chordata > Mammalia > Artiodactyla > Cervidae > Cervus > Cervus canadensis. The sequence goes on from NC_057391.1 coordinate 20,910,527, forward strand.
AGTGACATTTTCACTGAGTGAGTTATGTTTTCACCTGGGGACAGTCCCGTGAACACTTCTGGCTACTGACCATCACTGGGTCCCCACAGCTCAGCTCTGTCACTGTCTTGCTTTGTAACTCTCAGAGCTCCCTTTCCCTAGATACAGAGCGGAGAGAGTACCACTCCTCTACCTTCTCCAGACAGAGAAGAAAAAGGCTTTGAAGCCTAAAGGTGCTTTATCCAGTCTAGCTGGGAGATGCTTTATAATGTAATTTTCACTACAATAGTCTGAACCATCCAAGTCCTCAATACTCATGCCTTTAATTTCTAAGGCAGAAAAAAGAGAAAAACATTCCTCTAGGTAACTGAGTGGTTAAGACAGTTGAGAAATCCAGACTTGGACAGGTTCCATCTATCTAGTTCTTGCCCTTCCAGTATTTGCGACGTTGTCTTTTGTTACAAAGTCTACATGTTCACATTTTCCACAGCTTTAACTTTTAGATGCAAGAAATTTTTTTTTGCCCATGCTTTTCATATTACTGTACTCTGGGTATATATATCCAGGATTTATCTTGTTCCTTCTATCTCTCTCTCATTTATCAACTATCAACTATCTATCTATCATCTCAGACATAGTTTTTTCCCCCCCCCCCAAGTTAATTCTGTGCCTTATCCATGCTCTAACTTACTAAATGCTCGAGAATTGGTGATGGACAGGAAAGCCTGGCCTGCTGCAGTCCATGGGGTGGCAAAGAGTCAGGCACGACTGAGCGACTGAACTGTACTAAACTGACATGTGCTGTCACACTGATAAACTCCACTGGGGTCCGCCCCCTCCAAGTTTTCCAAGTTTAGCCTTCCACTTGGGACCAGTGCTCAGTGTCCCATTGTTCTGCCCCACCTAAGGCACCAGTTCTTAGCACCTTCCCAAATACCTTCACCATCTGCAAAGAGAAACACATTGGGCTAACTTTGTAAAATTATACTCTCCAGCGTTCTGTCTGCCTGCTTCTCTGGGTCTCGTGGTTTGCTTGTCATTTTGATAGTCTACGTTTCAACCATTTCTTCCAAATGACTGCAGTACTCAAAGTTCAAATTACCATACAAGATAAAAGTGGAGATGCAGTTATTCTGTCTGAATTCTATTCACATGTCACATTAGCACATGATGGCAGCAGCAAAAACAGAATTGTGAATCATATTTTCAGCTTTGAATTAAATATTCAAGACTGGAGTTCCCCCAGAGAACTCAGATATTTGGCAGACACCTATCCCTACCAGTTGTGAGAAAGGACAGGTGGAAATTCTTTTAAGCCTGCTCTATCTAGTGTGACCTCCAGAATCTCACATAGGTGACCTAAAAATTAAAGAATGGCTGATTTCCTGACCAAGAATGAAATACTTACTGGCTGTGATGATGAGTCTAGTTCCTGTTCCAAAGTTTAATTGACCGGCTTGGTAGTTAGACACACAGTGTTCTAAGCCATTACAAAAACCAAGGCTCCAAGCTCTCCAAACCCTACTGTGCAGCCCCCATTTCTTCTGACCCTCCTTCCCCCAATACTTCACCATCAAAGCTGTCAGTGACCCCTTCATACCATTTCCGCTGGACCAGCTGACAGAAAGTGGAGAAAAGGCTATAATTAGGAGAGGCTTGAGATGTGAGAACTGTTTTGATTTTTCTGCCAAATTTTCTTCACAGAGAGGACTAGACATCCTCTTTCTCTCTCCAGGTGCCATCAGCGAATCCCTCAGGTCTAAACACAGGATGAGTCTGGACAGCCTGCCATCTTTCTCATCCTTTCATACCATTCCATATTTCAGTTTTCTCTGAAGTCACCTCTTTTCCCTCCTTTAGCCTTCTGGGCCATTTTCTTTCAGATGAAACTTGCCCCGCAGTCTCTGCTCCTGTGGCCTGTGCCATGAGAGGCCATGCTTCTCTGGTCAGGGCAGGTGTGAGGGGCCAGCTGGTGGGGGTGGCCCGGCTGCAGATGACACCATTTGTCCCCCTCCTCCCAGGGGTTGCCAGGTGAGGATTTATGTTCCCAAGCATGAATCACCCTTGCGGGTGAAGGGGGAGGGACTCTGCTCTGTTCCAGATAAAATTCTATCTAGTTTAGAGAATTAGGACAGGGAAGCCTGGCTTGCTGCAGTCCATGGGGTCGCAAAGAGTCGGACAGGACTGAGCAACTGCACTGAACTGAGTTTAGAGAAACAGAGTAGCAAAATCTTGATGCTTTCTTTCTGGAATTTAAAGGGTTTGCTCAACACAATGGGGATGGAAAATTTTCTTTGACTTACTTGGAATGACCGTCAAACTTGTCCCTCTCCCAAAATAGAGTTGTCGGCCGTCGGTGTACCACTGTGACAGGGAGCTCAACAAAAACCAGGCAGAAGACAGAGCTGGTGCAGACACCTGGAGGCCCACCCAACAGACGGACAGACAGACAGACAGACAGACAGACAATCTCTTGTCCTGTGCAGGCTCAGGGGCCAGGGCATTAGTGGACAGGAGCTTCAGGGCTTAGAGCAGCTGTGACCATGAGGAGTGGCTGGAGGGACCGAGTCCTTCTGAGCGGGGGTTAAAGGGAAGGTTAAAGTGCTTTGTGGGCTGCTCGCTGTCTAGTGAAAGTTGTGGGCCCATTTGTTTTATGCGTGGACATTTGAAAAATTCTTTTTCTTTGAAGACTTAATTTTTCTCCTGATGATCGCATGATTCTGAAGCTCATTCTCATTAGGTCTCTTTATTACATCTTTTAACTCTGGGAAGGATTTTCTTTCTTTGTGAAATTTTTGGAACAATTCCTTTTCTTGGGATTAACGCAGAATGAGGCTCTGATCACTTGCTCCTTTCCAACCTACCTCACTTCCCTAACACCCTATTACAGTATCCATTGTTCACCCACCTGATCTTGTACCCCGTGAGCAAGGAGAGGGTGGAGTGAGGAGAACACAGGTTAGTGACTTGTTTTTCAAATTGCCATGTTCAGGTCCAAGCTCTCTGTGATAGCTTTTAGGCACTAAACCCATATCTGCCATTCTTTGACCTCCTTTTCTGATCACAGTTAATACATCTTGATTCCCTTAGCTTTGTGTTTTCAACCACCATGCCACCAGCACAGCCATCTGAGCCCCATGCCTATGGTAATTATCCTCACCACCCTCCACAGGCAGAGTCACAGGCAAACTTACTTGGAATGACTGATAAGCTTGTCCCTTGCCCAAACATCAACTTGTAGGAGTTGTCACACAGCCATCGAGCACTTTGCAATAACTGACAGGTGACTCTGTGATCTCACACCCCAGTCTTTCTTGATGCCACTTCAAAAGGCATCTCAGGTAACTTCAGATCTGAGAGTATGGAGCCACAGTTAGGTCAGATTCTTTGGGGGATGGTAGGAAACTTGCTAGGAACACATGCTTCTTCACCTTGGGGTCATTGCAACTTCTGACATGCCAATGATTTTAAAAACATCAGTGAGTTCCCTTGTCGTCTTCTCCCTTCTCTGTTGTCACCCATCCACACCATGTCCCCATCTGCATCTCATTTCCATCTCCAAGCCCTTGTTTGGTGACACTCGGTTCTCAGGCACCATTGATCTGCCTTCTCTGAGACAGCATATATTCACAGGCTGCCGTGATTAAAGGACTGGAAATGCCAGCCTCTCACAAGCTGAGATCTGGGCCCCTCACTCTTGATCACTAGTCAATATGTTGTCCTCATTTGTCTGGCTAATGAAGAGCTGACCTTTCTAAGTGGATGCTTTTTTGCTGAAATGACAACTGCCAAAGAGCTAACAACAAAAGCAGAGCTCTGAAGGCAGTGTTGCCCTTTCAGACCCCTCTGGCATATTTCAGTCAAACGGTTCCCAGGCTCAAATGTCATCCTCTCGGTTTCAGCCCCCACAATACTAGGCTTGGAGAAATTCAACAAAAATTGGGCAATATTGGTCCAACCTGCCCCCTGTTCAGTAGACCCAGGCTCCTCTTGGAGGCATCTTGCACATTCAAGATGGTCATAACAAGCCAAGATTCAGCTTCACAGCGGCACTTCTAGTGCCACACCCACCTGGTGTGAATTGATGCTGCGCCTCAGTAGAGCAGATAGAGACCACAATATCAGAAAATCCCAACCCTCCATCCCCACTCCCCTCTCCATCACACAGAGTAGGGACCATGCTGTCTGCCTGATCAATGATGCCTGCACAAAGACACAGACCTAGATTCTCATCCCTTTAGCATCAGAAGACTTTGCCCTCAGTGGAAAGCCTGGGAAAACAGAGTGCCTGCAACGCAGAGTGATGTCACCCTTCTCTGTGACACCCTCCTCCCCATCTCAGTCTTATCATGCAGCTGTTAAAGACATATTCCTACATTTTAATATTTTAACATTTCCCCCTTCCTATAGCTCATTCCTTCCATTTACATTTCTGAGCACCCATGGGACTCCAGCATCCATGATCTGTTTCCACTGGACTCCATTAGCATCCTTGCAAGAAAAGGACAAAAGTCCTAAAATGCAAGAATACCTGGGGGACACTGTGAGTTTGGGTCTTTCTGGCTTCTTGGCTTCACGGTTAGTCAAGTTCTTTCTTTTTCTAACTCAGAGCTGCTGTGCTACTTCCCTGCAGTGGAGAGTTTTACAACGACTGACAGAAGGAACTTTATGAATCTTAAAAAAACAGAGTTTCTCACTCTTCCCAGCGGGGAGCAGCAGCAAACACACCAAAGCCAAATCTTCCTATCTGCTCTAATTATCAGCAAGGATACAAGTCACCAGGAGGAGAAAGGTATTAAGCCTTGTATCTGAAGCTCTTTGGAATTAATTGTAATCCCTTGCTGGTGGTTTCAGTGATAGGAAACGTGGATATGTGTGTTTTTCCACCCCTTTCCCCCCTTCTCCTCTCTTTTTGTAGTTTTGCATCTAGAGAAGCCATAGGAGACATGCAGGGAACATAGAGGGATTTGAAATAAGACCTTAGATTCCTGTTCAGTTTTCATTTTTTCCTTCTCTGCTTTCTTTTGAAACTCATTCTGAACTGAATGCTACGGACTTATTCAACCTCTGCTCTCGATTATCCCTCTCCGCTGTAGATGATACCAGTGAAAATGGCCTCAGCTGCACCAAGAAGAATTTAAGGTTGATATAAGGAAGAACTTTCTGATGAGGAATGGTACTAACAGTTAGAATGGGTTACTCAGGGGAGGCGATTGGAAAAGGGACACCCTCACCCCCAAATTTGGGCATCATCTCTAGAGAAGGCTCTGAAAGCAGCAGACTCTTTTCTATCTTTCCAAGGTCAAGGTCAGCTTTACTCCACAGCAGTGGGACAGACCCAGAGTCTCAAAGGGTTAGACCCAAAGTCTCAAGGTCCAAAATGGAATCTATGAATGCTGAGATTAAAGAAGAGACAGGACCCTGGAGGCTACTGGTCAACGTCAAGCAAGATCTGGTTTCTAGGCAACACACATTTCTCTCAAAACTAATACCAGGGCTGAAATCCCAGAATTTCCAGTATGTTTCTGTGTCCTTTTACACTTACTTGGATGGACAGTCAAAGTGGTTCCTTGTCCAAATATCAGCTTTCCATAGGCACTACCAGTATTAACACTGCAGTGGAAGCCTTTACAAGAACCCCGGGGGCACCCCCAAGGCTCACAGACAACTTCCTCTTTAACTCCAGGGAGAAGAGACTCACCGAAAGGGGTCTTAATCTGTGAGGCTGAGATTCTTCCCACCTAAGATCAGAGAACCATTTGCATGTCTGGTCCTGGGACGCTGACCTCCTCCCTCCCTCCCACCCCCTTGTCTCTGTCCATTTCCTCTGGTTTCCATCCTGAGGCTTACTGATTTCTCATGTTCAGCATTTCTCTTTCTAAAGGTCTCATTTCCATTTTACAGCATCATTTTCAGGACAATTTCTCTGATCAGTTTTCAAGACATGTCCTCCCCTCCCTTCGAGGTGTCACACATTTCTGATGACAATGAATTGATTACAAGGAGACAGGAGGAGAATGTTCAGCTTTCTGGAGGCTGACTAGAATTTGATGAGGTTTAGGCTCCAGCCTCAGGAAACACCATCTCCTGAGCTTCCCTTCATGCTCCAGCATAAGGAATGAAAATGATGGGCACATTTGACTGAACTTCCAGTCGATTTTAAACCTGAATTACTCATTACTGAGAGCAGTATCTCACAGAAAGTTTACATCTGAGCTTTGTTATGTGATCAATCATCCTGGGGACTCTTTTGGATTTAGGAAAGAAAGACCTTTGTTCTGGGAAGCCCACAATCACAGACAAACCGGGACAACTGGTTACCCTAAAGGCTCATCCGAGGTGTCCTGACCTCAGAGCAACCCAGCAGCAATAATGGGAGAGTTAGTTGAGGCCTCTCTTAGGGTTGCTTGGAGTTTCCTTGGAGTTACTCTGTGTTTACTTGGAGTTGCTGTAAATTGCATCCTCTGATCAAACACAGCTTCCACTGCTGACAGTCACAACCATAGGAAGCCCTGGGGTCTCCTTGGCCCCAGGCTGTGTCTGGGGGATGCCACAGACCATGTGAGGAGCCAAATTCAGGCAACCTCATTATTCGGCACATTGTGATCAAGCCCTGTCCCCAAAGAAGATGAAACACAAATATTTTAGCTCCTTATCTGCATTCAACTTTTAAACTCTTCAACTGTTTTGACTGAATTTGTGCTACTCTCTCTAGTCATCTCTTCAAGCAACCACTTATTAACAAAGTGTCAACATGAAGCCTGAAATGGGAGAGAGGAAAAAAAAAGGCTATGATTTAGCAAAGAAGAAGTGACATCTGCTTTAAGGACAGCAGTCAGGGATTCAAATGACCCTCTCATCTCTTCCTGCTTCCTAGCATCACAGTTTACAGAGCTCCCCACACCACGCTTGAGCCACTGAAATTTCAGAACCTAAGCAAAATTAGATGCCTACCCTTAGCGAAAGTTTTCCAACAGACAGTGCCAAAGTGTCGCTATAGCAATAATCTCTGTCCTCTGCTGATTGAAGGAAAATAGTATTTAAGGTCCACTGGACTCCAGCCTTGCCTTGGTAGCCCTTGTAGAAGACAGTCCGTTGTATGGAAAATTTGGCCTACAATTACTGTCTGGAGCTCTGGAAAAATGCTCGCCCTGCACAGGTATTGTCTTTGCACCGTGAGGCTGTCTGCTTCTACATTTTACTGTGTAGGGGTTACAGCTCTTACTTCCCTGAGTGGCCCACCAAGTACTGAGAGGAATTCTCAGCTTCTCTGTCCATTCTAGAACACCCACCATAGAGCTCTCCCTAGTGTTTCCAGCGAGACACCAAAGATGAAACCAGTCTGGTCCCCAGTTTTGGCTGCCCACCCTCTGAAAAGTGATGTCCTTGAGTCTCCCAGCAGGCTCATGTAAAGCCCCTTGAAACTTTAATTAGCTAGGACCTCAGAGACTACTGAATGCATGGGCTTCCACATTATTCACTGTTTCTGTTGTTGCAGACGTGTGCTGGTTTTGCCCATGCTGAGCAAGGCACTTACGCATGTGACAGCTTCACCGCTGAGCTAACCACACAGACTGTTTTTCAGGCAGGACCTAGCTCAGAACATTCCAAGCTGGCTGTTACCAGGGCCGCAATAACTCCTTTAGCACTGCATGCACTGCATCACTTACGCATTTACACTGTCCCCCCACCCCCAGCCAGTCTTGTAAGAGCTTCGCCTGGGCTGTATTTTGTAGTATGCCTCTCCCAGTGCTGTATCCTCTCCTAATCATAGAAAGCAGAACTGAATAAATAAAACTCAGCAACCAGGAAGCTTAGCTTATGTCAAAAGGAGACTGGGAGTGCTTTCAACATGTTTTTCCTATTTACCCAAATTTTATAACAAGTTAGTCTTTCCAGCATTAGTTTATAAGCACCACTGTCTGAAGCCACCAGAAAGATTCTCAAGGAATGCCAATAGCTACCGCAGTTGCTTAGTATTTTATATATATAGCATTTAAAACTTTTTCAAGTATTTAACACATGTTATTACCCTTATGAACATGTGGGTGCATATTTGAAGGAGAGATTGTAGTGCTGTATTCTCATGATTCAGAGGACAAATGTATTTTTGCCCCGTCCTGGGTTGAGCTAAATCAAACGGTGACTTAATCAATAATTTTGGTAACAGAGGGAAAAGAGGGGTTAAATGCTGAGTTAATCTGACAGCTCCACTCACAGAGACCTCAGTTACTGGACTGGGGATGGAGAATAGTTCCTTTTAAGAGAGAGAAAATGAAGGTAAAAGAAGAAAAGAAATCTGTCTGTAGAATTTCCAGCATTCATTAATGAAATCTCTGGGTCTCATTATTTCAGGAGATAAATTTAGGGGAGTTTTAGTATCTACATCAGGAAGATTTATATTTGGTCTGCTGAATTTGCATAGTCACAATATGCCAATTTCCTCTCTATCTTTTTGGCAAACATTTCCTGGCTTTAGCTGAATCCCTCAGGATCCTGTATTCAATTTTTCTCCCTGAACCAACAATCTCATTGAAGATGGATGATAGGAATGTTTTTGGCCGAAGGTAATTTAGTCTTTGTACAACGAAGTTCTAATCTCTCTGAGGGGGCCCATATCTTCCCAACACAAGCATCAGATTTGGAAACTAACCTGGAATGGTTTGGGGGTTTGGGGGGGGAGACAAGTAATTTAAATCAGAAGAAAGACATGTTTTGAATCCCTCCCACTTCCCACCGGGCCCTTCGAACTTACTTGGATTCACAATTAAGAGAGTGCCTTTTCCAAATGTCGGTTTATAGCTGCTGGTTCCACTAGTCTCACAGTCAGGGGAGGCTTTACAAAAACACTAACAGGGGCATCTCTTTGCAGCAGGGCCCTGGGGGTCAATATAGTCTCGATAGCACAACATGGCTTGTGGGTTATTTAACAACATGCCCCCACATTGGTTGCTGCAGGTGGGAGCTGGGCTTCCAGAGGGCAATGGAAGCTTGATAAATATATATGTTATTTATTAAAAATTAAAGATTTTTTTTTTTCATTTTTTGTCTGAGCTGCCACCTTAGTTTGGATAAACCACTGTTTTCTTCTTCTTCCCCCATTGTCTACCCCGGTTGGCACTCACAGTCTCTATTTTATTATACTTCGGGGCTAACTGTTTCTCTGGTTTTTGGAAATTGTTCACATCAAACCCCCAGATTCTGGTTTACTGGAAACACCCGGCAGAAGGGGAGGAGAGTGAAGCAATTTTACAGGGATGTATTCAAAGGTAGGAGTTTGAGGGCTTTTTGGTCTTTCCTGATCTGCTTCCCTATAATGGGCCAGGCAAAACAAGCAGGGCTTGTCCAGGAGAGCCTGCAGGACGTGGTCTAGAGAGGACAAAACTGTCAGGGGCCCCGTGTGGCTGCATCCTTTCATACTCACTGGGGTTGATGGTCAGCCTGGTTCCTTGCCCGAATACCAGCTTCTGGCCTGCACCTCTCAGACTCACACCCCAGCAAAGAGCTTTACACAAACTGTATGCAAGGCCCCTCTCTCCCCACGAGACCCCTCTCTCTCCCATGAAGAGGAGCCTGCTCTGCCCTCAGTGCCCCAGGCGGCTGGGCCCTGAATCTCACAAGCCAGAGAGCTTTAGGACAGTCTCTTTGCTGTCCTTTTCCTCCTTGTCAATGTCCCCTTTAGCAGTTGCAGGCATGTACCAGATTTTTGTTCTCCCTGTCAGTCAAATATTTAACATCTTTATTTCCACCTCATAGAATTTTAACTTAAAAAAAAAAATCTTTCAGCCTTTACAGAGCTCTGCCTAAAATCAGCTGGATTGAAAGAATCTTTCAAGTCAGAATAAACAAGGTCTCCTGGGTGAAGTTAAGCTGGCTTCCCCCTTGAAACTGGTGGTTTGAATCCTAGGGTATGCTCATCTGGGACCTCATCCATCAGCTAAGACAGGAAAGGTTAGAAGTCAAGGCAGAAAAATCCAAGGGAAATCCTGGCCTGTGAGCCCTTCTTGTCTTCACACTCTTATTTGCACTTATTTTTGGACTTATTCTCTTTTCCTCTCCAACCAGGACATTGCCAGCTCTTGTCACCAACAGGGAGCCCTGCTCAGCATCAGTTCTAGAAGGCTCCCACCCACACACCCTGAACTCTGAAAACAGACATCATTTCTTTCTTCTGCTTGGGGAAATTTGATTGAAAGACAATTTCTGATTTTGCAAAGTGAAAAGGATTAGGAGAAAATCTGCTTGCTTCTGTTCTCTTTCTCCTCCCCCCTCCTCTTCAGTAGTTTTTAACTATTCATAGATACAACCCCTTTAGGGTTAGAGAAATCTCTTCATCTTTTTTTTCTTGCTATCTATTTACTGCAGTCCTATATTTACAATCTAAATTTGCATTTCATTTCCATTTGCTGAAGCTTCTAATGCACTTTTTCTATTACTTCCAGAACACCATGTGTAATGATAAACTCTATTGAAATGAACCAATTCAGGAGTTTTTAGGGCCGGAGGCTGACATTTCTCTCTTCCGAAAACAGGTCTGGGGGTGAACACGTTATTATTACTCTTCTAGGCAAGCCCAAGATAGGGGCAGTGCAGCCATCTGAGCAACTTGGCTTGTGGGGCTGATGTCTAAATAACCATCTACTGAACGTTGCTCCTTGGGATTAATTTGAGTTTTCTTTTTAATCTAGTTCCCAAATGTCAGCTTCCCATCTTCTTAGCTCTTAGAATCTCTCTGAAAGGCAAAGCTTAAGGTAAATCTCATAGATGTTTTCTGAATCTCAACCAATATTTCATCTCTGTACACATCACAAATAAAGAACCAAAAGAAGGATGAATATAACACCTCTGGGAGAAAATTTATAACAGTTCTCTGGGAGAGATGAGAATTATAAGTAAAAATGGAATAGCATGTGCTTTTTCTGATTATCATTTCCAGTGTCTGGGGGACTCTAAATATCCAACCCAATTTGGAAACACGGCAGCTGACTGGTCCATGTTTTGAGCTCTAGTTAGCAGTTGGACACACAGGTCAGCATGGATATATTTTTTTATTCTTATGCTGTTTTAGGCATAAAGGACTTCAGGAGGGTCATCTGGGACTAACATAATGCTCACTAGGACCTCCTGATTCTAGCCTTTCTATTGTGGACACTAATTTGGCCACGAAAGTGGAAGTTTTACTTTGAGATAGTCATTGGGTATGGGTATCTCTTATGAATTGTAAGCAAAAGTTAAACCCCAAACAATTGTCTGGAATGAGCTTCTATTGCAGTAAATAGAGATTCCCTCATGGAGCAAATTTCAGCTACAGTCAAGTTAATTAACTAGATTTGTTTTGAGAGTGGTAAGTAGCACTCAAAAATCTCCCTCTGAGTATTGCAAGATGGAGAGAAGAGTTGTTATGTTGGGTTAGGGAATCCTTCCCTCACACTTCCCAGCGTACTTGCCCCTTTTCACTGAAGGGCACAGAAATGAGAGGGTATTCAAAGGGGCTTCTCTGCTGAGCTCAGCCAAGGCGAGAATGAAAAAGTTCCAGTTAGAAGCATTGTGGTTAACAGCATCCTGGGTCATGTTTTCAGAAGTTTGTGATCTGTTTTGAGTATTTGATTTCAATCCTACCACTTCCCTAAATATCAGCTTGAGATTAATGTCGGCACCAGAAAATCCTACATGGTTTTACCCAACTGGTGTGGCTCCAAGAATTTGAGAATCATAGGGACTAGGCAATTTCTTTCCTAGTTGCACCAACATGGAGGCCTTAGGAAGGCAAGTATCTCACCTGAGATAGCAGAATGAGAGTGGTCATTCAGCCATTTATATCAACAGGCTGCATCTCACTGTCTTCTTTTGAGTCAGGTTGCATTGCACACCCTACATTGCTTTAGTTTAATATATCCTTTCTTCCCAACTGCTTTCTGCCCTACACACTAAAACTTTAGTTTAGATTTCATTTGTCAGACACACATCTCCAATAACAACCAAAACCAGCATAACATGTCCAAGGGCTTAAAGGTGTAGAAGAAACAGCCCTAAAGAGTCTCCATATGAGGCTGCCCTCATGAGCATATCACCAGAAAGACTGGTGACACCAGGTCCCCAAAGATGCTAATAGTTCAGTGAGTAACTCAGTGATCTTTCACAGAATTTCTAAGAGTGAAGGCTTATGTTTAGAAACAAATCATCTTCTTTAAAACATACCTGGTCTAACACTCAGGATCGTTCCTTTTCCAAATATCAGCTTAATATTGGATGAGGTGCCACACAATGACATGAGACTCTACAAAAACTCAGTTGCTCAAACTCCCTTTACTACCTATTTAAATGTTTACTTATCATCCAAGATTCTCTTGATAGAACCAGCTTTTTATGATGAGGGTCTGCTGGTAGAGTTTATAGACTATCTGGGCCCTTCTTTTTCCTTGCCATAATGTCACTGAGTTGGAAATGTGCCAGCATCCCCCCACAGCCTGCCTGCTCCGGTAAAACAGGAGTAGGAACCTCCTCCCACATTTACAGAGGGAGAGAATAGAGGCTCTGCGAGTTCACTGATTTTCTCTTAGTCTCATGGAAAATCCCACCAAGTATAATACGAAATTAAACTTTCCAACAGTCTGACTCTTTAGTTTAAATGCTTCACTAGCAGTCTCACGCTGGTCTATTAGGTAAAATAGCATGTGAGGGTAAACAGCAGAGTCCTGCATGAGGTAGGTATATGTCACTGGTTGTTTCAATTGGAATCCATCAATGGGGCTGCCAGGATTTGGACTTGATTATAAGACAGAATAGGAAATTTAAGAATCAGGGCTCCAGAGAGAAATCTGGAACCATTAGTTACTCAAACTTACGTGGCCTTACTGTCAGTTTCGTTCCCTTTCCAAAGAGGAGTTTTTCAGATCCGCCCTGAGTTACACCCCAACAGACTGCTTTACAAATACTGCCAAGGCCCTTCCACCAGGTGCTGGGGGCCGGGGCTCCTCCGTCTCTCCCAAAGGAAGCACAAAGGTGGAAACACAGTGTTGTATAATCACGAAACTGTATAGTTATTCCTGAAAAGGGGGAGGAGCTAAGGAAACACTTTAATCCATCTTTACCTAACATTTGATTGTTGCCATTAATGAATTAATTAACCTAGCTGGTTAGCTGTTGCAATGAATTTGAAATAGCTCAGCTTTGGGGTCAGGGAGACTTGGGTTTGGAACCAAGGGCAAGTTCCTTAACCTGCTGCACCCCCACTTTCCCTGTCTGTAAAGAGGGGAGAAAAGTGGGGAGAATGAGGCTGCATGGTGAAGTTGTTATAAGGACTAGGATCTGTATGTGGGTTGCACTGGCCCTGCTGCTCAATCCCTGGCTTGCTTAGCTGAGAGCACAATTCTCTAGGGATTGTTTTAGCAACTTTAGAGACCAAAGCATCAGTGATTTCCCTTCAAACATAATCCACTCCCCCACTAGTAAACACTAAGCTCTGGAATCTGAGTTCCAAGAATTAAATTCTAAGTCCTCTATCTCACTCAATCAATTTGAACAAATTGTTCAACCTCTCTCTGAGCTTCCAAAAGAATATTAAAATATAAAAATGAAAAAATTTCTCTTCTATAAAATGATGATATTAATAACACTTAACCCACATAGCCGGTATAAGGATTTGCTGTGATAATGGATGGGAAACTTGCAGCCCATTACCTAGCACATAGTAAGCAATTAAAAATCATCATTATTTTCCTCCCCAGAAGCCAAACACACTGGCAGTTATCCTCTTTTCACAATGCCCTAAAAATCTCCAAGTCCTTGAGTGCTTCTCTTCCTCTAATTGTTAAACCAGCAGGGCTATGAGGGTAACAGAAGAACTACCCAGCAGTTTGATGAGAAGGGTAAGTGATTTTGTGAGAATTCAGCAAAAGCTGTATTTAGCTGCATGGGTGCACCTTCATGACTGGACCGTCTCGGAGGATATGGAGAGGGTATCATTTAGCCAGGCAGAACTTGCATATGAGCAGAGATGGGTCAAGAAGTCACATACCCATGAACTGCTGTAAAAAGGGTCTTATACAGTTTTCAAGAAGAGGGTTCAGTGCTTTCTCCACTTACCAAGTTGCACTGTGAGCTGAGTCCCTTTCCCGAATATCATCTTAGAGCCACTGGTTTGTTGAACACAATGCTCCGAGGCTTTGCAAAAACCGGAGGGGTCAACTCAGTGAACCCAACTTTGCTGAGCTTCCCAAGAATTAAGTTTTTCCTTCAACCTCCAAGCTTTTCAGACAGGATAAGTGATGGTATCTTTCTTGGTGGTAGCCCAGAGCTTCAGGGCTGAGAGATATGTCCAGAGATATGATTGCCATTTTAAGACATAAGAGCTCAGCAAGTCGATTCTGTATACACATTCTGTGGTCCAGAGTAATTGCATAGCTGATGCAATTTATCATAGAATATAAAATCCCACTGGGAGAGAAATTAGCACTGCAGAATTTATAGGTAGTGTTTGATGGTCACAGTCAATTGTCTGAAGACAAGACCAGCATTTTCATTTGGGCTTTTTTGCATCCCTGCCTCCATTTGCAGATGGCTGAACATTTCCCCTAAGATCAAGTTTAGCTGTTTCGACTTTAGTCAACTTTCCCCCACAAAACAGGCATGTGATGATTTTATCTCTCTTTAGAACCCTGGGGTTCTGTTCTGAGCTCACTAAATCTTGGAAAAAGAATGTTTGGGGTGCAAATAAACTTGCTTAGTCAAGAACCACGATGTTTTCTTTCTCTTGGGTCTGGCCTGGTCTGAGCTGTGAGGTGTCTTGGCTTAGTCCCAGACCAGTCTCAGCTGTGTGACCTTGAGCAAGTTCACAAACCTCTCTGAGTTTCACTGTCCTCATTTCAAAATTAAAGAAGTGAGTTAGGTGGTCTTTCAAGACTTTCTGAGCTGTTACTCTTTGATTTGATTTTCTGGGCCTAATCTATCCAAAAATACTGTGCAAATCTATCCCCCTCAACCTCCCAGAGTGTCTTGTTCTCCTCCCCATTTCCTAAACAGAATAAAACAAATAAACGGAGAAAAGAAAAGTAGGTCTCTACTTATCACATAGGGAAATAGTTTTTCAAGCCTACCATCTGCCTTAACATTAGATCTTTTTAGAAGTTTGAAGTCAGAATTTTGGAACCAAATCCTCAGGGAAAAGTGTTCTTTGTTTGGAGCTTCCAGATAATTCAAAAACCAAACCAAATAAACTGACACCTTTGGTTTAAAGCTAGTACTTACTAAGTTTCACTCTCACTTGAGTCCCGGTTCCGAATGTAAATTGCCTTGCTTCCCACAGGAGCAGACACCTTTACATAAACTACAGGCTCTTGCTTATCCACAGGAAAGGTGGTTCGATATTTATAGTCTTTTCCCAGTGGATGAGGGAGTTCATCATCTAGCCACCAGTGCCAGCTCTCTGGTTGCTAGGTGTTACATGATGAGGGGGGTTTTGCTAACACTATATCTGAAATGGAGGTACTCACCCAGGCTTACAATTAACTGAGTCCCTTTCCCAAAGGTGAATTTCTCAGTGCTGTTTACACAGTGCCTGGGCCCTTTACCAAAAGTTCCTCTTAGTGCTGAGCTGTGACTTCCTCTTCTCAGATGCAGCCTGTCTCTGGGGTGATTAGGGGGCCAGCTTGGTGAGCAAGGTCACTTAGGGTTGTTCTGCAGCCCAGAACTCAGGCCATGAGGAAGCCAGGACCAATCATGTTAAGGGGTCCAGAATTCTCTGGCTTCCTGGGCAGCTGAGACTCCCGTATTCTGAACATCTTGTAGGCTATTTCTTATTGCCCATCTTGTTGTACAGATCTATAAAAATCATAACTGCCTGGTGGTTCACTGTTGGTTCTGACCTACAACAGGAAAGGAGACCCCTGTGGGCATCAAGTATATGAGGGATGTCAGGTCCCCTTTTTCATTATTGGAAAGATAAAAGGTACCACTTCTTCCTATATTGACTGTGAGCCTACTTTCAGAAATCTATGATTCTTGAAAAGCTTTCCCCCCATAGATTTAATAGATCAAGAAAACTTACAGTTGGGGAGAGAAACTGGCCCTACAAAATAATGAAATACATGCTAAAAGTCAATTATAAAATACCATTTTTGATGATCTTGTGTTTTAGATTATCCATGCTGTTGTGTACTTATTTCCGCCCACCCCCCCCCCCCCACCCCCGAAGATAAGCTACTTACCCAGGGCCACAGTTAACCATGTCTGGGTCTCAAAGATAAATCCGTTGTCATTGTTCATTCATTGACAAAACCCTTCCTCACTTAGGGCAATGAAACCACCTCCTCCAAAACTGGCCCAGGTGATCCCTGGGGAAAACTGTGGGCACTTAATAAATATCTGTTAAGTTGAATTGTATTAATCATTCATCTTTTGTTCCTCTTCCTCAAAGAACACTTGAATATCTCTCTGACAATTTTCAGATGAAAAAAAAATTAATTCTGCCAGATAGTACGTACTGAGTTTCAAGATTCCTCTAGTCTTGGTTCCAAAATGTCAGTTTCCTATTAACCCCATTCCCACAGAAGCGAACACCTTTACAAAAACTAGAAGTGTCAGCATGGTTGAAAGGGATGTGGCATCACCTTTGTTCTCCTTCCTCACTAGACAGAGATAGCCTTCTGTCCTCCCCAGGGGCCCCCTCTTTCCTGGGAAAGGTCTGCCCTCTTCCCTCTGTTAGGACAGAGATAGTAGGTGGCTGAGTAGATTTTAGGGATGAAGATGATAAATAAGATATCAAAATGTTATCACACGATGCGGAGACTTTTTTTTTCTTGCCAAATTAATGCTTTTCTTCCCCACCTCCCTGCAAAGGCTGTTTTCAGCACTTTCTTTCTCCCAAATGCAATAATAACCGGATTCCAAGCTGGCATAAGGGCACAAACCTCCAGGTTCTGATGAGTCACACACATACTGAATCAAGAAATGATGCTACCCCCCAGTGAAGAAAAGAAAGCATGCTTTGCTTTCCTCCCTTGCTGGGCATGACAGAGTTTAAGCACCACTCAGGGGGATATAAACCAATAATTCTCTTAGTTCAGCTCTCAGCTTCATACATTAGCATCTTAAAGTGCAAGACCTGGAAGGCAACTTAGCAGCTGCTGGGGCCAAGCAGAAGATGAAGCCCAAGCCCTGAGGGATAAAGTTGCTTAAGGCCACATCAGTAGATAGAGACAGAAGTGGGACTAGAAATCAGAACACCTAAGTCCCTTCCTGCCTTCTTCCTTCTCGTGACTCAAGAGAACAGGGACCCTCCCTTGGTAGGCCCCATCCCTGGGGCTCTCCTGGCTAGCCTGGGTATGATTATCTCTGTTAAGCAGTGGATAAGTGACACAAGGGAGATGTTTGGCTTTGGCACAGGGTTTAAAATTTTAAAGAGAGATATAGAGCATCTTAATTCATTTTCAAAATTTTATTTCTTAGGCTGCAGGCAACAGCAATTGATAGCGGGGGAAATGGCCCATGAGGTCTCAGGGAAGCCAAGGGAAAGACAGAGATTTAGAAATTTGCCCTTTACCAAAAGGATAATCCAACAGAGAGTTGCCTCTGATTAGTCTTTCTCTGCGGGACTCATTACCAGGACTGACATCTAAGCAGGGTGGTGGCAAACACAAAGCCATGTGGTGTTCCCTTCTGTTCCTGTTCCCAGGGCAGGTATTGCTAATAGACACATCACTCTGCTCCTCTGGGTCTAGATATAGCCTCAGTCCTTTTTAAAAAAAAAAATTGAAGTGTAGTTGATTTAAAATATTATGTTAGTTTCAGGTGTATGACAAAGTGATTCAGTTATATATATATTTATTAATATATAAATATATATTAAATGTATTTCTGATTTTTCATTGTAGGTTATTCCAAGATATTGAATATATTCCCCTCTGCTATACAATAAATCCTTGTTGCTTATCTATTTTACATACAGTTCACAATCCTTCTTAAAACTGTGCTCCAGATAACAATTACCAATTGCTAGCCCTTGGTAATTGAGATATCACCTGCTTGCTCTCCATGCCTGGGGGATAATTGGAGAGAAGATCCTACAAATGGCTTGAGAGATGTGCTTGGGTCAGGGTCAGGCGAGGTCCCACACAGCCCCATCACAAAAGATATCACTGACCTGGTTGGACCAAGACTGTTCCTTCCATAGGCTGCTCCAGAGGTGACGACAGTAATACCATGGAGTATTACTTCTTCCTCACTGCTTTCCTTCAAACACAGGCCTTGGGCAGCAAACCATGGTAGTGTTCTTCATGCTGGCTCTGGCCCAAAGAGCCTTCAGCAAGCTCTTCCCCCCAAACAGAGGTCCTGGGGATAGAGGACGTCTGCTGGACCTCAGTCCCTCCCTGGCATGCTTCCTCTTATCCATCCGCCCAGGTCTGTCCTGGGGGTCCTGGAATGGAATGGGCCACAGGAAGAAAGTGATGCAGAAACCCTTCTGCTAGACCACTCATTGCCATCATCACACAGATGTTTCTAAGTTTTTCCTTTTAATCTCATTTCTGTTCTTTCATTAAAAAAGCGATGTGTTTGTCCATGTCCATCCAAAGACATTTCCCTGTGCCCTTTGCTGTTGCACTAGGCTTTTGTCTGGTAGGGAAATGTCCCATGTACCCTTGTGGGGTGCTGTCTTATGTCCTTGAAGACAGTGCTCTGAGTGACTGGGGAGGATGGCCCCTTTGGCCCAACAGAGAAGCAGCTGCCAGTGTCAGGGTTGAAAGGGGATTGGGGAACAGAAGCTGCAACTTTGGCTAAGTTCTGAACAAAGAATATTTTCCTCCTCTGACCTCTTTTCTGCCAACCTCCAGTATGACCTACTTATGGAGATGGGCTAATTAGAACAGCAGAGGGCGCTATAAGGTCAAAAACAAAGCTGCCCTCCTCAAAGGAAACTGGGAGAAAAACCCCCCTTCTTTGAGCTAGTGTAGTGATCAAATCCAAGCCTGGGACAAGAGTGGCTTCTTTATCAAATCCCTGGGGCCCCGTCAGGTCCAAAGGCCTCTGTTGTGTGGTGGTTTTGGGTTAAAGAAAGGCAGTCCAGGGCGCTCGCTGCCTGGACTCAGATGCAGACACCCACAGGTTTAAGGGAGATGGGGCAGGAAAATTCAAGGGCAATGCGTCCATAGTAGGTCATTAAATCTTGAGTCTCTCTTAGCTCTAAACTTTGGGGGTCACTCTCGTCTGTACTTTGTGGTCTCCTATGAACAAGGTTTCCTGTTGAAACCTTCGGAAGACATAGGGCAGTGAGCTGGCAGATTCATTTCATATTCCCAGTGCTCTTAGGGGTTTGGGATAAGCATAGCTGGCTCAGGTCTTAGGGGAGCACAGAGCTCTATGACATACTTACAGCAGTGACAGAAATGAAAGATGAGAGTCCCTTTTTTATTTGCCATCGATTGGTACAACATGGTTTAAAAATTTTTTTTGGTGTGATTTCACAACTTTATTTTTTAGATTTACTCAGCATCTTATTTCTGAACGTCTTTGATGAGACTCAAGCTCTGAGGAGTTTATTCATCAGTCTGTTTCACAAAAACGACAATAGCAACAGCAATGACTAGCGCTCTTAGATCACTTGCTGGGTGTATTGCTTGTGTTATTTCATTTAATTTTCCAGCAGTCCTGTGAAAAAACTATTATTATTTTCATCTCCATTTTATAGGTGGAGACACTGAGGCTTGAGGAGGAGTTAGGTTGTGTTTAAGGTCTCACAGCAAGATGCTGGAGCTGATAGGAACCCAAGTGGTGTGGATCCGGAGCTCCACTCCTTACTGCACTGCGGTTCTGAGAAGTGCCCTGGTTGAAGCGACGCCTCTCAAGGAGTGATGGAAGGGCACCATGGTGGGGAGGGGGTCGTTTTATGATTGTGCCACCCTGAGAAGGTCTCAATGTGAAGGCTAATGGAGAGGGCAGGTGCCCCTGAGTGAGGGTCTCTGAAGCCCTCTCCTCTGTTCTCGAGTGTGGGCAGATGTAACTAAGGTTGGGCTGTCAGAAGAGGAGCAGCAGTTTAATTTGTAAACTGTTATATTGCCTAGGTCAGGGAGGGAGCACTCAGCTCTCATACATATCATGCTTCGCACCACCTTTAGAGCAGGGACAGACTCCCAAAGACTGAGCGCGGGCTGCCAGAGCACGTGATTATCTCAGAAGCTCCAAGTGGCCTTCCCTCTCGGAGGGGCTGGTGCCTTTGAGAGGGGGACCCCTGCCTGCAGGAGGCAGTGCAGGCCTGGCAGCCGCTGATCAGACATAGCAACTTGGTTGCTGAACCTCCCTCTTTCACATCTGGGGGCCTGGGGATGCTCACGCTGGGGTTTCAGACTTCCTGGGGTATGCTTTCGGTGATCTTCATGACTAGGATTGCCAGATAAAATGCAAAATGTCCAGGAAATTTGAATTTCAGAAGAACAATGAATATCTTTTTAGAATAAATATGTCCCAAATATGGCATGTCCCAATTATTACTAGTGAAAGCCTCTCAGTCATGTCTGACTCTTTGCGACCCCATGGACAATACAGTCCATGGAATTCTCCAGGCCAGAATACTGGCGTAGGCAGCCTTTCCCTTCTCCAGGGGATCTTCCCAACTCAGGGATCAAACCCAGGTCTCCTGTATTGCAGGTGTATTCTTTACCAGCTGAGCCACCAGGGAAGCCCAAGAATATGGAGTGGGTAGCCTATCTCTTCTCCAGTGGATCTTCCTGACCCAGGAATAGAATTGGGGTCTCCCGCATTACAGGTGGATTTTTTACCAGCTGAGCTACCAGGGAAGCTCTAATTATTACCAAAATTTTTTTGTTGTTGTTCATTTGAAATGCAAACTTAACTGAGTGTCCTGTATTTTTATTTGTTAAATCTGTCATCTTTACTACTTACAATAGCCAAGATATGGAGGTCACCTAAATGTTCATCAACAGATGAATGGATAATGAAAATGTGGTATATATACACAATGGAATACTAAGCCAGAAAAAGAATGAAATAATGCCATTTTCAGCAACACAGATGGATCTATGGATTATCATACTGAGTGAAGTAAGTTAGAAAGAGAAAGACAAATATTGTGTAAAGTACTACACATAAAGTAGATAAACAGCAAGGTCTTATGTACAGCACAGGAAACTAAACTATATTCAATATCCTGTAATAATCCAAAAAGGAAAAGAATATTAAAAAGAATATGTATGTATATACATATAAATAGCAATCACTATGTTGTACGCCAAAACTAATACAACATTGTAAATCAACTATACTTCAATAAAAAAAATCTGGCAAACTTATCCATGCCAGTGGTGAGTTTTTAAGTGGAGAAAGTTATATTCCTTTGTTCACAAATATTTGTTGATTGCCAGATACATGGCAGACACAGTCCTAGGGGCTAGGACTCACCGTGTATGTGTATGTACACAGGGTGAGAAAGTGAAAGTGAAAGTTGCTCAGTTGTGTCTGACTCTTTGTGACCCCATCTATACAGTCCATGGAATTCTCCAGGCCAGAATACTGGAGTGGGTAGCATTTCCCTTCTCCAGGGGATCTTCCCAACCCAGAGATCAAACCCAGGTCTCCTGCATTGCAGACAGATTCATCACCAGCTGAGCCATCAGGGAACCCAAGAATCCTGGACTGGATAGCTTTTCCCTTCTCCAGAGGATTTTCCTAACCCAGGTATCAAACTGGGGTCTCCTGCATTGCAGGCAGATTCTTTACCAACTGAGCTATCAGGGAAGCCCATACAGGGTGAGAAGGGAAAGGCAAATAATAAGCGTGTATAAGCCCAGTGATGTCAAATATAGTGATTGATGAGATGTGAAAATAAGACAGAGATGAAATTGAGGGGGACTCTGGGTACCCAAGTGAGTGACATTTATTTGCCAGGGAGAGACTCTCAGAGCTGAGACTGGTAAAAACTGGAAGCAGAGTTTCAGGCAGCTAGAAGAGGGAGGCAGGGAGAGGAGCAGAAGGAAGGCCACAGCAGCTGAAGGGCAGTGATGGGTGTAGGAGAGGGTACTCGAAGATGCTGGCAGACAGCAGCGGTCCCACCAGGTGCAGTGGGTCACAGGCCAGGATAGGAGGCCCCCCTGACATCATTAGATTTACATTTTATGAAGACCTGGAGAGGGATTGTCCAGGGGCAAGGGCAGAGGCAAGGGGACCAGTTGGGGGGTTACTGCCATGGGCCTGACACGAGAGGGTGGTATTGGCAGGAGGCGGGGGGGTGGAGAGAAGCGGAAGCACTTGGAGACACACTTCTTGGTGGAGCTGACAGGCCTTCCTGATGAACTGAAGGTGGCGGACAGGGAAACAGAGGGACTCCAGAGCACTCCTAGAAACACTCCTAGGTTTGGGGGAGCAAGTTGGTCATCTGTTCTTTTAGGGCAGTGCCTCCCAGCAGTTGTCATGTCTTGGCTTATACAAAAGATAATATTTGTACTTGAGTGTGGCCAGGAGGGGCTGACCCAGGAGGCTCCAGCTACCCCAGGTCCCAGTGGCCCCTGGGAGCACTGTCTCAGCAGCTTTGTAACCTACTCACGGCAGCTCACCCACTGGGAAGCGTTGCTTCAGGGGAGAATTTTCCAGCTGGGGCCAAGTGTGTGCTGCAGGAGAGATGGAAATCAGACTGCGGGAAGTGAAAGAATGATCTCAGAATCGCAGCCCTCCTGATCCATAAGAAATCGATCCTTCTGCTTTCCTGTATATTCATTCTATTCATTTTTGAAAGTTTGATACTGAAACTCCAACTAAAAATCTTAATTTAGCTACTTAAGAAAATAATTGTAATGTAGAGTGGAACTATATGTTAGTTTGTTCTGTATTTTCCAAGTTTCTGGTAACTTTATCATACTTTCAGAATTTAAAAAATTAAAAAGAAAGAAAAAATAAAAAAAACTGGGGGAAAAAGAAATAGAGGATTTCAATATTTTGTAGTAATCGTGAACAGAGTGTAACATTAAAAACTTGTATAAAAATAAATAAACAACAACAACAGCAAAAAGAATAAGAGTTCTAGAATTCAGGGCTAGAGCAGATTTTATTTATTAAAAAATATTTATTTCTTTGGCCGCATCGGGTCTTGGTTGCAGCATACGGAATCATCTGTCTTCATTGCAGTATGCAGGTTCTTTAGTTGTGGCATGTGGGGTCTAGTTCTGTGAACCAGTGATCAAACCCAAGCCCCTCCTCTATTGGGAGCGTGGAGTCTTAGCCACTGGACCACCAGGGAAGTACCTAGAGCAGATTTTAGAAATGACCTTATCCAAGCCTCTTCCTTTCCTCATTACACAAAGATGTAATACTAGGTGAAGGTCCCCATCCATTTGTTCCACGTACCGAGTGCCCCGGGTATGGGCAGCTGGGCTCATGCTGGGAGACAGAGCTACTTAAAGTGCGATACTGGCCTGGTACCCAGCCTGTCCCCAGAGGATGTGGAAATGGACGATGAGCCAGTGTTAGGGCTTCCCTGATGGCTCAGTGGGTAAAGAATCTGCCTGCAATGGAGGAGAGATAGGAGACGCGGGTTCGAACCCTGGGTCAGGAAGATTCCTTGGAGGAAGGCATAGCAACCCACTCCAGTATTCTTTCCTGGAGAATCCACAGACAGAGGAGCCTGGGGGACTACAGTCCACAGGGTCGCAGAGAGTTGGACATGAGTGAAGCAGCTGAGCATGCAGCATGCAGGGCAGTTTGATATCGAAGTATGTGATCATTAGGCTTGTAATTTCTGTTTTTTTCCTTTTTAAAAAACTAATTCATTTTCATTGTGTTTTACAAAAGGATTAGTTCAAGAGGGTTGAGGACTACAAAAACAACAACAACGACGTTTCCTGGGTTGGAAGCATGTGCCTCAGAGAGTTACAGCTAATTCAGGCACGTGACTGTCACGCTGTTCCACTCCTGTCACGTCCCTCCCATCTCCTTCTCTTCAGAAGCCCCAGAGACAGTCTCAGAGGTTCAAGGAGCCCAGTTTTATTCTATATCCTCCTCCCTGATATAAAAAGAAGATGTTTCTCCATGTGGGCTTCAGCCTTTTGCTTTTCTGTAAGTGCACTCGCTGTTATGTCCCACTTATTCTATCATCCATTTCCCTGTTTCTGATTTTCCGAGGCTTGGGCTCTTTCCCATTCACGCTAGATTTTCCAGGTATTTTCTGCCTTTAATTTTCCTGTGTCCTTCCCCTGCCTCTGCCCACTGAGGTCCCCTGGGTGGGCCTGTGCTGGACCCAGGACCTGCAGAACATAGCCCCTCACTGTTTCCTTATTTTTTCTCTTCACAGACAAGGGCGTGCTGTGTAACCAAGTGACCCAGAGTTCCCCGGAGCAGAGGGTGGCGACTGGCAGTGAGGTGACACTGCTCTGCACTTTCCAAACCTTATATTCAAATCCAGACTTGTACTGGTACCGAAGAAGACCAGATGGTGTCTTCCAGTTTGTCCTGTATCGGGAAAACGCTAAATCCCATGATGCAGATTTTGCTCAGGGTAGATTTTCCGTGCAGCATAGTGTGAGCCGCAAAACCTTCCACTTGGTGATCTCCTCCTTGAGGCCTGAAGACACTGCCACGTACTACTGTGCTTTAGAGCTCCCACAGTGATGCAGGCGCCCAGGAAGTCTTCACACAAACCCCTGGGCACAGCCTTGCAGAGCTGCTTCTCTGGGCAGCTCATGTCCTTGGACATGGCATCCTTCTTCCTCGTCATTCTGTGGTCCAGTCTGGCCTTGGGAGGTGCCCTAACGTGTCTGCCTAATACGAAAAAGCCTGGTTACTTGCAGGGGAGCACCCCGACTTCCAATGGAAGAGATGTTGCCCCACTTCATAGAGGGCCCTTGCTGCCCTGGTGCCCGTGGTGGGGAAGGGAGACTGCCTGTCTGAGGGACCCTGGTGCCCGGGTTGTGCCTGATACAGAGAAGGGCTTGACAGGGATGTGCTGTGTGCCCTGGGCGGATAGCCAGATGGGGTGGGTGGGGGACCAATCTAAAGAAAGCCCATTGGAAGTGTGTTTATTTTATCTCCATCGTTTAGCCATTGTTGGAATTGGTCTGTTTCCCTTTTAAGATTCAAATTGGACACAAAGTTATTTACTTTAAAAAATGTCCCCAGTTTAACTTTCATGAACATCTTCTTGTGCAGTTACTTTATTTCTCTGGGATGTTCTTTGGTACCTCCTTTTTACTTTGTCTGGAGAATATTTTCCTTTCACCAAAGAGCTTTGAGATATTCCCAGAAAGCTGTCTGTGAAAACCAGAATCCCAGCTTCAAAGTTCCTGAGTTTGGAGCCCAGTGGCATCCCCAGGGGAGAGAATTACCTCCAGGGTAAACCAAGATGTGATGTCAAAAATAGATACACCCTCAGCCCTGGGATTGCACCCCTCCTTCCTCTACTACTGATGTTTCTGCCTTAAGACAACTATTAGAGTTATTAAGTGTAATCTTAGAAATAGTAGAAGTCTTGGTGGTGGTTGTTGAGTTGCTAAGTCGTGTTGGACTCTTTTGTGACCCCAAGGACTGTGGCCCACCAGACTCCTTCATCCATGGAATTCTCCAGGCAAGAATACTGGAGTGGGTTGCCATCTGACCATGGAATTCTCCAGGCGAGAACACTGGAGTGGGTTGCCATTTCTTCTCCAGGGGATCTTCCTGACCCAGGGATTGAACCAGTCTCCTGCACTGCAGGCGGATTGTTTATGGCTGAGCCACTAGAGAAGCCCTAGTAGACGCGTTAGACGTTATTTTATGGGAAAAGCATCGAAGCCCAGAGAAGTGAGGGACAATCAGAGCTGGTTAATGACTGGGCCAAGGGAGCGGGGCTGCATTTCTGGGTGCTCCCACGCAGCTGCGCCCTAGGAGGCTGTAGCAGTAGGCAGCTTGGGCAGCAATTAGTCTGGGCTTCAGCACAGGCAAGTGGAGAGTAGTCACTATAGAGATGGAAGGAAAGAACATGGGTGAGGGAGCCAAAGTTTCAGGCAAATGACTCAGCCTCTGGGGCTTCTGTTCTGCCACCTACTGAGTGTGTGTAATACTCTTCTGTAAACTCCTTTCGGGTCCTTGTGGGACCTGAGATTCTGCATGTGAAAGCTCTGGAAACCTATAATCCATGGTAGCAAGGTCCCCACACCTGAAGTCAGCCACAGTCCCCTCTGGCTCCAGCCTTAAATCTTTTCTGGAGGGTCCTTTTGGTGGAAGAAATTCATAGTCCTCTAAAATGCTAGTTGCCTTTTGCTGATGATCAAAGTGGGCCAGTGGGTGGCCCATTCATATGCTAAGTGCAGGACTGTTTGAACTTGGAGTTGGCACCCCTGATAACTTGGTTCTGCTCCCAGAAATATCCCTGCCCCACTGAATGACTTTGGACAAGGTACACAACGTTTTGGCGGGCATTTTTTTTCCACCTGAAAAATGAATCTATGATCTTTTAGTTTTTAGCAACTTCAGAGAAATATTCTAAGAATGGCCCAAGGTAACAGATGCACATGTTTTGGAAATAGGCATTCTTGATGCCCATAAGGTGACAATGTGTGGAATCTTCTAGTGGTTTTTCCCAGGATAGACCTGGCTTATCCACCTAGATTGTCCTAAACTCACTGACTCAGAATGCAGCTGCCTCCTTTCTTTGGTTTGGAGTGTGAGGACCTGACGTGGCAGTCTGCAGATGTCACAGGCAGGGGAGTTGTGGGTGAGCCTTGCTCTTTCACTTGTAACCTCATGAGTCCCCAGCTGACACCCCGCAGAGGTGCTGAGGCGCCCACGGTGCTGGGTTTCTAGGCCTCTGCTACCTGTGTTCCTGCAAAGGGATGAAGCTGGCCTTGCTGAGGTGAGGGGAGCAGAGGTCAGTGGCCACATGCGAGGAGGGGCGCTGCTGATGTTGTAGCAGCTGCGGCAACAACAGCAGGAAACCCAGGGCTGGGCTAGGGGTCCAGGAAGCTGTGGCGTGACCTATGAGCTCAGTTTGGTTTTTGTCTGACTACTAGTGAATTCACAGCCCCTCCACTTTCCCCCTGCAGTGGTCCACAATGAATAAAGTCAGAAGCAAGGTACATACAATGCACTTTAATAAATGCAACAGAGACAAAGAAGAATGGCAGAAAACCATCAACACCAAAGATCTAATGCCCTCAAATGCCCCATGCACAGATGGGCAGGCAAGGGGTCAGGAAGACTCTGGTTTTACAGGGAAATACTGGGGACTCATTCCTATCCCTCCCTCCAAAAATACTTGCACAGTGAGTTGCTTGAAAGCAAGACTCATGTCTTACTTATTTTTGCACTCTCAGCACAGTGCCTGGAACTTGCAGTAATTCATGTTTGTTAAGTTGAAGAAATCACATTTCCTCTGCATTTTACTCTGATCTCTGCTAATAGCTCTGAGAGTATTTAGATGAGACTTTAGAAACCCCATTGCTTACACAGAGAGTACTAGGGAGTCAAGTGTAGTTTTGTTTGCCAAGTAATAGGGAAAGCAGAAAGTGCCTTTGTAGACGAGAACGCTAGTTTGGGCAAATCTAGTGCTGGGTTGAGCAGAGGCTTTTACATTTAGGTAGAAGGATACCCACTGTCCTTTCCCCAGGATCTATTTTTCCTCTTGGAAGATGGAGCTGGGAACCGGATGGGTCCCACTTTCTAGTTCTGAAGGCAAAGAAAGTCAAAGGAACAAAACACCACTTTCAAAGTATGTCAGTCATAGGAAAAAAAAATGAGCCCTATATACCTTCATATCTCTTATCCCTTTATAAAGCAGCATATAACACAGTTGGGGCCATAAGCCCCCACTCCACAGGACTTCTATCTTTCATCAGGCTGAAGGATAAGCTGGGTTTGTTGCCTTTAAAGGAAAATCAGTTTGGGGAACAGCCATTTAAGCAAGGCTGGGACGGGTCAACTTGAATCACCAAAAAGTTGAAAGCCTAGGAGATAGTTCCTCTGCAGGCTTTTGGTTTCTTTCAGGGAATGCAGCCTTCTCTTGCCAGTCAGCCTGGAAATGAAGGAAAACTGTCAGAGCTATAGAATCATAGACCTTCAGTGCTGGAAGGAATCGTAGCAGCCATGGGGATGGTCAGTACTTGCTGTGGTTGTACCATTGCAGACATCACTAACCTATCCTGGCATATTTTCCTTCTACACTTCATGATAGTTCAGCTAGTCACTATCAGTTTCTCAGTGTTGGCACCAGTCATAAAACCCATCTGCTCTCCTTTAGTTATTCTTCACTCCTTTGTGTTACAGATGTGATAACCCAGGTCCAACAGGGTGAAGCAAACTGGCTCAGGTAATGTAGTGAGTTAGTGACAAAGTTGAAACTAAAATCTAGTGCTTCTGATTCCTACTGAGGTCAGAAGGTCCTTTTCACCTAGCTATTTGGCCTGTGTCCTTGGGATGGCTGGTAAAACACTCACCTGTTGGGGAATGACTGAGGATGCTTGCAGGCTAGGTTGGGTAAGTCCCACACACTAAGTTTAGGGTTGTCCTTAGATCAGGAGCTGGGACTGAAGGGTGTTTGGGGGCACTGGAGAAGGAGCTTTATAGGCAAACCTAAGTCCCAGTTCAAATTTCATGTCTAAGATACTTTGGCCACCTGATGCGAAGAGCTAGTTCATTGAAAAAGACCCTGATGCTGGGAAAGATTGAGGGCAAGAGAAGAACGTGGTGTCAGATGGTTAGATAACATCATTGACTCAATGGACATGAGTTTGAGCAAACTCTGGGAGATAGTGAAGGACAGGGAAGCCTGGCGTGCTGCAGTCCATGGAGTCGCAAAGAGTCGGACGTGACTTAGTGACTGAACACTAATAACAAGATAACCAAAGAGGGAATGCAAGTAACTGGCAAATAATTCACATCTCATCCTCAATTTGCATGCATCCTGAGTGGTTACTAGTGAGCTGTTCACTAAGAATAGGAGTGTAGGTTCATCCCAAAGATAAGCTGGTCAACACATTGAGTCCTATGACTAAGGATCAAGAACTGGCATCACCTTTGTCTGGCAAAGACAAGTTCTGCTCCCCTGAATATTCTTCAAGTGAGCCTTTACTGATGGTCTCTCAAAAAGCCCATGGTCCTTTGGCCATATACACAAAAATAGCAATGAAGAAAAAGATTTTTCCTGTTCAGGTCCAGTTTTTCTAGCTCCTCAGTTGGAGATGAGGATTATTGACTGGTATTGCATTATTTACATGAATTTTGAGTCTGGCTTGAAATAAAAGGCCAACAGGAGACAGAATGTTATGCTAAGTATCCAGAATGGTCCACCTTATTGAATTGTAATATGTCTCTATGTGTTTTTTTCCTTTCCCAATGCTTCTTATCATTCCTAAATTCCTTTCTTTCACATGTAGCATAGTTTGGGTGGAGTTATGAATAATAAGCAGCTAGATCTTACCTTAAAAGAAAAATAACTTGGCAGTCAAGAGAAAATTGACGGCGACACTTTTGGCAAACAGCATTCGGAGCCCCAGTACCGAGAGGGACATCATGTTCACCTTCCCGGGTTGCACTGCAGATGAACAAGAGTGAAGATGGTTCACTCACTTAGCAAGAGACTAAATTTCCTGCCAGATATTGGCTTACAGCACCAACACCAGCCTGCCCCGCATCACCATCATTCTTCCTGGTCTGAAGCCCAGCGTGGTGCCAGACAGCCTTCACAGACCTGAAGCTGCTGTTCACAGTCAGCAAAGCAAGCTTTGGAAAAACCCATTCCTATAGTCAGGAAGACTCTGCTTGAAGAGTTAGAGGGAGCCAACCGGACTCAAGTATGGTTTTTGTTTTCTTTTGAACTAGAATGATTTTGGGCCCCGTCTAACAATGACAGAGTTTGCTTTAACCTCAATTCTGAAGTTGGCCCTTTGGCTTCAACTAACCTTGGGGCTCATAGCAGGTCTCTGAAACTGAAGTTTGTTTGCTGTTTTGAGGTTCCATCGGTTTTGGAGTTCCTGGAACAAACAGCAGTGGTCAGGGTTACAATGACAGCTGAGAGGCTCAAGGGCTTTCAGGTTTTAGAATTGGAGGTGACTTTAAGTAAACTAAGAACCAGAGGAGTGACTTGGTCAAGGTCCTACAGCTATTGACACAATCAACATGCTTCCTATCTTGAGGTTTTTTTTCCCATTAGGCCATGAAGCCAACATCCAGGTATGCCTCAATTTGTAGGAAAAATTGGGATAATGAACACCAAGATAAGCTGGGCTGCCCTTGGTTGTAGCATTCACTCTAGATCAGATCCCACATGAACATTCAATCCTAGAGTCTTTAGTATGAAGGAGACAGAGTTTGGTGAAGAGGACAGATGGGGATGAAATAAGATGGATTTTATCCTAGATTCTAGCTCAGAGACGCAACAAGTTTAATTACTGTTCAGGGATGGGAATTAAGGCTAATCCTTAACTCTGAACCTGTCTTATTTCCAGCATGATGCCATATTGAATGTGATCTGTCAAAAGTTTACATCTCCAACTTCTCTTTCCCTCAACTTTTCTTCCCCACAACCCCAGACCCTTGAAGCCAGATAGGACCTACCTGAAATAATTTTCTTTGGTTCAAATTCAGTAGAGTTTACGGTTTTTTTGTTGTGTTCAACCGAACACGTCACTGAATCGGGATCTCCATACTGACCAAGCTTGACAGCACTGTACCTCCCCCCAGGTGAGACGACAATAGCAGGGTCATATTCTATTATTTTCTTGGATGATTGCAGACTTATAGTTACATCTTTGGGGTAGAACTCCTTCACCAAACAAGCGACGTTTGTCCCATTTTTCATGACAAAAACAGATGGGCTGGCAGCAGGTTGACTTTCTGCAAATATAATCAGTTTATTTTGTGAGATGATTATCCACATGTGGGAGTTGAACAATGCTGTTTTCCTCAGTTTCCCTGGGGTCAAACACCACAATCCAGACTTTCCTGCATCCTGTTAGTGACCTGAACTTGTTAGCATCTCCATGAAAGGATGACCAAGGGAAGTAGAAATGAAAGGCAGGCAGTTTGACTCCTAGTTAGGAGATGCGAAGAGATATGACTGGGAGTAGAGATAGACAATGACAAATACAAAAAACTGTCTAGGTCAACTGAGTTTCAATTATCTATGTCTTATTAGTCAATCCTCTGGACAGTTGAGTTAGGCTGAATATCTATCTGAATCAGTACATTTATTTAATTTCTGAATATCCTCCATTTTCATTTATTTTAAATTTATTTTTAGATTGGAGTATAATTGCTTTACAAATTTGTGTTAGTTTCTACTGTACAACAGTTTGACTAGCTATAAGTATACATATATCTCCCTCCTACTTGAGCTTCCCTCTCATCCCCCCTACCCCCACCCGCCCACCATCCCACCCCTCCAGGTCATCACAGAGCACCAAGCTTAAGTTGTGCTGTAGTTGGTTTATTTTAGATGCATGAACCCTTAGAGTGAGATCAAAGCAGAGTCTGAAAAGGGCTCCATAGTGGTTCCAACACTCTGCAGATAGTAGTGTTGACATCATTTCAGGGTGTCATTCCTATTTTTTGGACTAGAAGGGATCTGCTAAAGTTAAGTGATCCATCTCTCTGCCTTAAGGTGAACTCTTGTTCTCTTGTAAGGGACTACCCTACAGTTTCTTTTGAGTCTTTAATCAGAGAATAATAACTGTCATTATCGGAAGTCCTAATGAGCATGAAACCAGTTTAAGCCCATTTCTTCTTGTTTTGTTCTAAGCGGAGCTGTGGAATATGGGTTACAATAACTGGGTCTCCTCCTGGCCTTCTCTCTTTTCATGCCTTATCTTGGACAATCATTTATCTGCTACTCTGTGTGTGCATCTTTTTCTTTCCTTAAAATCAGAGGTGTGGGGGTGGGGGGTGTTGGGGACTTTTCAAAAGCTCTCCTGGAACCTAAAAGGAGAAAAGCTTCATTGTTTTGTTTCCTGGCATAGCTGAAGCCGCTGATAACCGACACTGATAAGCCCAGCAGTAACGGCTTGGAAACCGCACATTCTGCTCAGTCATCTCCCTTCAGAACTGTGGCATTTCTCGCTCACAATACTGATTTGGTGAGATGAATCCACTTGATTTTCAAGGAAGCTATGAGTTATAGAGAAAGGAAACTAGTCCATTAAAAACCAAAGCCAAAACATTCCTATTTTCTTCATTACTTAAAAATATGATCCAATCTTAGTCTGATTTAGTTGGAAAATTAAGCCTTGCTTGGGATTTAAAAATCTACATTCAAAGGCAGTTGTTAATAATCACTCTGGGATGGAGAGAGCTGGCTTGAGTAATTTGAACAATTTGATATAAACAAGACAAATGTCTGAAGAAGGTCATACACTCAGGATATTGAGCTCTGAAGCTGTTTGTATTTCAGATAGAGCATGATGCATTGGTTTGAAAAAACATTTTTCTCAGATCCTCTTTCTAAATTAATGTCTATCTATTCAAAACAGTTGTTTGAAGGTAAAGGGTTTAATTCATTCTTTAGTATCATGGTAACTAAAAAATAGAATGCATTCAGTATAGTTGTCACATGTAACCCAGTCTATTTTATATTAGGCCTAAACCAAAATTTGAAGTTGTGTAAAATTTGCACTACATTGGAGTCTAAAATTTAAAGATGTAATTGTTTGTCTTTTGAGAATTTCCAGTCTTTCTTCTTGGTCCGCAAATAGAACTACATTTTGGCATGTGTTTCAAAGTGCTATTTGTTTGGGCAATTGTTATTTTCAGACTTTCTCTTTTTATGAGCACCATCTAATGCTAAGGTTATGTGCTGGTAAACATACAAAAAGAAGTGTATACCTTCCCTGAACAGTCTTCCTTAATTTATAAACTTAGAAATCATCTATGTTATAGATTCTTATAGAGCACCTTACAGGTTCTCTAAGCATCTAAACATTGATAACAGATGTCACTCACAATTTCAAAGATTTCTGCCAAGATGGCCTTTAACTTGAACACTGAAATATAAGTTTGCTCCATCTGATTACTCTCACCTGGTTAACCATCTCTCTCCTAAGTCTTCCAGCTGCAGGACACTTTTCAGGTGGCCCAAAGATATGCACAGCTTAGCCAAAGGGATGTGCAAGGATGAACCAACCACCTGGAGAATTTGGGCCTCTGCCCCTCCTGCATCTGATATTCCAACATATCAGTATAATTCTTCTACTAGATTCCTCTGTGCTTTCTGGGCTGCTCTTTTATCAGAATTTTTTTTTTTTTTTTTAATAATAATAGTTACAGAGCTACTTCGATACTCAGCCTAGTATCTCTACTGTGCCCCACTCCACATCTGTACTACTCCATCTCCTAATTATACTTTCTCATGTACCACAAACTGGATGGCAAGTCTAGTCCCAGGAGTCAACTTGTCCCTAGAAATGTATGGAAAAAAAATCGACTTACGGGGCTCCACGAAGAGTTTGGTGCCAGCTCCAAAAAACATCTGCCGGGTCTCCCAGGAGCACACCGCAACACAGCCTGACAAGTAACCAGCCTGGGGCCAGCCCTGAGGCCTGGGCTAGAGCATCTGTGTCCTGCCTCCCCAGCTCGGGTTCCAGCCTAGAGACCCCATAGCTCAGAGAGCTACAAAGCTGCACTTGATGAAATCAGGGGGCTGAGCACATAGAGTCCCAGTTCCCTCTGAAGCTAAGAATAGTGTAACTGCTGGGTAAGGAGGTGAGCATGAAATCCCCAGCCCAGGAGCACTGGGACAGGGGACAGGGCTGAGACAGAGCAGCAGAAAGGGGTGACAGCAGACCAGTAGCTGCCTCCAAGATGGAAGATTTAACACCCGTCTATTGGAAGGACTCTCTAAGAACACACTAGCTTGGGAGTAAGAATGGGGCACTGAATATCGACATTTCTTGTAATGAATGTTAGGCTGAGGAGAGTTTTAGGCACTGCTCTTTTTCTCATATTCTGTTTCCCTTCTCTTGGGTCACAATCCTGCTTTTTGATTAGAAACCTAATTTCTCCCCCATCACTCAGACTGAGTCTCACAGTAACAACAAATCTACTTTCTAATTCCCTGAGTCCATGGAAAGACTTTCTAAGGACCCGAGGGTTGAACAAGAAATTGATTGCTGACAGAGTAACCCAGTGGTGCTGCGTGTTATGGACACAGGACAGGGAAACCAGAGCTTGCTTTGGATTGCTTATTTTTGTTTTATAATTTCTCTTGACTCTGGATCCAGATACAAGCCTCAAGAGGACAGAGTAATCACGTGAAATAGAACTTAAAAACCCTATAGATTACTTTGTCTTATCACCAAAAAATCAAGAGTCCAGGGTTAGAGCTAGGCGAAAGGGAAGGACCATTCTTTGCTGTCAAAACTTTAAGGATTAGGGGCTTGATTTGAAATTCTTAAACCCCCTACCTGAGCCTCATATCATCATATTATACTCAATCGCTGCAGGAAGAGAAAACTGGAGAAGCAATTGGGATATCATTGGAGAGTGCAGGTCAGCATCTCGGCAGAGGGTCTAAGCTTTGGTTTCATCTCTTTCCTTCTTCTTTAGGACTCCCAAAGGCATAGCCTCAGAGATTTGATTCTAACACTGCAGATAACTCTGAATTTCAAGTGGAAATGATTTAAAGGGAAAATGAAACACAATACTTTTTGCTCAGATGCAATTTACCCAACATCAATCAGACTGCAATCAGTTACAATGTGATTCTGTTTTCCCTCCTTTTCATTGCTCTAGTCTCCCTCTCCTCAAAGATAAGAAAACTCACCAAATTCCACTATTTCCCTGGAAGCCCAAGGCAATCAAGAACTCCTGTAAGTTTATATTACCCTCTGAGAGGCAGAGACCACGTTGATACTACTAGTCCCTTTCAAGACTGTCAGATTGCCTCCTCACATTCATGTACATTTCTCCACTTCTTTATTGCCTCTGAAATAAGTAAAATCAGAATCTAAACAATGCCCCATTGGCTTTGGCATTTTGGAAAGCTTCCGAGAGACTGCTGTTCTCTGGACTGGTTCCAGTGACTGATGGTTGGCAGCTAGCCAAACTACCTGAATATGGCCCCTGGATTTCCAAACACGGGAACAGACTGCCCGTGGATAGTATCCCTAGGAGAGTCCACTACTTCCCTATTGTCCTGAAGCTGGGGGCTGTGTTTCTACTTTAGGTGTAGACTCCTGACCTTTTACAGAATCCTCAGATTCAGGGCCAACAAGGGAGGTGAGCACAAAACAGTGCTCAGCAGACCCAAACAAGGGTGGGACCTTGGAAATAATTTAGTGTGAGTCAGGCATGATGATTTAATGCAAGTTCTCAGCAAAAAGAGAGACAAGGGCAGGTTGGTTATTGACATCTGAGGCAGAGAAGGCGCTTTTGCTGTAACTCCTTCTTTAATAATATTTTTCTTCTTCTAACCTTCCCTCTCCCTATGCTGTGACCATGGCTCTTTTCCCTCATCAACAGTGGAAATACTCTAAAGATCCAGAGCTTGCCTTTTCCCTAGTCCCAGTCCCTGACCAGAGGCCAGAAGTCTGACTAGGGCTTTATTTAAGCAGTTGCAGAAGACTCATCAATACTAATCCGCAGAAGAGAGCTTCCAAGTACACATAGAATATTTTCTCAAGAGAGATCTAGTGATTTTATTCTCCAATTTTACGTTGACTCTTCACAGCAACAACAGGAACGACAATGGATTTCCCATTTAGAACCTCCTAACTTCTCAAGAAGCTCTGCTTATTCAGGACTGTACCACAATTCCAAGGGGATATACACACTAAATAAAATACATAACTCACTTGGTTCCATGAGGAGTTGAGTCTCATTTCAAAAGACGAGTTGTATTATCAGCACACTATTTCAGACATCATGACCCAAAATCTCACTACCTATTTTCTCCCTGTCTAGTCCATCTGTTTGGAAGTGGATGGGTTAGCTGGATAGAGCTCTACAAGGGTTTCTGAGATCTAAGCCTTTCATTTTGGCAGCTTCTTTGATGTGTGTTATCTTCTGAGTGTTGGCATTTAGGGAAGTCCCAGGGTTTACTTCTGTTATCCCCTCAACCTGTCATCTCTTACCCCAAGATCTTGCTTCACAATCATATTTTCACAGAGAGAAAGGAATTAATTTGGTTTTGCTGAGAATGTCAAATGGCTATTTTCAGCAGAAACATAGCTGTAAGTTTCAAGTCAATCAGAAAAGACTATGCCTCAGTTAGAGTTGGAAGGACATGATGGCTGGACCAAAAGTCATTTCTGCAAAAGACTGGGAGTCTTTTCAAAAGATCCCAATACTCTCAGAATGTCTGCCATTTCTATAAGCCATTTTACTACTTCCAGATGGCTTGTGCTTACACTACCTCAACAAACACTATCATAACAAACTCCTTGAGGTGATATTATTAGATCTGTCTTACAGATGAAGTCATTGGAGCTAAAGAGCAGTTAAGATAGTGACTGAGCTGTGTCTGACTCTTAGGTCTCCAGACCCCAGTTCCCATCCATTGAACCAGAGTAATAGATGACAGGACTGAAAGAAGCTTCAGCTGCCACTTGTCAAAATTCCTTTGGCCATACAAAGGCTAAGTAATGGGCATATAGAGAGAGTTTGGACTCCTTTTTCAGTGTAATTTTTCATTAAATCTCAGAATTTCCACTGGATCATAAGACATTCACATCATTGAATTTTCTTTCTTTTCCTAATATATTGTCCCTTAGAATTGGTCTGGCTGATATTCAGGATCTTAGTGTGCTAAGCTGGAAGACACTTTGGAAATCATTTGAATCAGCTAGAGGGAAACTCAAGTACTGTGAAGTTAAGTCACAGAGCTGGTCAAAAAGAAGGATTAGAACTCAGTCTTTCAATTCTTGGCCTAACATGCTTGCCACTGCTCCTCACATTTATTAGATGAGCTGTAATACAGGTCTGGTCATGGCCCAGATCTGTAAATGGCGAATGCATGGGTGTTAAGTGAGCTGGTTCTCTAAGGGTAGTCAGGTAGAGGGAAGGCCACAAAGACACTCCAGGATGGAGAGTGGACCAAGAAACCTACTACAATGCATTCCCACCCTGGATTTTGTCAGAAACTCAGTCCCTGCTCCCCCACCATCCCTTGCTAAATCACTTGCTGAAGGGACTTTCAACAACCTGAGAAGTGTTTCCTAAACTGATGAATTGGGAAAATATTTAACAAAGATAACTGACAGATACAGTGGTCAAAAGAAGAAGAAGAAGAAGAAGAAAACCGAGTCACTTACTTGGTTCCACGTTCAGATAGGTTCCTTTGCCAAATATTAGTGGATCTGCACAGCTGATAAACCCAGTCTAAAAACTGCCTTGCCTTTCCCTTACCGCAACCCTGGCCCCAGTTGCCAAGTCATGTGACAGTCATTGGATGAGATTTTCTCTCATCTGCTTAACCTCTTTCTTCCTCTGTCTTGGGAGCTACCCTTCAGGACAAAGCGGGGGGTGATTCCTGTGTCAAATAGAAATCTAGACTTTTGCCATGTTATAGTCTGAATTTGTGGTCCGAATAAGAGAGATTGAAAAAAAATTTCCAGTCTGGAGCAAAAAAGATGGGCTATTGGTCATAGAGTGCATGAGGGTACACTAAGTTGCTTCAGTTGTATCTGACTCTTTGTGACCCCATGAACTGTAGCCCGCGAATACTTAGGTGGGGCAAGATCTAGTAAGTTATGAGCCCCACTCAGAACCTTTCAGGAGAATTCCATTTCCTATCCAATCAGAGCTTTGATTCATTGACAAGCATTGTGCAGCATCCAGACTTGGTATAAAATAGAACTGGAGTCTATTTTAATAACATTTTAATAATACATTCATGAATTTCAAATTTGAGCATACTTTAATGGCATACTGACACTTAGATATGACAGTTAAAATAGCTTCTGTCATATGTAAAAACCAGAGTCTATGAAATTGCCGTATGTTACTCACAAAAATCCAGGGAGAAAATATGCAGATTTTTCAGATCAGTTTACAGCCCATACAGGATTGCATATCATACTTTGAGAATCACTAAAATGGAGAGTGGTTCTCAGTTGTGTGAAGTAGAAAGGAATCAGAGAACCTGAAATCAAATTCCACTCAGTTTCTTACTTACTAAGTGTGTAATCTTGGCCAAGTTCCTTAAGGTCACTGAGCTTCATTTGCCTCCTTTATAAAATGAGGATACTGTCTTCTGTATTGAGAGGTTGTAAGATTAAGTGAAAGGGTGTATATATAAAGCATTCTGTAAATGTTCAGTGTAAGTATTAGAATGCTTATTAGGGTCAGACTCAGAGTAAAATTTTTACTTGAAGCAGGAGAATGTAATTATACTAAGCTCAGAGCTCCCCAGAGCAAGGTGTAGGGAGAAGTTGCTGAGACAGGAGAGGATCCTGTTTCTTTGGTGTTTGGGATAAAAGTGAGGACTGGAATCCAGGTTTCTGTCTCCTTTCTCTTACCAGGGTCAGGTGTGACCACCATTCCCTTCTCTAACCTTCCCTCTTAAATCCAAGAGTACAGGTACTTGCAGTGACTTACAAGCCATCTTTTCTACATTATCAACCTGACTTCATTGGCAAACTCTCTCCTGGTCACTCACTCTCCTCCAGCCACCCAGGCTTCCTTGCTGTCCTTCATGTACCCTGGGCAGTGCTTGTGTTCCCTCTGCCTGGAAGTGCTCATCCTTCAGAAATCTGCACAACTCACTCCGTCACCCCTTCGGGTCTCTGCTCAAATGTCAATTTTCCAATGAGGCCTTCTATAACTTCTTTGTTAAAAACTGCACACTGTCCCCTTCTATTGATACTCTTTATTTCTCTTCTGTGGTTTATTTTCCTTCACAGGGCTTATCACCACCTAAAATATTATATATTTTATTTGGTGAGTTTATCATCTGTCTTTTACAGTACACTGTAAGCTCCAACAAGTCATGGGTTTCTGTCTGTTTTGTTCATGCTGATTCCCTGGCACCTAGAAGAGTGCCCTGCATATAGTGCCAGCGACTTGTCACAGGTTGTGAGCTGGGATTGGGCTTGGCTCTGGAAGTGCCTAGCTTGCTTACATTTCTGTTTCCTTTTGCCTTATACCACTGCTGACTTGTCCTCTCATCCATTCTTTCATTTGTCCATTCATTCATTCAACAAATATTTATTTACTGCTTTCAATGTAGCCCTTGTCCTCATGGAACAAGGGAGATAGCTGATAAATAAGCATTCAAAGTTTCAGGTGGAGATGAAGGCTATACGAAATAAAGAAAGGTGGGCTCCAGACTGCAAGAGGGTGAGCTTCTGGCTTAAGCCCCTCAGGTTGTGGTCCTTTGTTAGGACAGCCCTGTGGAGCTATGCGTGTATGTGTTCAGTCGCTCAGTTGTGTCTGACTTTGTGACCCCATGGAACATTTACCTTAAATAATGGCTATCATAGAGTCTCTAATATAGACAGTTAAGGTCTCCTGTAAAACATGAATAATGTCGCTTAAAAAAAAAAAAAGCAAGGTGGATTTCCCTGGTGGTCCAGTGGTTAAGAATCCGCCTGAAAATGCAGGGGGTGTGGGTACAATCCCTGGTCCAGGAAGATAAGTACCACAACTACTGGGCCCAGGTGTGTAGAGCCTGTGCTCTGCAATGAGAAGTGGTTGCAATGAGGAGCCCACACACCACAGCTAGAGGGTATCCCCAAGTGCCACAACTAAAGAAAGCCTGCAAGCAGGAATGAAGACCCAGTGCTGCCAAAAATTAAATAAAATTAACAAAAATAAAGCCAGGTAAAATAAAGCAAGGACTGCAGAAGACAGTGGTGGTTGAAGAAGGCCTCACTAAATGTGATGTTTGAGTTAGACTTGGAGAAGGTGAGGGAGAAAGCTAGGGTGAGTTCATGAGAGAAAATGGTTCCAGGCAGAAAGTACAGCAGGTCAAGGCTCTGTTCTGGGAGATGCTCCTCCATAGTGAGAGGGAACAAATGCCAAAGATGAGAGTGGGAAAGCTGTCTCTTGGCATTTTAGAAACATGCTGATGGGCCCAGGATTTTGTAGACTCCTCTTTCTTGATGCTTTGATCATTGCCTGAACCTTTGTGAGTTTAGGGACCCTCTAGCCTGAGAGGTGTAATGTGGGGGATGGGCCTCGCCTGGAGAATGCCTCTTTGGGTAACTGGTTTTCTGTTGGGGGACAGGAGTTCTGCCTTGGTGAAGGATTGTGGTGCGGGTGGCAGCTGGAAGGGAAATAGCTTAACTGTTGATTCTGACTTTGTAGGCAGCTTGGAAAGAAGCTCATTAGGAGCCTGTGTGGAAGAGACAGGCAGGAAAAACCTCCACAGGTGCCCCAGTCCAACTGAAGTCCCTAGAACAGAGTGTTTTCAGGGCACAGGGTTTGGAATTGACAGATGACACCAATTTTAACTTTGCTAAGCTGTATGATCTTGAGGAACCTCTCCTGATCTATAAAAATGCAAGTAGTAGTACTTAATTTTTGCATGATCATGTGAGAACCAAGTAGAATGACATTCATGAATAAAGTGGCCCAATACATAGTAGGCTCTCAAAAAGTGGTAGTTGATATGATGATGATATATGACTATCATATAACTATATATAACTGTAAGTGCATCCAGTGGCCCACTGGCATGAAAATGTTCCTGACTACCCTTTCTAAGCTCCTGTCATTGTCATGGTCAGTAGCACATATTTACATTGTCGTACGTCATTCCTTGCTGTTTTGTCCTTACTCTGGTTCTGTTTTATGAAGTTAAGTGGCAACCCTAGGGTTTTTCCAGCTGGAGGGTTAAAAGCTATGGTGGACCTGTGACGGTGGGTCTGTGTAGACCTGTTAGTTTGGTGCAACCGGGGAGCCCTGCAAGTAAGAACTTGACAGAAGCTCCTGAGGAAAGAGAGCATCAAAAGAAAGTAGGCTTCTGAGAAGATAAAGGATCTGGATTTGCAGTGACCCTTCTTTATCCAATATGTGTTGGCTAAAAAGAAGTCACTGTGCAAAGATATTCTGGATCTGGGCTACACTGAAAGATATGCCTTCTCTGGATGCCTGCTATCTTTTCATCTCAAAGGACAATGGAAGGCACCAGATCAGTGTTTCTTAAACTTCAATTAATCACATCTCTTTTGGGGCTTTTATTTTGGGTCATTTCCATTAGTCATAAGATTTGCTTAATAAATTTCTTTAAATTTACTCACATTTGAACTTAAAATACAATTAAGAGGAAACTTTAAATCACATAGGTTTGACAACCTAGTTGCACTATGCTGATACCATTAAAAGATAGTGCAATTCAAATGAAAAGAACGTCTGTCTATGTACCTCCGAAAATCATATGTTATGCATTCTACACTTAGGGCAACGTTGGCTCAAGTAAGTCAGTAAACGGAAGAACTCAATTCATTAGGAAGAACTCGGTGAACAAAGGGAGATAAAGGAACTCAGTCACTAGCTTTGTCAGGAATGTGGATAAACTGTTTTTTTAGTGAGAAAAATTAAAGCCAACAAGGTCTAAAGGCAAGAACCTTAATTAGTTGAATTTTCAAATCTTACTATGATTTAAAAAAACAGATAAACAGATATATGATTTTCTTTGCTCTGCCTCTGCTAGCCGACTTTGGCTCTCCATCTTTTTCTGGATGCAAACCACCTGCCCCACTTCTCCATTTTGTGTGTGAGGTTGGGGGGTGCCCAGCCTGCACTTCTCCCTGCCCTTCGTCTGATCTCAATTCTATGCCTCCTTCAATTCATACACCCAGGACAGTCCTGTCCCCAACCATTCTATGAGACGAGCCCACTCCATCACATTTCTGTAGCCTTCTTTTACCTTAGAAAACACAATCTGAACACCAGGGCATCAGGCCAGGTTGTGCCGTTACTTTTCTAGCAGACAGCTCCAGCAGATAAGGGGGCCCCAACAAATTTGAGACCCCTTGCCAGACTTCCCTAAGGTCTTTGAAATGGGGTTTTGTGTTGTTTATTACATTTTCTAGCTTACTATTAATCTTCACTTTCTAATTGGAAGCTGCTGCCCACTGGAGATTACAGTCTTTTTTTTTTTTTTAAACAATACACAATTGAATTAAAATGTCACTTAAATGACACGAGACGATGCCTTCTGAGTTGAGCATAGACCTTTGACAACATTAGCATCGATTCCTTTATAACAGTTAATTAGTGAGTGGCTCTGCGTACCCTTTGTGAGGAAGATGGACGCCATGAGCCCTTAGGGAGCTACACCTGGCTATGTCCTATAGGCTTTAAAGAAAGCATAGCACATCCACTTTCTTCCTCACTAGCCACCTAACTTCCATTTGCAAACAATTAGAAACAGATTTCTGGAACTGGTTCCCTTTTTCTGAAGAAAAATGGAGCGGCACCAGCCCACTTACCCTGGCCTAAGCCTCTGTGCCCAGGAAGCTGATGCAGTTCTGAGCTCTCCTAAGAGCAAGTGTTTGGCTTAAAGATCAGAATTCTTAATATCTGGAGCCAGCTTGATAGAGTCACCCAGACTCAGCCTAACCTTGTACCTGGTCAGTTATGACTCTCCTGGAGGAGTTGAGCCAGGGATTTTGTGGTTTCTACAGCCTGACCCAAAGCTCAGGCATTGGACAGAAGCCTTTTCAGTCTCCCTGAGCTGTGTGGGGGTCTTTTACAACCCCCAAATCTACTTTTTTAAAAAACAACCCCCTCCCAATTCCTATGGAGGAGCTTAACGGTAGTTCATATCTTCCCCAAACCCCTCCTCGACACAGTATTGGTGCTATTACTACCCATTTCACATTCCCTGATACTTCCACCCCCTGAGATGGAGGATTACCTTTCAAAGAACAGATAAATGAATTACTTACTTGGTTCCACGATGAGGTGGGTCCCTTTTCCAAAGTAGAGTTTGTCAGTCTCACACAGAGATTGAGGGCTTTCCAAAAACCTCAGCTGTGCTCCCGCCTTTCTTCTTCCTATCAGCTTGAGGATGGGAGGATCTTAAGGGTTTGGCTCTTTGAAAGATGGCACTTGATATTCACCCAACTGGTTCATGCTCGTTTAGTCAATTGCAGAATCGCAATTGCTTTTGGGTTTGCTTTTGGAAGGTTGCTGTCTGAAGAGAAGGTAAGAGCACATACTCCTTATGGTGGACATTTCCTGTACAGGGCATTTTGTGAAGTTCTTGGAATGGTTGCTTTCTGTTATTTTAAATTTTCCTCCTTTCCTAGATGCATACTTAACTCTCAGTCTTAGAAGATGAGTGTTGCCCATGGGATGGATCTTGGATCCACAACTATTCCAGAGTCAAGGGCTTCACAGACACCAGAGCTGCTTTAAGTCAGATAACATGTGGCATATCCACAGTGACAGCATGAAGCACCAGTCCTCTCCTGGGGATTTATAGTGTATTCAGTGTTCGAATGAGCAGCTACTATTGGTGATGGCCTAAAACCAAATCCCCGTCTTTAAATTCATCTTCCCAAACTTCATAGCAAAGCACACAGGCAAATGTCTCTAGGAATTTGGGTTCAGAAATTCCATATGACTCTTTTACAGTAGAAACCAAGACAAGGATAGTTTTCAAGGATCACCTTTCTGTATTCCTCAAATATGGGTGAAATACCAAGAGAAAATCCAAGAGAAAACAGCAGTGAGAGAGAGGCTAGCAGTAGCAGCTGGCAGGGGCAGTTGGGGGTGGGGGAGGGAGTTGGGGTGTCACCTCTCCTGGTTCAGACAATTTTCTGGCATCCCTTCTGGGTCACAGAGGAAGGAAGGACAACTATTTGCTGTGTTAGTTCCCTAGGGCAGGGTAGCCAGGTTATGGATTTCCCAGGGAAATGTCTTTTGGGCTCCTGCAGTTTTTGTACAGGTCCCTGTGGGTTTTGTATCACCGTGCGTATCCCACCCACAATGCTACAGTCCGTTACAAAAACCTCCGCTATGGTTTTGCCCAACGTGGCCTCTTAGAACTACAGGGCCAGGTGTTTTCTCCAAGTCATGCTCCAGCAAGATCAAAAGGATTTGGCTTAGGTCAGGGCTGGATCCCCAGGCGTTTCTGTCTGAGGCTCTTCTGAACCCCTGGCTAGATCTGTCTTGGAGTTTGTGACTAAAACAGATCAAATCATGATGTCTACTCCCACTGTGCCTTCTGGCTGGTCTACTCTAGATGGTTTCCCCGGAAGAGTTTGCCAGACCTGAATGTCTCAACTGGATTCTACAAGCTGTAGGTAGGCAAAAAATGTCTGTGGCTAATATAATTTCTCCTTTATCTTGCTCAGCTCTCAAATTAATTCTCTTTACTCCACTTTGCACATGGGGAGGATCATATAACCGACAAAGGACTTTCACATAAACTTAGAATTTTATCTTCTCCATTGACTCTCTGGTGCTGAATTCAGGGCCAGTAGCCCATATACTACTTAGTGTGACTTGGAAAAGGTGACCTGCTGGGCGAATGCAGAGGTAGCCCCTTGGGTTCAATATGGTGAACAAGGGCTGCTTCGTGAGCTTTCTTAAAGGCTTCCCTTTCTCCAACTGATGCAACTCCACACAAGGATCTTGGCTCAGCCAGCAGAACTCAAGCTGAATTTTAACCCTACTTGTCCCCTAGGCCAAGAGCTGATTAATATAGATGCTAAGCCATGGAGGGACCCCAACTATGAACTTACCTTCCAGAATTTATGGTAGCTCCCCACTTAGTTTAGAATAAGATACTTTGGAACACAGGCTTTTGCTTACCTTTCTAGTCCTGTATCTTATACCTTACCACATGCTCCCTTAAACTGAGCTGCCTCAGACTACTTGCTTCCTGAAAGGGCCATGTTCTTTCATTCTTCTTTGCTTTGCCCTGTGATTGCTTTTGTCTGAGATGCCCTTTCTTTTTGAGTTCTCCAGTTTGGTCCCTTACTCACTTCCTTAGATCCTATTGAGCTGCTGGTCTGAGCTTAGCTGTGGATGCCCCCGGGAAGTCCTAAATGACTGCGTAAGACTGGACTGTGTTAGATGTACCCCTTTCCCTGAATCTTC
Source organism: Cervus canadensis (assembly GCF_019320065.1). Classification (NCBI taxonomy): domain Eukaryota; kingdom Metazoa; phylum Chordata; class Mammalia; order Artiodactyla; family Cervidae; genus Cervus; species Cervus canadensis. The sequence continues at coordinate 20,955,458 of NC_057391.1, forward strand.
TTGCATCCAGGGCTGATCCTTATCATTGCTGTCAAAACCCCATTCCTTTCATCTTCATTAGGTAAAGACCCTTGAGAGAAGAGATTTCTCTTGCTCATCTCTGTGTCCTCTGCTCCAGCACAGTGCCTCACGGATTGAGTGCTCTGACAGTGCCTTCAGAAACTGTTTTAGAGATGTGGTATCTCGTATTGAGAAAGGATAAGCTTGAGGTGACAGAACCGGGGCCAGAACCCATTCCTGGTACGCTGCTCTCTCTGACTCTGGGTGCCCGATGAAGTACTATCTTACATTTGTCTCTCTGAGCACAGTTATCTGAAAATAACCATTCAAAATAACCATTACAACCATTAGTTGTAAATAACTGGGTTTTTAACATTAGCCTGAGTTAAGCATCATTGGCGTCTCTGGTAGCTCAGACAGTAAAGAATCTGCTTGCAATGTAGTAGATCTGCATTTGATCCCTGGGCTGGGAAGATCCCCTGGAGGAGGGCATGGCAACCCATTCCAGTTTTGTTGCCTGGAGAATTCCACGGACAGAGAAGCCTGGAAGGTTACAGTCCATAGGGTTGCAAGAAGTCGGACACAACTGAGCGACTAAGCACAGCACAGCACAAGCATCACTGAGAAGATAAGTTTGTTGTGCTTTGCTCCACGTCATGAAATATATGCCAAAGCCAAAGAGAAATGCGTTCTGTGTTGTCTACATGTTTGGGGTATTCAAATTACTTTCTTTCCACTAACATGAGTAATCAAGGATGAACTGTGCCTCTGGAGTGGTATCCTAGAATATCATAGCTAAGACCGTTCTTCAAGGATCATATGTTCACTTCCCTATGTGTTCAGAGGAAAGAATCTAGAAAGATCCAGAGAAGTTTCACAGCTGGCCAAGGCACTCAACTTGAAAAGAACATACGAGAAATCAAGTATCCCAATTCCTAGTCCAGTGATAGTTTTTGGTACACTTAAACTTTGGTCTTTTATTTTGGTCTTTGGTCTTTTATTCTGATGTTTGTTGTTTGAAAGTTTCTTAGCATCTGCTCAGTCTTCCAGCTGATCTTTTTCCCTGGAGTGCCCTTAGAGTGGCCTGGGCAGCCTGGCATTTTCTTTCTTTATGTAGCTTTTCATTGTTGTAGGAGATGCTTTTATGTGGGAAAGGGGAGGGACAGGCCCAGGGTGGGTTCATCCTGAACCCTCCTCTTTCTGGTAGGAGGCTGGGTCATTCTCACTGTCAGAGAAGTGCATTCTCAGAGGGGATCAAAGGACTGGGATGGTCTGAGGGTACTGAGTTTATCATGGTTTCTCCAGTCCTGGGTGGAATAAGGTTTGCTGCTGGAGACTCTGAGCACTTCAAGAAAATTTATGAGGATGCCAGGCCAAGAAAAGACATGGGGATTGAACTGGGGCATCCTAGAGCTTTTAATTTTGCAGTTGTGGACTCTGAACTTGCTTTATTTATCTCCACCCTCTGCTCCTGATATTGACATGTACTCTTTGAAGATTATAGACACACTGCAGTGTATTCAAAGCTGAATACTAGGCTATTGAAAAGACTTCCAACCACATACAGGCAGGAACAGCTTGGGAGATCCTGGAGGTGTTTGTTTGATCATACTCTTCAGATAACCATCAGGGTAGAGCTGGCTTATTAGAAGACAGCTAGGTTTACTCGTATATGTATGTCTTCTATCTGTTGTAATATTTTAGTATGGTTGAAATATACAAGCAAAATTTGGCCTTATACAGACAAACGCGTAGTCCAAAAAAGTAGGTTAGTTGCAATTTGAAATTTGAAAATGTGCTAATGAACTTTTCTTATTCTTTTCCATTAAAATCCTCTGGTCTAGCCTGCATTTTGGTTAGAACTTTCACCCATGCATGGTTTTGTAACATTATCCAGTAGTCTTTTTGCAAAATAATTGGTTCACTGAGTTAGGTGATTTCTGCATGTTGGCATGTTTCATTATACAATATCAAATGTGTCACAGTGGTTAATACGACCACCAATATTTTAAAACCAGAACAGTGTTTAAACACTAGGGAACCATACAGCTCATATGGCAGATACAAGTTTCCAAAATTCTGTTTTTAATATATATATTTAAAAAATGTTACTTATTTTTGGCTGTGCTGGATCTTCGTTATTGTGCCAGCTTTTGTTAGTTGTGGAGCGTGGAGGCTAGCTTCTAGTTGTGGTGCGTGGACGTCTCATTTCAGCGGTTCCCTTGTTGCAGAGCACGGGCTCTCGGTGCTCCAGCTACACTAGTTGTGGCTCCTGGGCTCTTGAGCACAGGCTCAATAGTTGTAGCACTCTGGGCTTAGTTGCTCTGCAGCATGGGGCAGCTCCCAGATCAGGGATAGAACCCGTGTCTCCTGCATTGGCAGGCAGATTCTTTACCACTGAGCCACCAGGGAAGCCCCCAAATTCTAATTTTTGCCTGAACACTTAGATTTTTATCATCAGCAACAATGGTCCATTGTTTTTCTCGATGTGCAGGCTCAATTCATTTCCAAGAAAATACCTGACAACTACCAAGATCTGATTAACCATGGTTTCTCTGCCAGTTATTCTGTCAAGCAAAATAGCTTGTTCAGCTGTGAAAAAGTGGCTAGTTCGGCTTGTGACTAAAACAATTGCTCACATGTTTTCCCTTGAGATAATCTAATAATTTGGAATGTAGCAGAAGTGCTCTGTGTGTACTTCCACTTTTGTCACACATAATACTAAAAAGACTTATACTCAAGAGTGGAGATTTAATAAAACTAATAGTTTTACTGCTTTTTCAATGTTACAGCCTGGACTGTATCCTTCCCAAATTCATATATTGAAGTCCTTATCCCTCGTACCTCAGAATGTATCCTTCTTTGGAGATGAGGCTTTTAAAGATAAGGTAAAATGGGCCATTTACACTGGATTAGAGTGGACCCTAGTCCAGTCTGACTGGTGTACAGTGAGGAAATGTGAGCAAACAAAAAGAAGAGACACAACGGATTTGCATGCACAGAGGAAAGTCCATATGGGGACACAGGGAGAAGGTGGCCATCTCCAAGTCAAGGCAGGAGGATTCAGGAGAAACCAACTATGTGGGCACCTTGATCCTAGATTTCTAGCCTCAGAACTGTGAGAAAATAAGTTTCTATTCTTTAAACCATGAAGTCTGTGGAATTTTGTTATGGCAGCCTAGTCATTTAATATAGTCAATAACATTTTTAAGTGAAACTGGCTTTTTACCCCCCTGCAAATATAGAAATGAAGGATACAATGACCTCTAATATAGAATTAAGACTTCTGTCTTGTTTCATGTTGAGGGACCAGGAGTTTTATCCACCATTGCTTTTGCACCATTAGGGCAAATGTCATCACAGAGAAAAAGGCAAATATTGTTTTGACATTATTATGAAGCTTGGTCTGACCTCATGGAATCCCTGAAAAGGTCTTTGGGTCCCTTGTGGTTCATGGAATACCCCTTGAGAACCACTCTCCTAGTCTGTGTGGTTTGTGCTGCCAAAGTTGCAACGGCAGCAGTCACCCCAGGCTTTCTCTACTACTTCACCACTCTCTAACTTGTTGACTGGTGAATAGCCTATCAACTGTAACATATGCTTTCAGTACCCATACTATATTTCTGCAGAAATATTTCAAACTTTCCATTAAAAATATTATCTATATCTTTAAATGACAGGTAGTTAGGATGGTGAGCTGAATTTTTGGCAAAGCCTTAAAGGAGAGGAATAGACTGAATTGACTTTCATGGTTAATGGATCAAGCAATACACTTAGCAGCTGGACAGGAAATAAAAAGGGCCAGGGTTTTGAACTGAGACCCATAGGAAGTCCCAAGAATGGATAAACCTGGTCAAGTTCTCCTCAGTCAGGGAGCCCCCAACACACTTTGTCTTTTGTTCAAACCTTCACCTACCTTCTCTGCTTGTCTTTTGTTCAAACCTTCGCCTCCCTTCTCTGTGACCCCCACCTTGTGCAGGGAAGTAAGCTTGAGAGTCCACTGCTTGGAGTCCTTGGGGCATCTGTAGAGGCCTGGCACTGTCCCACCCCCACGCAAGTGGAAGACTGGATTTGAGCTATAGTCATATCTCAGATCTTGAAAGACAGTGGTTTTAAGATATACTATTAATGCCTATTTCTTGGATTAGAATAATTCAAGATCTGCAACATCATCTCTGGCAGTTTTCTCATTAATGTTACCTGTGTATTCACTGACAGAGTCCTTGTTGTCTTAGAAATATTTCACATAACATACAGTTTCAATTTCTTGAAACATCATTGGATTCAGGGTTTCTTTGAGCCAAGCAGTATTCTTTAAGAAAGCATGCTTTAAAAAAGGGTACAAATGAACTTATTTACAAGGTGGAATTCTTGTATTCTTGCCTGAGAAATCCTATGGACAGAGGAACCTGGCAGAGGAACCCCAGGCTACAGACCATGGGGTTGCGAAAACAACAATGTGGTATCTTAGCCAGACCAAGGATCACAACTGCAACCCCTGAATTGGAAGGCAGATTCTGTCTTCTATAGACGGTTTTTAGAGACAAGAGTTCAGTCAAATACTCAGCCCTCAGATTGGGAGAAAATAATAGCAAATGAAGCAACAGACAAAGGATTAATCTCAAAAATATACAAGCAACTCCTGAAGCTCAATTCCAGAAAAATAAATGACCCAATCAAAAAATGGGCCAAAGAACTAAACAGACATTTCTCCAAAGAAGACATACGGATGGCTAACAAACACATGAAAAGATGCTCAACATCACTCATTATCAGAGAAATGCAAATCAAAACCACAATGAGGTACCATTACATGCCAGTCAGGATGGCTGCTATCCAAAAGTCTACAAGCAATAAATGCTGGAGAGGGTGTGGAGAAAAGGGAACCCTCTTACACTGTTGGTGGGAATGCAAACTAGTACAGCCACTATGGAAAACAGTGTGGAGATTCCTTAAAAAACTGGAAATAGAACTGCCATATGACCCAGCAATCCCACTTCTGGGCATACACACTGAGGAAACCAGATCTGAAAGAGGCACGTGCACCCCAATGTTCATCGCAGCACTGTTTATAATAGCCAGGACATGGAAGCAACCTAGATGCCCATCAGCAGACGAATGGATAAGGAAGCTGTGGTACATATACACCATGGAATATTAGTCAGCCATTAAAAAGAATTCATTCAAATCAGTCCTAATGAGATGGATGAAACTGGAGCCCATTATACAGAGTGAAGTAAGCCAGAAAGATAAAGAACATTACAGCATACTAACACATATATATGGAACTTAGAAAGATGGTAATGATAACCCTATATGCAAAACAGAAAAAGAGACACAGATGTACAAAACAGATTTTTGGACTGTGTGGGAGAAGGTGAGGGTGGGATGTTTCAAGAGAACAGCATGTATATTATCTTTAGTGAAACAGATCACCAGCCCAGGTGGGATGCATGAGACAAGTGCTAGGGACTGATGCACTGGGAAGACCCAGAGGAATCGGGTGGAGAGGGAGGTGGGAGGGGGGATCGGGATGGGGAATACATGTAACTCCATGGCTGATTCATGTCAATGTGTGACAGAACCCACTGCAATGTTGTGAAGTAATTAGCTTCCAACTAATAAAAATAAATGAAAAAAAAAAAAAAGAGTTCAGTCAAATACTATGCATGTAATTAGGTTACTAAGTTAAGTTTCTTCAATCTGTAATAATTCTCCTTCCATTGCTTTCCCTCCATTGTACTTGTGTTTTGTTCCATCATATTGATTTTTGAAGGGGCTGGGCCTGTTGTCCTGAAGAATATCTCACTTTCTGGACTTGTCTAGTTGTTTTTTTTGAATCTGACTTGTTGGTCTTCTGGCTCCCTTGCCTCCTGATAGAACTAAAGCTGGATTAGGCTTTGTTTATTTTCTTATTTTTGGCACGAATACTGTGTAGGGGAGGTCATGTCCTAAGTATGATATCATGTCAGGATAGACATAATGACTTGATGAGGCTAAGAGTCATCACTAGGATAAGATGGCGGCAGAAAAATCTATCTTTTGTGAAGTTTATATTCCCATTGCAACCAGAAAATAATTTGAGACATCACAAGGTTTTAACACTTTTTCTTTATTGGGCTTGAAATAATTTTTCCTGCATGATTGTTTGCCTGAAGCAGGGTGTTAGTTCACATATTTTTCTTCCTACAACTGTGAATCCCTGTAACACCAGAAAGAGATGTTATAAACTCATCACTAAATGCTGAAACATTAATATCTAAAAGAGTTCACTCTTTCAGAAATTGTAACCCAAGGATGATATGTTCCATATTTGCTCTATAAATGAGAATTTCATTAAAAGTGTGATATGTGTAAACTGCAAAATGAGTTCTTTTTTAAAAATTTTATTGAGCTGATGTATTATATTTTTTGAGGAAAGGATCCCCAGCCTTTTTGGCACCCGAGACTGGTTTCATGGAAAACAATTTTTCCATGGACAAGGGCAGATGATTTAATGGATGATTAAAGCACATTACATTTATTGCACACTTAATTTCTATTATTGTTATATCAGCTCTACCTCAGATCATCAGGCATTAGATCCCGGAAGTTGGGGACTCCTGCAAGCCATGAGCTCAGTCATTTTGAACAACCTAGGAGGAAGCCTAGGTATAGTTTTCTTCCTCCATGAATTTATTCTTCTGTTATAGACTCACAAAGAGCAATGTGGTATGGTAATGGGTATTATAATCCCAGGATGAAGGGGTTAATCCCTGTGCTCTAGGAGCAAACACTAGCAGGGTCAGAAGAGTGAAGGACAGGCCAGGACTAGTCAGCTCTTAGACCTGTGGGATTCACATTGATTGATTTCTCTTCTGATTGATCAGAAATTTTTCTGAGTTCCCAAGAAATATCTTTCAAAAACACAAAGTGTAAGTGCGGGGGGATAAGTGGTGCATTTACTCTGGGATGAGGAGGAAGATTCCTTCACTCTGAAATAACATTCCCAGTTGGGGTAGGTCTTGTGTAATCTTCAAGGACCCATTTAAGGCTCATCTCCAAGAGCTCTTCCCAGCTAACTCTACTTGAAAAAAGAATTCACCTGCCACATCTCTTAACTTACCTTGTGGTAACTCAGGTTTTCCTTTGAAGGGTCTGTACTCTTCATTTGTCCAGTGTTACCTAATAACTACCTTCTTGCTATCTCTACTCCCTCATTTGACGGTTTTCTCATAGAACAAGACACATGAACTGTCAGGGTTTGAGGACTTTAGTGTTATATTTTCACCTTGCAGATCTGCTTTTAGTTATGGACTTTAGAAATGTGTTACAAAAGCTGTCTCTTTCAATCAGTAGAATTCAGTTCACAACAACCACTTTCCAAACACTCGTTTTTGTTTCACACTGAGCTTATGAAAAGAGGAATTACGTAAATCAGACAGACGTGGGTTCAACTTCTTGCCTCATCATATACTCCCGAGTGACCCAGTACTCAGGCTAATGTGTGTGCATGCATGCTGCTAAGTAGCTTCAGTCATGTCTGACTTTTTGCGACCCTATGGATGGTAGCCCTCCAGGCTCTTCTGTCCATGGGATTCTCCAGGTAAGAATATTGCAAGTTGGTTGTCAAGTTCTCCAGGGGATCTTCCTGACCCAGGGATCGAACCTCTGGCTCTTATGTCTCCTGCATTGGCAGGCTGGCTCCTTACCACTAGTTCTACCTGGGAAGCCCACACAGACTCAGAGTCTTTATTAATTCCACTTCCTATACTTCTTCCATGATGCTCTCTTTTATATGGCCATGAGTATATGTCCAATAAATTTTGCTAAAATGTGGGAAGATTATTTATTTTGATGACTTTGGTGATACTTGTTCACATTCTGAACTATTGCAAGTTGACATGTGTGGTAAATCTCTAAAGAAAAGAATCAGGGGGCAAGTGGGTAGTAAGCTCGTATATTATTTTCCCCTGACACTCAGAGGTTGGTTCCTGATGCTGAGACATATGTAGTGGAGCGTAGCTGGGGTTTTTGAACAAGGGTTTAATACACTTCAACTTCTGTGGTACGTAGTCACAGTGAAGCATAGCTTTACAATAACCCTCCTCTTTCTTTTATCTTTTCCTTGGCATCTTGCCATCACCACCCTCCACTGTCTAGAATATCTCAGAAATATCCTTTCTCCAATGCTATTATTGTGTTGAATGCTATGAAACTCATGCAAAAACTATTATAATCATACAAATTCATAAGTAATTTGAAAGTATGAAACTAAAAGATAAATTGGCAAAGGACAAATGAAGACAGTCACTCATCAGATAACAAACTTAGAAAAATGTTATATGCTTCTAGCAATAAGAATGTAAATAAAGCATTAATTAAGCAGTTTTTAAACACAGAATTAAATTTCTAATTTAAGCAATGTTTTGTTAGAAAAAGTTATGTTCCCAATGCTTTGTAAGATGTTGGTAACACTATAAATTGCTATATATTTATTGGAAGCCAATTAGTTAATATCAAAAGGGTGAAGATACTAATACTAGTTTGAACAAATATCTTCACTTTGGAAAATTCCCTGTGAGAAAATACCATATATGTTTAAATGAAAGGTCAAATTCTTTATTCTCAGAGAAGGGAGAGTCCCCTTATATTTGATTCTTTGCAAAAATTACAAAAAGCAATATTATAGTGCTTTCACACAATTATTTGATTTTGCACAGTTAAGTACAATTTAGTGAAAATCCTTTTACCGGGAATGATCTTCATCAAGGCCAGTTCTACTCTGGAAGTCAGCTGATGAGATTAGTGAAAAAGATAGGTATAATTTAACAAAAACCACTTTTCTTGGGATTAAGCTTTTAAAATTATGTGTTCAATATTGTTTAAACAAATCTTTTAAAATGAATGTTTTGTTGCTGAGATCACAAATACTCAATTACAGGCTAAGTGGAAAAGCAATAGTTGTAATATTTTGTGAATTAGTTCTGTGGTTTAGAAATGTTTTAGTGATGACTTCATACATGGATTCCCAATGTGCTTAATTTAAATAAAGTAGGCACATTGTAGACACATGTAGGCACATGATATGCTTGGAAAATGTTTGAAGATAAAAAACAGTTCTAGTGATGATAAACACATCAGCTTAAGTTGCTACTAAGGAAATTAAAATAAATTTTATGAAATAAGAATGGAAAAAAGTTTATTTCAAAATCAATAAATATGTAATATGTGATTTAAATTAAGTATGTGCAACTGAATTGACATATTAAACATTTAAAGTAAAATTTAACAATCTTATTTACAACCTTAATATATTTATATTTTCAGATTTGTTTTAAACTTTTATTTAAATCTTCTAATTGAGGAAAAGTGGGAACTTACTTCACATATATACATATACTGTATATATATGCTTATGTAAATAATATAGTTATGTGTATTTAGTTACATATATATAAAGTTTACCTCATATTACATACCACAATTTTAAGTAATGGAAATGTTACATATAGGTATATTCCTTAAAACAATTCTTACCATTGGAGAAATGTAGAAGTTGCCCAAATTCTCCATCATACAAGAACTGATTGATACATAGCAAGTTTCTAAGTACAGTATTAATGTAGATCATTAAAGATACTGATCAGTATAAGCATCTAATAACAAGGAATTGATTTTATAATGTAAAAAATGATGAAATGTGTATATGGAGTATGATTCCATATACACAGTATGTAACAATCTATACATCAAAAAAGAAAGCTGGGAAGGAATATACCCAAATACTAACTGTAGTTGCTTTTTGGTGTCAGTTGAGTTTTTTCCAATATGGATACTGTAATGAATTTTAGGAAAGGAAGAACTCAGGTCATTGAGTTCTAGCTCCTAACCACACAGACAATCTGCCCACCTGAACTCACCCTCTGACATAGATGTTTCTTTCACTGCTGAAAAATGGCAACTATGCAAACATATTCCTGCTATTAAATTAAATAACACACATATAAATTTTATTTTTTTAAATTGGTCTCAATTCTGGGCTTCCTCCTGAACATAAGAAGAGAAGTGCCTGCTTGAAGACTTTAGACCCTCCTTGTCTGATCCACGCTGAGTCTTCAAATGGGAGGGAACAAACTTCAGTCTTTCATTTTGGGCAGTACCCAAAGCTTTGAAAATTCTGCCATGGTTGCTTTAGTCTTTAGCTCATGGCTCTTAGGGCTCAGCTGGTAAAGAATCCGTCTGCAATGCAGAGACCCCAGTTCGACTCCTGGATCGAGAAGATCCACTAGAGAAGAAACAGGCTACCCTCTCCAGTATTCCTGGGCTTCCCTGGTGGCTCAGCTGGTAAAGAATCTGCCTGCAATGCGGGAGACCTGGGTTCGATCCCTGGGTGGGGAAGATCCCCAGGAGAAGGGAAAGGCAACCCACTCCAGTATTCTGGTCTGGAGAATTCCATGGACTGTATAGTTCATGGGGTCGCAAAGAGTTGGATGTGACTTTCACTTTCATGGCTCTTATCTCTATTAAATACAATGCTCTCTCTCTCTCACCCCTACCCCAGAAAACCTAAAGCCTCTAACTGTTTCCATTGTTCATCAAATTAGTGTGAACTGGTTTCTGGTGATTTCTTGATACCAGGTTTCGATGGGAACAGAATAAAATCATCTGAGGGATGTGGTAGGGAGGGTCCAAAGGGCCCAGAAAGATGAATGAGGAGCCATGGATGACCTACTTCGCAGTCTGCAGGGATGGCAGCTGACAACCTCCTTTAGCTACTGCCAAGACTTTGGATTATTCCAGCCACAGCTAAGCCCTTTTTTGGTAATATCTGCAGGATTTGAGGATTCAAAGATTCCTTGAATTCTCATACATTCTTTCAGAGACACTAAGAAAATATACATTGTAATACTGACAATTTTATTTTCTAGGAAGCTCAGGTCACTGTCAATTCAAGTGAGGAGCACTCTGGTATTTCCCCTGGTACTAATGTCTTTTTGTCTTGCCTTGTACTTTGTCCCTGCCCTTCCTATTTTCCTCAGCTCTACCAAGTAGGCAGTGCACAGAAGGGACCACTTTCTTAGGCCACAAAGGTAGCAAAAGAAATCTATAGACTTAGGAAAGCCAGTGAACAATCTATCACAGACAGTTGGGGTTCAAGGACATCCTTGCAAGATCTTATGCAAACTAGTAGTAACATTCTGATGAGCAGAATCCCCAGCCCCACTGTCTTCCATGTGGAGAAAGGAAAGGTCCTGCTGCTTGCGGCTTCAGAGAGTGAGATGGGCAAGGTCAGTGATTTAAGAAGGCATTCTGTCCGAGTTTTGGATAGATTTGAAAGCATGCCTAAAGTACATGTAAAGTTGTAACACTTGCTTTTTAATAATTCCCTTAACTCCCATTCTCTTAAAAACTTAGTCATAACTGAGATGTCTCAGTTCCCATTAAGAAGCATTAAATCCCTGAAGATGCTCAGGAACAAGTTTCCCAGGCGCTCTCTTTGGGCAGGTGTCAGAAGATGGATGGGATCAGAAGTATGGGAATTTCTCAGAAGTGGATTCTCATGCCCTGCCCTGGGGGATGCTTCCTGGGTAGTTGGCGGTTGTGCCCCACATCTGCTGTGAACTGGCTGAAAGCCAGCAGCTTTTCTTCTCTGAATAGGAAAGGAACTCAAATGTGGGGTGTTAGGGGGTACAAGAACCACAGAATGTGGATAGTCTGGGTCTCTGGTGCCTCATAAGGAAGACTCATCTGTTGGCTTAGGTGGGTGGTTAGAAGTCTGAGTCATCAGGGGACTTGAGAAATTTCTCAGCATCCAGGTCCCATGGATCCCATCACTTTCCACTTCTCTCTTAGAATATAGGTTTTCCCAGGATTATTAACCAGTGTGTATAGTTTGACTTCTGGAATCAATGCGATGGCATAAAAAATACTGAACAAGGAGATCTTCCTTCAGGTGTGGTGGAGACCAGATGGCTTGGGGTGTGGAGCCAAAAAGCAATGGGAGAACCATCCTAACCCCTTATGGCAAAACCTCTATCAGAGAGAAAGCCATTGTAGGAAGAAGGTGTGTATGATTTTCTTCTGTAAATAGAGGTTAAATAATTTCAGTACAATATTGTCTTCCCTCCATACACTCTATCTACACTTATAATTGAGTTAATTAGTGTATATAGGATGGAATCTCAATTTTCTTTTTTTTCTTTTTTCTTTTCTTTTTTCCATTTATTTTTATTAGTTGGAGGCTAATTACTTCACAATATTGTAGTGGTTTTTGCCATACATTGACATGAATCAGCCATGGATTTACATGTGTTCCCCATCCTGATCCCCCCTCCCACCTCCCTCCCCATCCCATCTCTCTGGGTCATCCCAGTGCACCAGCCCTGAGCACTTGTCTCATGCATCCAACCTGGACTGGCAATCTGTTTCACACTTGATAATATACATATTTCGATGCTGTTCTCTCAGATCATCCCACCCTCACCTTCTCCCATAGAGTCCAAGAGCCTGTTCTATACATCTGTGTCTCTTTTTCTGTCTTGCATATAGGGTTATCATTACCATCTTTCTAAATTCCATATATATGTGTTAGTATGCTGTATTGGTGTTTATCTTTCTGGCTTACTTCGCTCTGTATAATGGGCTCCAGTTTTATCCATCTCATCAGAACTGATTCAAAGGTATTCTTTTTAAGGGCTGAGTAATATTCCATTGTGTATATGTACCACAGCTTCCTTATCCATTCGTCTGCTGATGGACACCTGGGTTGCTTCCATGTCCTGGCTATTATAAACAGTGCTGCGATGAACATTGGGGTGCACGTGTCTCTTTCAGATCTGGTTTCCTCAGTGTGTATGCCCAGAAGTGGGATTGCTGGGTCATATGGCAGTTCTATTTCCAATTTTTAAAGAAATCTCCACACTGTTTTCCATAGTGGCTGTACTAGTTTGCATTCCCACCAACAGTGTAAGAGGGTTCCCTTTTCTCCACACCCTCTCCAGCATTTATTGCTTGTAGACTTTTGGATAGCAGCCATCCTGACTGGCGTGTAATGGTACCTCATTGTGGTTTGATTTGCATTTCTCTGATAATGAGTGATGTTGAGCATCTTTTCATGTGTTTGTTAGCCATCTGTATGTCTTCTTTGGAGAAATGTCTGTTTAGTTCTTTGGCCCATTTTTTGATTGGGTCATTTATTTTTCTGGAATTGAGCTTCAAGAGTTGCTTGTATATTTTTGAGATTAATCCTTTGTCTGTTTCTTCATTTGCTATTATTTTCTCCCAATCTGAGGGCTGTCTTTTCACCTTACTATAGTTTCCTTTGTAGTGCAAAAGCTTTTACGTTTCATTAGGTCCCATTTGTTTAGTTTTGCTTTTATTTCCAATATTCTGGGAGGTGGGTCATAGAGGATCTTGCTGTGATTTATGTCGGAGAGTGTTTTGCCTATGTTCTCCTCTAGGAGTTTTATAGTTTCTGGTCTTACATTGAGATCTTTAATCCATTTTGAGTTTATTTTTGTGTATGGTGTTAGAAAGTGTTCTAGTTTCATTCTTTCACAAGTGGTTGACCAGTTTTCCCAGCACCGCTTGTTAAAGAGGTTGTCTTTTTTCCACTGTATATTCTTGCCTCCTTTGTTGAAGATAAGGTGTCCATAGGTACGTGGATTTATCTCTGGGCTTTCTATTTTGTTCCATTGATCTATATTTCTGTCTTTTGCCAGTACCATACTGTCTTGATGACTGTGGCTTTGTAGTAGAGACTGAGTCAGGCAGGTTGATTCCTCCATTTCCATTCTTCTTTCTCAAGACTGCTTTGGCTATTCAAAGTTTTTTGTATTGGGATGGAGTCTCAATTTTCATCACAGAATTATCTGTATGCAGAAACTATGTACAGGAAGCATGAGAAATATATCCAAATGTAAAAATGGGATGATTAGAGACCTGCCTTATACTTAGCTCTTGAGTCTGCATTGCAGAGAGGGAAAGATTTTACTCTGCAGTCAGATTCATTTACTTTTTTGAGTCTGAAGAGTAATGAAGACTATGTTGACTTGGTGCAGGCTATTTTTGGGTAGATTCAATCTATCATAAACAGATGGTAGAATGAGTTGTGGTATCAGAGAACACAAGTAGATGAGAGAGTAGAAGTCTCTCAGGTGACAATGCTTCCTTCTACCACTGAAGACCTATGACCTAGACAGTTCCCATCATAATCCACAGAACTCATGTATGCCAGCCTTTGTCTTGGAGATTCATATATTCATCCTGTAGAACCTTAGATTCTTTTTCAAGACTTTAGAGAAATAATATGTAGATATCCCACCTTTGTCCAGTGGCAGATTCCAGTTATGTAGTAGCTGGACCTGGATTTAGGTAGAAACTTGTGTCCTTGTTTCTGAGTCAGGCATGTTCAAGTCAGCTCAAAAATGCTTCTCTGGGACAGATTCCTGAGAAGTTTCAGTTTAGTTCAGTTCAGTTCAGTCGCTCAGTCATGTCTGACTCTTTGCGACCCCAATAACTGCAGCACGCCAGGCCTCCCTGTCCATCACCAACTCCCAGAGTCCACCCAAACCCATGTCCATCAAGTTGGTGATGCCATCCAGCCATCTCATCCTTTGTCATCTCCTTCTCCCCCTGCCCTCAATCTTTCCCAGCATCAGGGTCTTTTCCAATGAGTCAGCTTTTCGCATCAGGTGGCCAAAGTATTGGAGTTTCAGCTTCAACATCAGTCCTTCCAATGAACACCCAGGACTGATCTCCTTTAGGATGGACTGGTTGGATCTCCTTGCAGTCCAAGGGACTCTCAAGAGTCTTCTCCAACACCACAGTTCAAAAGCATCAATTCTTTGGTGCTCAGCTTTCTTTATAGTCCAACTCTCACATCCATACATGACCACTGGAAAAACCATAGCCTTGACCAGATGGACCTTTGTTGGCAAAGAAATGTCTCTGCTTTTTAATATGCTATCTAGATTGGTCATAACTTTCCTTCCAAGGAGGAAGCGTCTTTTAATTTCATGGCTGCAGTCACCACCTGCAGTGATTTTGGAGCCCAGAAAAATAAAGTCTGCCACTGTTTCCACTGTTTCCCCCATCTATTTGCCATGAAGTGATGGGACCAGATGCCCTGATCTTAGTTTTCTGAATGCTGAGCTGTAAGCCAACTTTTTCACTCTCCTCTTTCACTTTCATCAAGAGGCTCTTTAGTTCTTCAATTCTGCCATAAGGGTGGTGTCATCTGCATATCTGAGGTTATTGATATTTCCCTCGGCAATCTTGATTCCAGCTTGTAATTCCTCCAGCCCAGCGTTTCTCATGATGTACCCTGCATATAAGTTAAATAAGCAGGGTGACAATATACAGCCTTGATGTACTCCTTTTCCTATTTGGAACCAGTCTGTTGTTCTCTGTCCAGTTCTAACTGTTGCTTCCTGACCTGCATACAGGTTTCTCAAGAGGCAGGTCAGGTGGTCTGGTATTCCCATCTCTTTCAGAATTTCCCACAGTTTATTGTGATCCACACAGTCAAAGGCTTTGGCATGGTCAATAAAGCAGAAATAGATGTTTTTCTGGAACTCTCTTGCTTTTTCAATGATCCAGCGGATATTAGCAATTTGATCTCTGGTTCCTCTGCCTTTTCTAAAACCAGCTTGAACATCTGGAAGTTCACAGTTCACGTATTGCTGAAGCCTGGCTTGGAGAATTTTGAGCATTACTTTACTAGCGTGTGAGATGTGTGCAATTGTGTGGTAGTTTGAGCATTCTTTGGCATTGCCTTGCTTTGGGATTGGAATGAAAATTGATCTTTTCCAGTCCTGTGGCCACTGCTGAGTTTTCCAAATTTGCTGGCATGCTGAGTGCAGCACTTTCACAGCATCATCTTTCAGGATTTGAAATAGCTCAACTGAAATTCCATCACCTCCATTAGCTTTGTTCGTAGTGATGCTTCCTAAGGCCCATTTGACTTCACATTCCAGGATGTCTGGCTCTAGGTGACAATTGACAGAAAAATTTCTTAAAGCAATTATCCTTCAATTAAAAAATAAATAAATTAAAAAAAAAGAAAAAAGAGTCCTCAAATGCTGGAAGGTGGTCCTTACTTTCCAGTCCTACATGGGCAGAGGTAGGATTGAGAAGCAAAAGCAGGAATAGGAAGGCATCTATTTTGTACCATTTTTTAGTTGAGACACAAATGTTCTGGAAAAGTTCATTGTTGGAAAATGTAAAGCTCAGGGTGAGGGAGGCCGGGAAGGAGAACTGAGAGGTGGAAAGTTTCTGGATTATCAACCCTGTGTTGTTATTGTTTAGTTCCTCAGTTGTGTCTGACTCTTTTGGGATCCCATGGATTACAGCCCACCAGGCTCCTCTGTCCATGGGATTTCCCGGGCGAGAATACTGGAGTGGGTTGCCGTTTCCTTCTCCCAGGGACTTCACTATCCAGGGATTGAGCCCATGTCTCCTGCATTAGCAGGCTGATTTGTTACCACTGAGCCACCAGGGAAATCCATCCACTCTGTGAGTAGATGTCAAAGAAGAAAGTATGAATTTATAAAGTAGAGATGCAGGGTTAGAGAAAGATATTGAGGAATAAATTCAGCAGAAGACACTAAGTGAGTAATTGGCCATGACACAGAGGGCATGTTAATGGTTGCTGTATGTCCCAAGCTTGAGCTTTTTGCTCCCAATAGATGCTTGGGATAACAGAGAAGCTGAGGAGGAAATCTCTCCATAGAGGTGTCTGAAGAAATTAAAAACTTTAACTCACACGTTGACCTTGTAATAAAATGTGCAAATGTAGCAAAGCCCTATGGGAGTTAGCTTTAGAAAGGAAATACTGGAAAATACAAACAGGATAGAGCATTTACAAGAAATGAGAAAATTCCATGCTTAGTGAATGGGCAGATTTAACACAGTTTGTAACATGTAATTTTCCATCAGAAACAACTTTTTAATGAATTTGGATCTGAGTGCCTTATAGTAATTAAAAATGGCAGCTGATATTTTGTGGGAATTCATTTAGGGAGTCATGGGAAAATTACTCTGATATCAAGGTAGCCAGGTTGAAGAATTCACAAGGAAATTCCACTTTTAGCCCTACAGTTCATGTACAGGTCTGTGTGATGTTTGTATTGCCGTGATAGTACCCCACCCACAGTACCACAGAGCTTTACAAAAACCTCCCCTTGGTTTTAACCTATCTGGCCTCTGAGAACCTGCATCTCAGCATTTTTTTCTAATTTGAGCTATGTATATGCTGGGAGAGATTGGAGGCAGGAGGAGAAGGGGATGACAGAGGATGAGATGGCTGGATGACATCACTGACTCAATGGACAATGGGTTTGAGTGGACTCCGGGAGTTGGTGATGGACAGGGAGGCCTGGCGTGCTGCGGTTCATGGGATCGCAAAGAGTCGGACACGACTGAGCGACGGAACTGAACTGAACTGAAGATCAAAGGGTCTTGGTGGTAGGTCAGGGCAGCCTCTCCCGGGTGCTTCTTTCTCAAACCTTTCTGCCCTGCTGCCGAGATCTGCCCTGGAGTCTGTGACTAGAACAGACTTCAGAAACCATGCCGTCTTCTCCCATCTGTGTTTTCTGGCCAGCCTACTATCAGATGGTTTCCCATAGCAGAGTCTGTCAGACCTGAATGTCTCAACTGGGTTTTACAAGCTGTAGGTAGTCAGAAAATATTTGTCATCAATGTATTTTCTCCTTTAACTCACTAAGCTTCCCAATCACCTTTGTCTGCCCCATTTTTTACTTGAAGGGTATTATACAGTAGAAAGGGCTTCCACATAAACTTAGAATGTTATCCTCTCCATTGACTATCTACTGGCTAAATTCAGGACCAGGAATGCTACTGTGTGTGACCTGATAAAAGGGACCTGCTGGTAAATGCAGAGGCAGCTCCTAGGGTTCATGTTGGCAAACAGAGGGCAACTTTGTGAGTTTTTCTGAAAGGTTTCCCTTTCTCCAGCTGATGAAACTCCACACCAAGGCCTTGGCTCAGCCAGCATACCTCAAGTTGAATTTTAGCTCCACTTATCCCCTTGGCTGAGAGTCCTTGTGCCAGACACAACCTGTGTACCTGGATGCCTTGGCTCTAGCCAAATTCAGTCCATGCTTTTTATTTATATTCTTGTTGAACTTCCTCATCATACTCCTTTTGAAATCTTCTGTCTGGTGTTCTCAAGACCCTGGTTTTGGTTTACTTTGATATTTGTGTCCATCACTGTGAAAATAAAGGGATATACTGGGTCATCAAAAGAGACCTCATTAAATATTAGCCATCAAAGAAGACTGTGAATTTTATTGCTGTTGCTATCAAGAGGGAACAGGATTGAAAAAGGTTGACCTTCTCACTTTCACTGGAAGATCTTACCCAAATTCAAATTAAATAATTAATTTGAATTTCAATTTTAGGTATAAATTTGTGACTTCTTCCCACCCTTCATATAATTGCATCCCTGCCCCAGGAACTCCAAGCACCTTCATCTTCATACACACAACACCAACACTCTTTTGTTGATTAAAAAACTCAAAACACAAGAAAAGAGAACAAATGTTGTCTTCTCAGTAACCGATAATGTAGCAGGGGTTGGCTTGAGCATAGAATGGAAAATGTGAACCTCAGAGAGGGAGGCCAGTAGGGAAGAAAGCATTGAACTCATACTGTTAACTATACCTGGTTTAGGTGCTAGTCTTTGAAGTGGCAAGAGGTATATTGTTGGTATGCTGAACAGTAAATTTGGCTTCTCACGAATCCCTGTGAGGCTCACTGACTCTCTCTGAGTGCTGGTGCATAGGCTTTCCCAAGCAGCCATCAGAGACTGGTTTGCATGGAATTAGCTTTAAGAAACAAAAAGTAGGAGATGTAAAGCAATTACAATCTCAGGTATACTAAAATTCTGCAACTCTGGTTATGGGGCTGTGAATCTTGCCATCCTGTGGCCATGGCAGAAAGGTCTGGGATCTGAATCCTGAGGGGAATGCAGCTGTTGTGTCCCAGCGCTTCACTCCTCCCTGTACCAGGAGGATCCTCCAGGGTCTTTGCTGTGGGTCTTTGCAGGATCCCCACTCCAGGTGGGTGTACATCCCACTCCACTGACTTTGGGACATGGCCACAGCTGTGGATGGAGGTGACATTGCCTGTTCCAGGCTGAGACTCCATGTGGCATGATGTCATGGATTTGAGCCAGCACTCCTGAGTCTTTGTCCTCTAAAATGAGAAGGGTGTGCTCAGGGGTATTGCTAAGTATATCCTGGGTCCCAGAACAAAGACACAGCCCTAAATGCAGCCTACAATCTGGGGGCAAGTCCAGTTGGTCTGCAGACCAATGAGCAAATGCAATATATGTTTGTTGTACAGCAACTGCAATTTTGGGAATGTTTATAATAGTTTGAGCCCTCTGAGTGTCTCTGGCGGAATGGAGTTTGATTCTAAATGCAAATTCGCCCCTCCTACTGTCTTGCTGGGGCTTCTCCTTTGTCCTTGGATGTGGGGTATCTCCTCACAGCTGCTTCAGTGTCTACAGTCTTACTGGGGTTTCTCTGACCTTGGACATGGGGTATCTCCTCTTGGCTGTTCGCCGCTCCAGTGCCCTGGACGTGGGGTATCTCCTCATGGCTGCTCCAATGCTGTCAAGGCTATATATTGTCACCCTGCTTATTTAACTTATATGCAGAGTACATCATGAGAAATGCTGGGCTGGATGAAGCACAAGCTGGAATCAAGATTACCGGGAGAATTATCAATAACCTCCATTGTGCAGATGACACCACCCTTATGGCAGAAATGAAGAAGAACTAATGAGCCTCTTGATGAAAGTGAAAGAGGAGACTGAAGAAGTTGGCTAAAAGCTCAACACTCAGAAAACAAAGATCATGGCATCCGGTCCCATCACTTCATGGCAAATAGATGGGGAAACAGTGGAAACAGTGGCAGAATTTATTTTTTTGGGGCTCCAAAATCACTGCAGATGGTGATTGCAGCCGTAAAATTAAAAGACGCTTACTCCTTGAAAGAAAAGTTATGACCAACCTAGACAGCATATTAAAAAGCAGAGACATTTCTTTGCCAACAAAGGTCCATCTAGTTAAGGCTATAGTTTTTCCAAGAATCATGTATGGATGTAAGAGTTGGACTATAAAGAAAGCACCAAAGAATTGATGCTTTTGAACTGTAGTGTTGGAGAAGACTCTTGAGAGTCCCTTGGACTGCAAGGAGATCCAACCAGCCCATCCTAAAGGAAATCAGTCCTGAATGTTCATTGGAAGGACTGATGTTGAAGATGAAACTCCAATACTTTGGCCACCTGATGCGAAGAGCTGACTCATTTGAAAAGACCCTGATGCTGGGAAAGATTGAAGTCAGGAGAAGAAGGGGACAACAGAGGATGAGATGGTTGGATGGCATCACCGACTCAATGGACATGAGTTTGAGTAAACTCCAGGAGTTGGTGATGGACAGGGATGCCTGGTGTGCTGCAGTCCATGGTGTAGCAAAGAGTCAGACACTACTGAGTGACTGAACTGAACTGAACTGAACTGATATTAGACAGTTGTTGTTGTTTTGTTAATTCGTGTCCAACTCTTTGTGACCCCATGGACTGCAGCACACCAGGCTTCCCTGTCCTTCACTATCTTCCGGAGTTTGCTCCAACTCATGTCCAGTGATTCAGTGATACCATCCAACCATCTCATCCTCTGTCATCTCCTTCTCCTCCTGCCTTCAATCTTTTCCAGCATCAGAGTGTTTTCCAGTGAGTCAGCTCTTCCCATCAGGAGGCCAAAGTATTGGAGCTTTAGCCTTAGCATCAATCCTTCAAATGAATGTTCATAGTATAAATTGCTATTTAATACAGATGCTAAATAGAGAGGGAATGACCTATGAAATTACATGCTAAAATTTTGATGGCTCCCTGTTACTCCCAGATAAGAAAGTCTGGAACCCAGGGTTTTGCCTCTCTTCCTAGGTTTACATCTTATACTTTCCCACTTGCTTCCTTAGACTCAACTGTGTCAAACTGTTTGTTTCCTGAAAGCTCCATGGTCTTTCATAATTCTTTGCCTTTGCCCTGTGATTTTGCCTGAAATGCCCTTTCCCCCTTCTGTTCCCCATTTTGGTCCTTTACCCACCTTCTTTGATCCAATGGATTATGATTTGAGCTTAGCATAGCTGTTGACCTCCTGGTCAGTCCTAAACAACTACTTGAGACTGGACTGGTTTAGATGCACCCACTTGCCCTGAATTTTCATGGCATTCCATACTTATCCTTATTATCTCTCTCAAACCTCATCCCTATGGTCTTTATTAGGTAAAGCCCTTGAAAGAAAGACTTGTCTCATTCATCTCTGTGTGGAATTGGGATCAGATGGGGGCATTCTCCATCTTAGAAGATTTAGGATTGTGTATGATGAACTTGCTTTGTTGATCTCCACCTCTGCTCCTGATATCAACATGTACTCTTTGAGGGTTATAGACAAACTGTAGTGTATTTAAAAAAATCAGTGTATTAAAAAAATATTCAAACCATGTACATGGAGGAAAAGGCAGAAAACATTAGAGAAAGTAGACCAAAGGAAGGAGGTTAATGGGGATATTTGATCACAGTTTTTTAGTGATCCATCAAGGAAGAGCTGGCTTAGTAGAAGACAGGCAGATTCTTATATCTGCTCATGTGTTCTATCTATTGCAATTCAATGGTTTGGTTCAATTTACCAGAAAAATCTGATCTTATACAGATATGTTGTAGAAAAAGGTAGGTTAGTTGTAATGTAAAATCAGAAACTGTGTTAATGGATTTCTGATATTCTTTCCATTAAGCTCCATTGGTCTAGCTTGGAGTTTGAATGGAAATTTCACCCATGCATGTTTTTGTTACACTGCCTGTTGGTCTTTGGGAAATGATTGGATCACTGACTTAGACAACTTACTCATGTTGATATATCTCATTGAAAGTGAAAAGTGAAAGAGAAAGTCACTCAGTCGTGTCTGACTCTCTGTGACCACATAGACTATACAGTCCATGGAATTTTTCAGGCCAGAATACTGGAGTGGGTAGCTTATCCTTTCTGCAGTGGATCTTCCTGACTCAGTAATCAACCCAGGGTCTCCCACATTGCGGGCGGATTTTTTACCAACTGAGCTATTAGGGAAGCCCCTATCTCATTATATGATATCAAAAATGTCACAATAGATAATATGACTACCAATATCTTTAAATCAGAACAGTATTTAAATACTGGAGATCCATACAGTTCATGATGGGCAGTAACAAGTTTCCCTAAACCCTAGTTTTTGCCTGAAAGATTAGCTTTTTACCATTAGCAACAAGGATCTGTTGTTTTTCTTATTGTGACATACTCAGTTCCTTCATTAAAAAAATGTCTGACAGCAACTCGAGTCTAAATACATCTTTTTTCAAGCAAAATGGTGTTTCATGGAAAAAGTAGCTAGTTCAGTTTGCAATGCAAATGATTGCATGAAGACTTTCCTTTGAGATAATATAATAATTTGGGTTGTAGCAGAAGTGCTTTATGGGTACTTCTGTTTTTGTCACACAGAATACTAAAAAAGACACAAACTCAAGAGTTGAGACTTAATAAAATTAATGGTTTTACTACTCTTTCAGGGTTATGGACTGAATGGTCTTCTCAAATCCATATGTTAAAGTCCTATCCTTCAGTATCAGAGGATGATAATGTACTTGGAGATATGGCTATTAAATAATTAAGTTAAAATGGGGCCATTTGTATTGGTTTAGGGTGGACCTCATCCATTCTGACTGCTGTCCCTATGAGAAGAGGAAATCTGGTCACACAAAGAAAGGAGACACCATCTACAAGTCAAAGAGAGAGGGCTCAAGTGATATTAGCTCCGAGGCAGCATGATCTTGGATTTCTAGTTTCAGAATTTGAGAAAATAAGTTTCTCCTGTTTAAGCCAAAAGTCTGTGGAAATTTGTTATAGCAGCCCTAGCCAACTAATATAGTCAATAAGTATCTTAAGTGAAACTGGCTTTTTTCCCCTTGCAAATATAGGATACAGTGATCATTAATACAGAATCGAGGCCTCTGCCATAAGTACACCAAGGGACCAGCAGTTTTACCCACCATTGCTTTTGCAGTATCGGTTAAAATGTCAACACAAAGAAAAAGGCAAATACTGTTTTCATATAATTATGAAAATAGTTCTGACTTCATGAACTCTCTGAAGAGGTTCAGAGATGGGCCCCTAGATGTCTGTGGACTATCCTTTGAGAACCACCATCCTAATCTACGCTGTTTGTTGTGCTGAAGCTGCAATTTCAATGGTCAATCCAGTCTTTCTCTACAGCTTCACCACTTTCTACTTGTTTGCTGATGATTAGTCTATCAACTGCATCATATGCTTTCATTGATGAATAATTGGTCAAAAGCCATTGTGAGCAGGGACTTTCTAGTTCTGTCAAAATGTTGAAACGGACCCAGTTACTTTGCTGAAATCTCTAGAGTCAAGGACGATGAACATGTATACCATCTTCCTGTGGTTTGTTCTTGATGGTACTCTGTCTTAGATGCTGAATCCATGATGATGGGGCTTTGGGGACAGTGGGAGGGCTGAGGGAAGCCCATAGTCTGATTACACTATGTTCAGTATCCAACCTATATTTCTGCAGCAAAACCTCAACAGTTCCATTAAAAATAAGATTTTCTTGCTTAAATGATAGGTAGTTAGGATAATGACTCGAGCTTTTGGCAAGACCATAAAGAGGAAGAATAGAGTAACTTGACTTTCATGGTTAATGGATCAACCACTTAGCAACAGGACGGGAATTAAAAGAAGCCAGGGTTTTCACAAAAACAGAAATATAGACCAGTGGAACAAGATAGAAAGCCCCGAGATAAACCCATGCACCTATGGGTACCTTATTTTTCACAAAGGAGGCAAAAATATGCAATGGGACAAAGAAAGCCTCTTCAATAAGTGGTGCCGGGAAAACTGAAGATCTATGCTTTAAAAGAATGAAATAATGAAGTAGAAAACTTCCTAAAGATAAACTCAAAGTGGGTAAAGACTTAAATGTAAGACCAGAAACTATAAAACTCTTAGAGGAAAACATAGGCAGAACACCTGATGACATAAATCAAAGTAAAATCTTCTATGACTCACCTCCTAGAATAATGGAAATAAAAACAAAAACTAAAAAATGGGACTTAATTAAACTTAAAAGCTTTTGCACAACAAAGGAAACTATAAACAAGGTGAAAAGACAGCCCTCAGAATGGGAGAAAATAATAGCAAATGAAACAACTGACAAAGGATTAATTTCCAAAATATACCAGCAGCTCATAGAAGTCAATACCAGAAAAACAAACAGCCCAATCAAAAGGTGGAAAAAGATCTAAACAGATATTTCTGCAAAGAAGACATATAGATGGCTAACAAACACATGAAAAGATACTCAACATGGCTCATTATTAGAGAAACACAAATCAAGACTATAATGAGATATCACCTCACACCAGTCAGAATGGCCATCAGCTAAAAGTCTATGAACAATAAATGCTGGGGAGGGTGTAGAAAAGGGAACCCTCTTGCACTGTTGATGGGAATGTAAATTGATATGGCTACTATGAAAGACAGTATGGAGATTCCTTGGAAAACTAGGAATAAAGCCACCATTTGACCCAACAATCCCACTACTAGGCATATACCCTGAGGAAACAAGAATTGAAACGGACACATGTACCCCAGTGTTCACTGCAGCACTATTTACAGTAGCTAGAACATGGAAACAACCTAGATGTCCATCAACAGATGAATGGATAAAGAAGCTGTGGTCCATATACACAATGGAATATTACTCAGCCATAAAAAGGAGTGCATTTGAGTCAGTTCTAATGAGGTGAATGAACCTAGAGCCCAGAAAGAGAAAGATTAATATCATATACTAAGGCAAATATATGGAATCTAGAAAGATGGTACCAATGAAATCATTTGCAGGGCAGCAGTGGAGACACAGACATAGAGAACAGACTTATGGACACGGGGCGGGGGGAGGAAGGAGAGGGTGAAACGTATGGAGAGAGTAACATGGGAACTTACGTTAGCATATGTAAAATAGACAGCCATTGGGAATGTGCTATATGACTCAGGGAACTCAAACAGGGGCTCTGTGACAATCTAGAGGGGTGGGATGGGGAGGGAGATGGGAGGGAGGAGGTTCAAAAGGAGGGGGGATATATGTATACCTATGGCTGTAAACCCCGGGAGCTGGTGATGGACAGGGAGGCCTGGCATGCTGCGATTCATGGGGTCGCAAGGAATCGGACACGACTGAGCGAGTGAACTGAACTGATGGCTGATTCATGTTGCTGTACGGCAGAAATCAACAAAATGCTGTAAAGCTATTGTCCTTCAATTAAAAAATTTTGTTGTTCAGTCCTCAGTTGTGTACAACTCTTTGCGACCCCACGACTGCAGCACTCCAGGCTTCCCTGTCCTTCACCATCTCCCAGAGCTTGCTCAAACTCTTGTCCATTGAGTCAGTGATGCTATCCAACCATTTCCTCCTCTGTCATCCTCTTCTCATCTTGCCCTCAATCTTTCTCAGTATCAGGGTCTCTTCTGATGAGTCAGTTCTTTGCATCAGGTGGCCAAAGTATTGGAAATTCAGCTTCAGCATCAGTCCTGATGAATTTTTAGGATTGATTTCCTTTAGGATTGACTGGTTTGATCTCCTTGCAGTCCAAGGGACTCTCAAGAGGCTTCTCCAACAATGCATTTCAAAAGCATCAGTCCTTCAGTGCTCAGCCTTATTTTTGGTCCCACTATCACATCCAAGCATGATTACTGGAAAAACCATAGCTTTGACTAGACAGACCTTTGTCGGCAAAGTAATGTCTCTAATTTAAAATATGCTGTATAGGTTTGTCATAGGTTTTCTTCAAAGAGCAAGCATCTTTTAATTTCATGGCTGCAGTCATCTGCAGTGATTTTGGAGCCCAAGAAAATAAAGTCTGTCACTGTTTCCATTGTTTCTGCATCTATTTGCCATGAGGTGATGGGACTGGATGCCATGATTTTAGT
Organism: Cervus canadensis; assembly: GCF_019320065.1. NCBI lineage: Eukaryota > Metazoa > Chordata > Mammalia > Artiodactyla > Cervidae > Cervus > Cervus canadensis. Next base: position 20,981,512 of record NC_057391.1, read on the forward strand.
TTTTTGAAAGCTGAGCTTTAAACCAGCTTTTTCACTCTCCTCTTTCACTTTCATCAAGAGGCTTAGTTCCTCTTCGCTTTCTGACAAAAAGGTGGTATCATCTGCATATCTGAGATTATTGATTTTCTTTTGGCAATCTTGATTCCATCTTGTGCTTTATCCAGCCTGACATTTCACATGATGTACTCTGCATATAAGTTAAATAAGCAGGGTGACAATATACAGCCTTGATGTACTCCTTTCCCAATTTGCAACCAGCCCATTGTTCCATATCCAGTTCTAACTGTTGCTTCTTGACCTTGCATACAGGTGTCTCAGGAGGCAGGTAAGGCGGTCTAGTAAATAAAAAAGAAAAAAATGAAAGAGGCCAGGGTTTTGAACTGAGACCTGTATGAAGGTCCAAGATTGGATAAACCTTGTCAAGTTCCTCTCAGTCAGGGGCCCCCAACACACTTTGGCTTTTGTCAAAACCTTCTCCTACCTTCTCTGCTATGCCCACCCTGCTGAATGAGAAGTGAGGTTGGCAATCCACCGACTGGAGTCATTGGTACATCTGTGGACATCTGGCACTGCCCTGCGTCCACACAAGTGAATGATTGGATTATGAGCACTCATCATTCTCTCAGATCTAGAAAGGCCATGATTTTAAGGTACAGCACTTACGCCTATTTCTTAAATAAGAATACTCCCAAAAGTGTAAGATCATCACTGTCAGTTTTCTCTTTAATTTTACCTGTGTAGTCAGTGACAGAGTCCATTTTTATCTTAGAAATTTGTCACATGAATATACAGTTTCAATTTATCTAAACACCTAGAGATCCAGGGTTTCTTTGAGCAGAGAAGTATTCTTAAAAATATACGCAAATTTTCAAGAAACATTGTATTTCACTTTTGTAATGTTTAAACTTGCTGCAGACTTCTTGGCCACTTAGAAATGAAAACATTAAAGGCATTTTTTTTTTAATAAAGCTTTTGAAGTATTAAAAAATGAAGTGAATAGAATCAATATTTTTAGACTCATCACCTACTTCCAGTAATTGATGTTGCCATGCTTGCTATTTATTTTGTTCAAGTATTTAAAAATAAATTACAAATATCAAGACAATTCCTTTTAAAAACTTCAGCATGCAGTTTTTGAAAATAAAAATATTTTTCTGCAGAAACCTAATACCTCTTTCCATCTACCAAAGTTAACAATTCCCTAAAATCTTTTCATATCCAGTCAATGGTCAGATTTCTTAGTTCTTCCCCACATGTCTTGTATAGATGATTTTTAGAAATGAGTTCAGTCAAATATTCTGCATTTAATTTGGCTGTTAAATCCTTGAAGTTTCTTTGGCCTGTAATAGTTTTCATTCCACAGCTTTCCTTCCACCGTCCTTGTGTTTTCTTTCATCAGATTGATTATTGAAGGGGCTGGGCCTACTGTCCCATAGAATATTTCACCTTCTGGATTTGTTTAGTTCTTTCTTTGTGGAATCCTTGAACTTGTTCTTCTAGCTAGCTTGTCTCCTGCTAGGACTAATGGTTGGATTAGGCTTTGCATATTTATTTATTTTTAAATTAATTAATTATTTATTTTACTTTTGTCTGTGCTGGGTCTTCACTGATGCTTGGAGTTTCTCTAGTTGCATTGAGCAGGGGCTTCTCTTGTTGCAGACTGCAAGCTCTAGAATGTGGGCTCAATAGTTGTGGGATGTAGGCTTAGTTGCTCTGTGATATGAGGAATCTTCCTGGACCAGGGATCGAACTGGTGTCCCGGCATTGGCAGGCAGATTCTTATCCACTGTACCACCAGGGAAGTCCTATTTGTTTATTTTTGGCTGGAATAAGGGAAATTGTGTGGAAGGGAAATTGTGTCCTGTGCATGGCATCATGTCAGGATAGACATAATGATTTGATGAGGCTAAGATCAATCACTAAGATAAGATGATGGCAGAAAAATCTATTCTTTGTAAAGTTTCATATTCCCATTGCAGCTTTGCAATGGGACGTTTTTTGGGGGGGGGGCTTGGAATATTTTTTTTCTGCATGCTTTTCCTTTAGTGAGAAACTTCAAGCTAGTTGCATTTCTTCTTCCTGTAACTGAATGCATCCAGTTTGCTATGCCAGAAAAGAACGTTACAAACTAGTCACTAGCTTGATCCCTGATAAGGGAACTGAGATTCCACATGAAGCATGGTGTGGCCAATAAAAAAGTGGTAGAATTTGACCACTTCATCTAAAACTGTAATATATTTATATATTCAATTTGGCTGAAACCTTTCTTCTAAATCTAATTGAGGTAAAGTGGGGACTTACTTCAGATTTTATATATGTGTGTGTGTGTGTGTGTGTGTAGTTTTATGGATATATGTAAAGTTTTCCTTATATATCATTTCAGTTCAGTTCAGTCACTCAGTCATGTCCAACTCTTTGCGAGCCCATGGACTGCAGGACTCCAGGATTCCCTGTCCTTCACCATCTCCCAGAGCTTGTTCAAACTCATGTCCATTGAGTCGGTGATGCCATCCAACCATCTCATCCTCTGTTGTCCCCTTCTCCTCCTGCCTTTAATCCTTCCCAGCATCAGGGTCTTTTCAAATGAGTCAGCTCTTCGCATCAGGTGGCCAAAGTATTGGAGTTTCATCTTCAGCATCAGTCCTTCCAATGAACATTCAGGACTGATTTCCTTTAGGATGGATTGGTTGGATCTCCTTGCAGTCCAAGGGACTCTCAAGAGTCTTCTTCAACACTACAGTTCAAAAGCATCAATTCTTTGGTGCTCAGCTTTCTTTATAGTCCAACTCTCATATCCATACATGACTACTGGAAAAACCATAGCTTTGACTATACAGACCTTTGTTGGCAAAGTAATGTCTCTGCTTTTTAATATGCTGTCTAGGTTGGTTATAGCTTTTCTTCCAAGGAGCAAGTGTCTTTTAATTTCATGGTTGCAGTCACCATCTGCAGTGATTTTGGAGCCCCCAAATTAAAGTCTGCCACTATTTCCACTGTTTTCCTATCTATTTGCCATTAAGTGATGGGACTGGATGCCATGATCTTAGTTTTTTGAATGTTGAGTTTTAAGCCAGCTTTTTCATTCTCCTCTTTCACTTTCATCAAGAGGCTCTTTAGTTCCTCTTCACTTTCTGCCATGAGGGTGGTATTACCTGCATATCTGATGTTATTGATATTTCTCCTGGCAATGTTGATTCCATCTTGAGCTTCATCCAGCCCAGCATTTCTCATGATGTACTCTGCATATAAGTTAAATAAGCAGAGTAACAATATACAGCCTTGATGTACTCCTTCCCTAGTTTGGAACCAGTCTGTTGTTCCATGTACGGTTCTAACTGTTGCTCCTTGACCTGCATACAGATTTCTCAGGAGGCAGATAAGGTGGTCTGGTATTCCCATTTCTTGAAGAATTTTCCACAGTTTGCTGTGATCTACACAGTCAAAGGCTTTGGTGTAATCAGTAAAACAGAAATAGATGTTTTTCTGGAATTCTCTTGCTTTTTTGATGATCCATTGGATGCTGACAATTTGATCTCTGGTTCCTCTGCCTTTTTAAAATCCAGCTTGAATATCTGGAAGTTCATGGTTCACATACTATTGAAAACTGGCTTGGAGAATTTTGAGCATTAATTTGCTAGCATGTGAGATGAGTGCAATGGTGGAGTGGGAGGGAAGGGAATAGTGTATTTAATGTGTTTAATAGAGGTGATAGCCATGAGTTTAAGACTAAAGCAACCTGCCTAACATAATGTTGAAATAAAATAATAGATGTTGCCAAAAAAAAAGACTGAAGCAACCAGGGAAGAATTTTTCAAGGCTTTGGACACAGCCCAAAATAAAAGATGAAAGTTTGTTCTCTCTTGTTAGGTGACTTGTTGTGGATCAGACAAGGAGAGTCTGGAGTCTCCAAGAAGGCACTTCTTATGTTCAGGAGGAAGACCAGACTTGTGATACTAAGTGTAGTATCTGTTCCTTATGTATACATATTACAAATTTAAATGCTTTAAATAGTAACTGTAGTTGCATTTTGGTGTTAGTTGAGTTTTTCTGACATGGATACTGCAATGGATTTTAGGGAGGTTGGAGGTCAGGTCACTGAGCTCTAGCTCCCAACCAAGGAGATAGTCTGCCCAGTGTAGTCATCTAACTGAACTCACTCTCTGATAAGGATATTTCTTTCACGGCTGAAAAAAGTCAACTGTGCAAAGCCATCCCTGTTATTAAGTTAAATGACACACATTTAAATTTTATTTCTTTATTGGTCGCAATTCTGGTCTTCCTCCTGAACATAAGAAGTGCCTACTTGGAGATTCCAGACTCTCCTTGTCTGAGCCACAACAAGTCTCCTAACAAGAGAGAACAAACTTTCATCTTTTATTTTGGGCCGTGTCCAAAGCCTTGAAAAATTCTTCCCTGGTTGCTTTAGTCTTTTTTTGGAAACTTCTATTATTTTATTGCTGCATTATGTTAGGCAGGTTGCTTTAGTCTTTAACTCATGGCTATTATCTCTATTAAATGCATTAAGTACGATATTCCCTCCCTCCCACTCCACTTCAGAAAACCTGAAGCCTTCAACTATATTCATTGTTCACTAAATTAGTGTGAATTTGTTTCAAGTCATTTCTTAACATCAAGTTTTGATGGGAATAGAATAAAAGCATATGAGGGATGTGGTGGGGAGGAGGGTGCAAGGAAATGGCCTAGAAACAAGAAAATAAGGAGCCATAGATGACCTACTTTAATTTTGCAGAGGGTCGGCAGCTGGCAGCCTCCCTTAGCTACTGCCAAGAATTATTCCAGCCACAGCGAAACACTTTTTTTTTGGGGGGGGGGATGGAAACTGCAGGGTTTAGAAATTCTGTACTCTTTGAATGCTCATATTTTCTTTCAAAGACACTAAGAAAATATACATTCTAATACTGACCTTTATATTTCGGGGGGAAATAAATTTAATATCAATTTAAGTTATAAATACTCTGAGTCCGTATCAGTATTTTTCTTGGTACTGATGTATTTGTGTCTTTCCTCGTACATTTTCCCTGCAGTTTCTATTTCCTTTAGTTTTACCAAGTAGGCAGTATACAGAAGGGACCACATTCTTGGGTTACAAATGTACTGAAAGAACTCTGTGGACTTAGGGAAAGTCAAGGTACGATCTCTTACAGACAGTTGCAGAACAAGGACATTTTGTAAGTGCTGACCCAAACTAGCAATAACATTCTCATGAGCAGAATCCATCCCCAGCTCCACTGTTCTGCCTGTGGAGAAAGGAAAGGTCTGGCTGCTCATGGTTTTGAAAGCCTGTCCTGTGTGTGATCACCTCATTGATTCAGAGAGTGAGATGGGCAAAGTCAATGATTTAGGAAGGCATTCTGTCCAAGTTTTGGAGAGGTTGGTATTAATAGATATGACTAAAGTACATATAAAGTTGTAATATTTGTTTTCCAATAATTCCTTTAGCTCTTAGTCTTTTAAACTTAGCTGTAACTCAGGTTTCTCAGTTCCCAACAGTAAGCATCCCTGAAAATGCTCCGGAGTGAGTCTCCCAGCTCTCTCTTTGGGCAGGTGTCAGATGGGATCAGAAGTATGGGAATTTCTGAGAAGCAGATTCTCATCTGCTTCTCATCCCTACCTGGGGGATGCTTCCTGGGTAGTTGGCTGTTGTGCCCCACATCCGTTGTGAACTGGCCCAAAGCCAGCAGCTTTGGTTTTCTAATTAGAAAAGGAACTCAAACGTGAGGTGTCAGGGGTTACAGGAACCACAGGATGTGGACATTCTGGGTCTCTGGAGCCTCATAAAGAAGGCCCATCTGTTGTATTAGGCAGGTGGTGAGAAGCCTGAGTCGGCAGTGGACTTGAGCAGTTTCCCAGCACTCAGTTCCACGCAGCCTACTTCTTTCTTCCTCTCTATTAGAATATGGGCTTTTCCAAGTTTATTAGTCAATATGTATCATCAGGTTTGACTTCTGGGATCACTGTGATTACATCAAAAATGTTGAACAAAAGATCCCCCTCCAATGGGGGGAAGGGGTAGTTAGGAAGTTTGGGATCAACACACTGCTCTATTTAAAATGGATAACCAAAAAAGTCCTACTGTATAGCACAGGGAACTCTGCTCAATGTTAGATAGCAGCCTGGCTGGGAGGAGAGTTTGGGGAGAATGGATATGTGTATATTGAAGGGCTGAGTCCCTTTGCTGTCCACCTGAAACTATCACAACATTGTTAATTGGCTACATCCCAATATAAAATAAAAAGTTTAAAAAAACCAAAAAGAGATCCTGTTTTTGGTCTCCTCCAGATGTAATGAAGACCAGATGGCTTGGGGTGTGGAAGTCAAAAACAATGGTATAGAACCATCATAACCTCCTGTGGCGAGAAAGAATTTATCCAGAAAGAATGACATTGTAGGAAGAAAGTGCTGATTGCTTTTATTCTGTAATAATATAAGTACAAAATTGTCTTCCCTCCACATGTTAATCCTGCCATGATAGCTAGGTAAATTAGTGTATGTAGGATAGTTTCCATTTTTATCACGGAATTCTCTGTGTGGAGAAACAATGTACAGGAAGCAGGAGAAATACATCCAAATGTCAAAATGGGATGTGTAGAGGCCTGCCTTAATCAGGCCAGCTCTTGGAGTCTGCATTGAAGAGAGGGAAATATTTAACTCTGGAGTAAGATTCATTTACTTTACTCTGAGTCTGAAGATTAACAAAGACTATGTTGACTTGGTCCAGTTTATTTTTGAGCAGGTTTGATCTGCCATAAATGGTAGAATGAGGAGTGATATCAGAGACACAGATAGACAAGAGAACTGGAGTTTTTTAGAGTGTCGATGCTTCCTTCTTCCACTGAAGGTCTATCATTTGGACAGTTCCTATTACAGTCCCCAGAACTCATGCATTCCAACCTTTGTCCTGGAGCTTCATACATCCATATGTCCTATAGAACCTGAGATTCAGTTCTAAGACTTTCAAAAAGTGATAAGTAGATAGGTAACATCTTCCCATCAGCAAATTTCAGTGATGTAGTACCTGGACCTGGATTTAGGTAGAAACTTGTGAGCATTTATGAGTCAGACTTCTTCAAGAGTTGTGTATCATGGAGTTCATTGTTGTTCAATCACTAAATCGTGTCTGACTCTTTGTGACCCCATGGACTGTAGCATGCTAGGCTCCTGTATCCTATATTTTCTCCCAAAGTTTGCTCAAATTCATGTCCATTGAGTGGGTGATGCTATCTAACCAACTCATCTTCTGCTGCCCCTTTCCCATTTGCCTTCAATCTTTCCCAGCATCAGGGTCTCTTTCAATGGGTCAGCTCTTCATATCAGATTGCCAGAGTATTGGAACTTCAGCTTCAGCATCAGTCCTTCAAATAAATATTCAGGTTGATTTCCTTTAGGATTGACTGGTTTGATTGCCTTGCAGTCCAAAAGACACTCAAAAGTCTTTTCCAGCATTGCAATTTGAAAGCATCAATTCTTCGGTGCTCAGCTTTTTTTATGGTCCAACTCTCAAGTTCATAGACGACTACTGGTAAAACCACAGCTTTGACTATATGGACCTTTGTCAGCAAAGTGATGTCCCAGCTTTTAAATACACTGTCTAGGTTTGTCATAGCTTTCTTTCCAAGGAGCAAGCATCTTTTAATTTCATGGCTATATTAACTGTTTGCAGTGATTTTGGAGCCCAAGAAAATGAAATCTGTCACTGTTTCCATTGTTTCCCCATCTATTTGCCATGAAGTAATGGGACTGTATATCATGATCTTAGTTTCTATCTTTGTTTTTTTGAATGTTGACTTTCAAGCCAGCTTTTTCACTCTCCCCTTTCACCTTCGACAATAGGCTCTTTAGTTCCTCTTCACTTTCTGCCATTAGAGTAGTATCATCTGCACATCTGAGGCTGTTAATATTTTTCCTGGCAATCTTGATTGCAGCTTTTGATGCATGCTGCCTGGAATTTTGCAAGATGGGCTTCCTTGGTAGCTCAGCTGGTAAAGAATCTGCCTGCAATACAGGAGACCTGGGTTCAATCCCTCGGCTGGGAAGATCCCCTGGAGGAGGACAAGGCAACCCATTCCAGTATTCTTGCCTGGAGAATCCTCATGGACAGAGGAGCCTGGAGGGCTACAGTCCACAGGATCACAAAGAGCTGGACATGACTGAGTGACTAAGCACACAGTGGGAAGATGCCCTATAGCACAGGGGGCCCAGCTTGGCGCTCTGTGATGATCTCACCAAGTCTGGGCCTCCCTGGTAGCTCAGCTGGTAAAAAATCCACCTGCAATGCTGGAGACCTGGGTTTGATCTGGGTTGGGAAGATCCCCTGGAGAAGGGAATGGCAACCCACTCCAGTATTCTTGCCTGGGAAATTCCATAAACAGAGGAGCCTCATGGACTACAGTCCATGGGGTGGCAAAGAGTCAGACATGACTGAGTGACTAACACTTTGACTTTGACTCTACATATAGGTTACATAAGTAGGGTGACAATATACAACCTTGTTATACTCCTTTCCCATTTTTGAACTAGTCTGTTGTTCCATGTCTGGTTCTCAATGTTGCTTCTTGACCTGAATAAAGGTTTCTTAGGAGACAAGTAAGGTAATTACTCTGGGGACAGATTTATGAGGAAAATGTTCACAAATGATGTGAAGTGATCCTAATCACTTCACATGGGTATGGGTAGGACTGAGAAGCAAAAAAATGGAATGGGAAGGCAACTGCTTTGCATCATTTTTCAGTTGAGATACAAATGTTCTGGGAAAGCTCATTGTTGGAATGTGTGAGGGAGGATGGAATGTGTGTTGGAGGGTGAGGGAGCCTGGAAGGAAGAATTAAATGGTGGAAAGTTTGTAGACTATCAACCCTGTGAGTAGGTGTTAAAGAAGAAAATATGAATTTATGAAGTGAAGGCTCAAGATCAAGATTAGAGAAAGATATTGATGAATAAACACTTCATAAGACAAATATTGGCCATGGAACAATGACATGGAAGTCATGTTTATGGTTGCTGTATGTCCCATGGTTTCCAAGCCTGAGCTCCTTGCTTCCAAGGGGTGACTGGGATAACAGGAAAATGGAAGAGGAATCTCTCCATAGAGGTATATGGTGAAATTAATAAATATAACTTGTACAATGACCTTGTAATGAAGTGAGAAAGCATAGCAAAGCCCCTTTAGAGTTAGCTTGAGAAAGGAAATACTGGAAAATACAAGTAGGATAACATGTTTACAGGAAAAGAGAAAATTCCCTGCCTAGCGAATGGTCGTCAGATTTAACCCAGTTTGGAACATGCGATTTTCCATCAGAAGATTGGTAACAACATTTTAGTGAACCTTGGTCTGCATGCCTTGTCTGAGGTAAAAATGGCAGCTGGTATTTTATCAGAGTTCAGTCATGGAGCCATGGGAGAATTGGTCTGATAGTTACAGTAGTCAGGCTGGTGAATTCACCAGGAAATTCCACTTCTGCCCCTATAGTTTCTGTACGGGTCTCTGTGGGTTTTGTAGCAATGTGGGAGTACTCCCGTCACAGTGCTACAGAGCTTTACAAAAACCTCCCTTTGGTTTTGACCTATCTGGCCCCTGAGAACCCACATCCCTGCATTTTTTTCTATTTTGAGCTACAGTAACATCAAATAGGCTTGCCCTCAGGTCAGGACAGGCTCACTTGGGTGATCATTTCTCAATTTTTCTGCCCTGGTGGCTAGAACTGCCCTGGAGTTTGCAACTAGAATGGACTTTAAGAAATCGTGATGTCTATTCATCTGTGCTTTCTGGCCAGAATACTCTTAGATGGTTTCTCACAGAGGAATTTATTGATCCTGAATGTCTCAACTGGATCCTACAAGCTGTAGGTAGGCAGAAAATGCTTGTGGTCAATGTAATTTTGGCATTTGCCTGCTAAGTTTCTGTATCACCTCTGTCTGCCTACTTTACACATGGAAAGTGTTATACATTCTACAAAGGGCTTTCACATAAACTTAGCATTTTATCCTTTTAATTGACTCCTTGGCTGTTAAATTCAGGGCCAGGAGCCCACATGCTGCTTTGTGTGACCTGGAAAAAAGACCTGCTGGGCAAATGCAGAGGCAGCTCCTAGGGCTTAAGTTGCCAAACAGAGGGTACTTTTGTGAGCTTTTTGAAAGACTTCTCTTTCTCTAGCTGATGCAGCACCACACAGGGCCTTGGCTCTACCAGTGGAGCTTATTCCCATTTGCCTTTGGCTGAAAGCCCTTGTGCCATACAACCTATGAACCTAAATGCAGTGGCTCTGGCCAAATTCAATCCACTATTTTTATTTATATTCTTGTTGTACTTCTGATTTTTAATATCATCATGCCCTTTTTGAAAACTTTCATCCAGTGGTCTCAATAAACTGGCTTTATTTTGCTTTTGATCTCCATGTCCATCACTGTGAAAATAAAGTGATATGTTAGGGTCATCAAAAGTGACCTCATGGAATGTTAACTGTTTAAAGTAGAGTGTGAATTCTATTGCTGTTGTTATCAAGAGGGAGCACAATTGAAAAAAGTTTAACCTTCACCTTTCTTTGGAGGATCTTATCCATGGCCTAATTTAAGTGTCACAATTTTCTGTATAGTCTTGTGACAGCTCCCTCCCCACCTCCATACAACTGCACACCTCCCCCATGAACCCAACCAATTTCATCTCCATACACAGGGTCTAACACTCCTGCAGATTAAAAAACTAAAAAAAGTGGGCTTCCCTGGTGACTCAGTGGTAAAGAATCCACCTGCCGGTACCATAGACATGGGTTCTATCCCTGATCCAGGAAGATCCTACATGCTGCAGAGCAACTAAGCCTATGCACCACAACTATTGAGCCTGTGCTCTAGAACCTGGGAGTTGCAACTACTGAGCCCATGTACCACAGCTACTGAAGCCCATGTGCCCTAGAGCCCATGCTCTACAGCAAGAGAAGCTACTATAATGAAAAGCCCTTGCCCTGCAACTAGAGAGTAGTCCCCACTCACCACACTAGAGAAAGCCTGTGCACAGCAACAAAGACCTAGCACTGTCAAAAATAAATAAATAAAATTATTAAAAAAAAAACTCAAAAAAGAAATAGGAAAAAAGGAGAAGAAGAAACATTATTTTCTCAGTAACAGATAATATAACAGAGGCTGGCTTGAGCAGAGAGCAGGAGAACGTGCATCTCATGGTGGGAGGCCAGTTGGGAATAAAGCATTGAACTTGGACTGTTGAGTGTAGCTGGTTTAGGCCCTAGTCTTTGAGATGACAAGAGGTATGTTGGCATGTTGAACAGTGAATTCAGGTTCTGATGACCCCCTGTGAGGCTCACTGACTCCCTCCTAGCGCTAGTGCACAGAGTTTCCCAGGCAGCCATAGGAGACTGGGTTGAATGGAACTAGCTATAGGAAGCAAAAAGCTGGGAATGAAAAGGCAATTAAATTTTGAGGAGACTGAAACTTAAACTCAGCAACCTTGTGAATCTTGCAATCCTTTGGCTGTGAAGAAATGTTTGGGGTGCTGCATCTTGAGGAGAACACAGCTGTTGTGTTTCCCAGCTCTTCACTCCTTCTTGTACCAGGAGTATCTTCCAGGGTCTTTGCACAGGACATTGCAGGGTCCCCATTCCGGGTGGGTGTACGTCTCACACCACTGACTTTGAAACAAGGCCAGGCATGGATCTGTAGGTGTGGGTGGAGGTGACAGTGCCAGTTCCAGACTGAGGGTCCACATGGCATGACTTCATTGATATCTGCCAACACTTTTTGGCCTTTGTCCACTGAGGTGAGAAGGGTGTGCTAAGGGGTCACTGCTGCTTCATCCTGGGTTCCAGAACAAAGACACAGCCCTGAATGCAGCTCACAATCTGAGGGCATCATCCAGTTGGCCTGTGGACCAATGAGCAGAAGCAGTGTATGTTTGTTGTTAAAAAGCAGCTGCAATTTTGGAAATGTTTGTAATAGACAATAGTCATGGCAGAAGTAGTTGATTATTACAAATGTTAAGCCTTGGGCAAATCCCAGTTATGCAGCATGTGCTTAAATATGTGCTAACTTCTTCATTATCCTCAGGATAAGTAAGATAGTTTGGACACAGATTTTTGCTTACCTTTCTAAGCTTATATCTTGTACTTTTCCATTTACTCCCCAAAACACGGCTGTGTTGAACTACTTGCTACCTGAAAGCTCCATAGTCTTTATACCTCTTTGCTTTCCTCTTTTGGCTTCCCCATTTGGTCCCTAACCTCCCCACCCCCCACCCCCGCCCCATCCTCCACTGAGATCCTATTGATTTATTGCTCTGAGTTTAGCTGAGGATTTCCCTGGGAAGTCCTAAGTGACTGCTCAAAAGTGGACTGTGTTAGAGATATCCCTTTCCCGGAATCTTCTTGCATCCAGTGCTTATCTATCTTTGCCGTCAAACCCCTTTTCTCTCATCTTCATTGGATAAGGACCTTTGAGAAAACAGATTTGTTTTTTTCATCTCTGTCTTCTCTGCCAGCACACTGCCTCTTTGAATGAATGCTCAGACAGTGCCTTCTGAATCCATCTGAAGGATGAGGTATCTCATATTGAGAGAGGATAAGCTTGAGGTGACAGAGCCATGGCTAAAACCCACATCTTTCTGATTCTTATTCCCTTCTGCCTCTGGCCCTAAGCTACTCTATGGAAAACTATAGTTTTATATATACAACTATATTATTTATATAGCAGAGCACAACACCATTAGTTGTACACAATTCATTTTTTATCATTAGTCTGAGATAAGCATCATTGGGAAGATAAATGTTCTTTGCTCTATACCATAAAATATTTTTCAAAGCCAAATAGAAATGAGTTCCACATTGTCTACATATTTGGAGTAATCAAATCAAATTATTTTCACTAATGTGAGTAATCTAAGATGAACTGTGCCTCTAGGAAGAATCTTAGTCAGAGCTGAAAGAGACTTCAAGGATAATCTATTCAATTTCCCATGTGTTCAGACAAAAGAATCTAAAAAGATCCAGAGAGGTTTCACAACTGGTCAAGGCACCCAGATTCAAATAAACATAATAGAAATCAAATGTCCCAATTCCTAGTCCAGTGATAATTTTTGGTTTACTTGCAAATATCCGGTCTTTTGTCCTTTATTCTGACATTTGTTATTTGAAAGTGTCTAGGTGATCTCTCAGTCCTCCAGGTGATCTCCTTCCCTGGAATGGTCTTAGAATGGCTTGGGCAGCCTGGCATTTTCTTTCTCTATGTGGCATTCCACTACTGTAGGAGATGGTCTTCTGTGGTTAAGAGGAGTGGCAGGCACAGTGTAGGTTTGTCCTGAAGTTCACCTTTTCCTGGAAAGAGCCTAAGGCATGTTCTTGGGGCCAGAAATGGTCACTCTTGGCAGAAACAGATACAGACAACATGTGAGGACTGGGTTTGCCATTTCATTGTCAAGTCATGGCTGTGACCTGGCTTCCTTTTGGAGATTCAGAGCACTTGGAGAAAATTTATGGGATACCATGAAGAGAAAGGAAATCAATATTAGACAGGGGCATTCTCCATCTTGGAAGATTTGGGATTGGGAATGTTGAACTTTCTTTGTTGATCTCTATATCTTGCACCAGTATGAACATATAGTCTCTGAAGATTATAGACAAATTGCAAAGAAAAATATCAGGCTATAGAAAAGGCTTCAAACCATGTACATGGAGGAAGAGGCCGAAAACTTTGGGAAAAGTAGACCAAAGGAAGGAAGTTAAGGGGAATGTTTGATCACAGTCTTTAGAGACCATCAGGGAAGAGTTGGCTTAGTAGGAGACAGGCAGATTCTTATGTGTATTCATGCATTCTACCTACTGCAATACATTGGTTTGGGTGAATATAAGAGAAAAACTGGACCTTACACAGGTATGCAGTTTGAAAAGATAGATTTGTTGTTCTGTGGAATTTTAAGCCATTTTAATAAATTTTTCATATTATTTTCCATTAAAATCCATTGGCCTAGTTTGTATTTTGAATAGAACTTTCACCAATGCATGGTTTTGCAGCATTATCCATTGGTAGTCTTTAGGGAAATATTTGGTTCACTGAGTTAGTGAACAACATGACTTCCACATGTTGATGTATTTCATTTACAAGGTCAAAAATACAAAAATAGATAATATGACTACCAATATCTTTAACTCAGAACAGTATTTAAATACTGGGGAACAATCCAGCCCATGGTGGCAGAAACAAGTATTCCTAACCTCCAATTTTTACCTCAAAGCTCAGATTTTTATCATTAGCAATAATGATCTATTGTTTTTCTTGATGTGACAGACTCAGTTAATTTATTTTCAAGAAAATGCTTAACAACTAACCATCCAAATAATCCTTTGCAAGAAAAATAGTGTTTCATGGGAAAAATGGCTAGTTTAGCTTGCAACTCAAAAGATTGCTCATGTTTTTCCCTTGAGATAAAATAATAATTTGAAATTCAGCAGCAGTTCTTTATGTGTACTTCTGCATTTGTTGCACAGAACACTAAAAAGACTCAAGAGTTGAGATTTAATAAAATTAGTGTTTAAACTTTTTAAATGTATAGACTGCAATGTGTCCTCCTCAAATCCTTATATTAAAGTTCTTATCTCATGGATCAGGATGCTACTGTATTTGAAGATACAGCTGTTAAATATATAATTAAATTGAAATTGAATTGGATTAGAATGGATCCTAATCCAGTGAATAGTTTCCTTTAAGAAGGGGAAATTTGGGCACACATGGAGAAGAGACACAAGGGATTTGCATGTATAGAGGAAAATCCATATGAGGACACAGCAATAAGGTGGCCCTCTCGAAGCCAAGGAGGAAGGGCACAGGAAATTGATTCTATGTGTATCTTGATCTTGAAGTTCTAGCTTCAAGACTGTGAGAAGATAAGTTTGCATTGTTTAAGCTACTAAGTCTGTGGAGTTGTGCTATAACAGCCTAGCCAACTAATACATTTGATATCTTTTTAAAGTGAAATTATTAGGCTGATGCAAAAGTAATTGCATTTTTGCACTGTTGAACTTTGTCATTTGATATTAGAATACATTCTTAAATAAATGTGGTTATGTGATGTATCATTTTAATGGGCATTTCTTGCTTTGTTTTCTTTTTGCTAATGACATTACTTGTTGTTTATTTTATATTTATTTTAGACTATAGAAATGATGTTAAACAAAAAGCAAATTCAAGCAATTTTTTTTAAATTCAAGGTCAAAATGGGTCATAAAGCAGCAGAGACAACTTGCAATGTCAACAACACATTTATCCCAGGAACTGCTATTGAACAGACAGTGCAGTGGTGGTTCAAGAAGTTTTGTAAAGGAGACCAGAGCCTTGAAGATGAGGAGCATAGTGGTTGGCCATCAGAAGTTGACAATGACCAATTGAGAGCCATCATCAATGCTGATCCTCTTTACAACTACAAGAGAAGTTGCCAAAGAACTCAAAAGTCAGCCATTCTATGGTCATTCAGCATTTTAAGCAAATCAGAAAGGTGAAAAAGCTCTATAAGTGGGTGTCTCATGATCTGACCACAAATCAAAAAAATTGTTGTTTTGAAGTGTCATCTTCTCTTATTCTACACAAAAGTAATGAACCATTTCTCAATCGGATTGTGACGTGTGATGAAAAGTGGATTTTATACGACAATTGGTGATGACCAGCTCAGTGGTTGGACTGAGAAGTTTCAAAGCACTTACCAAAGCCAAACTTGCACCAGTCAGACTCACTACAACTTTCTAAATCCTGGTGAAACTATTACATCTGAAAAGTATGCTCAGCAAGTTGATTATTATTTTTTTTTTTTTTTGCAGTTTTTTGATTGCACCAAAAACTGCAATGCCTGCAGCTGGCATTGGTCAACAGAAAGGGCCCAATTATCCTCCTCCCTTCTTGACCACACATCGCACAATCAGTGCTTCAAAAGTTGAACAAACTGGGCTACGAAGTTTTGCCTCATTTGTCATATTCACCTGATCTCCTGCCAAGCGACTATCACTTCCTCAAGCATCTTGACAACTTTTTGCAGGGAAAATGCTTCCACAATCAGCAAGAGGCAGAAAATGCTTTCTAATAGTTCGCTTGGATTTTTTACAAGCATGGATTTTTACACTACAGGAATAAACTTATTTTTTGTTGTCAAAAATGTGTTGATTGTGATGGTTCCTATTTTGATTAATAAAGATGTGTTTGAGCCTAGTTATAATGATTTAAAATTCATGGTCCGAAACCACAATTACTTTTGTACCAACCTTAACATTTTTCCCCTTGGAAATACAGAAGTGAAGAGTACTATGATCACTAATACAGATTTGAGGCCTCTGCCTTGATTCATGCTAAGGGACCAGTAGTTTTACCCATCATTACTCTTGCAACTGGGGAAAATGTCACCACAAGCATAAAGGCACATATTGTTTTTATATTATTATGAAAATAGTTCTGACCTCATGGAATCCTTGAAAATGTCTTTGGGCCCTTAGAGAACCATGAACCATACTTTGAGAAACACTCTCCTAATCCATGTGGTTTGTGCTGCCAAAGTTGCAATGGCAACTGTCAATCCAGGTTTTCTCTGCAGTTTCACTACTTTCTACTTGTTTGCTTGTGATTAGCAGATAAATTGTATCATATGCTTTGATGGATGGATGAATTAGTGGTCAGAAGCCTTTGTGAGCACATAACTTTCCAGTTATGTAAAAATGTGGAAATTGACTCAATTACTTTGGTGGACTCTCTAGAGTCAAGGACCGCGGATCTATATGTCACTTGCCTGTGGTTTGTTCTCCTTCTTGGTACTCAGTGTCTCAGATGTTGGATCCATGATGATGGTGCCCTGGGGACAGTGGGAGGGCTCAGGGCAGGTCCAGAGTCTGCCTACTGTATGTTCAGTACTCATAATATATTTCTGCAGCAAAACTTCAACCTTATTAAAAATAAAGTTTCCTTATTTAAACAACAGGTGTGGATGGTGACTTGAGTGTTTAGCAAAACCATAAAGAGGAGGAATAGACAAACTTGGCTTTCATGGTTAATGGGTCAAGCAATATACTTAGCAAGTGGACTGGAAATAAAAGAGGCCAGGCTTTTGAATTGAGATCCATATGAAGCCACAAGAAAGGATAAACTTGCTCAAGTTCCCCTCAGTCCTCGGCACCCCCACAACACTTCGGCTGTTGTCAAAACCTTCTTCTAACTTCTCTGTGATACACACCCTATTGCAGAAGAAGTGAGCTTGACAGCCCACTGTTTGGAGTCACTGATACATTTGTAAAATTTTTGGCACTGCCTCACCCCCACACAAGTGGAAGACTGGATTTTGAGCCATTGTCATTATTTCAGATCTTGAAAGGCAGTGATTTTAAGATACATGACTTAAGCCTTTTTCTTGAATAAGAATAATCCAAAATGTACAACATCATCAGTAGTGTTTTCTTATTTATATTACCTAAATATTCAGTAACATATTCATTTTTGTTGCAGAAATATGTCGTACGAACATTTACTTTTAATTTGCTTAAATACTTGGAGATTCAAAGAGTACTTTGAGCAAACCAGTATCTCACTTTTTCACTGCTTAAACTTGCTGCAGACTTCCTGGCCACTTAGAAATGAAAACTTTAAAAACATTTTATTATAAAGCTTTTGTTATATTTGAAAAAAGTTGGATAAATTTTGTATCTTTAGACTCATCACCTAGTTCTAGTAATCAGTGTTCACCATATTTGGTATTATTTTGATCAATTACTTCTAAATAAATTGCAAACATCATGACAATTTATTTTTAAGCACTTTAGCATGCATTTTTAAAAACTAAAATATTTCTTACATAACCATAATACCACTTCCCACTTAAAGTTAACAATTCCCGAAAATCACTTAATAGCCAGTCTAGGCTAAAATTTCCCAGTTCTTCCCAAGTATATTTTACAGATGATTTAAAAAAAGAAGAATCCAGGGAATTCCCTGGCAGTCTGTCCAGTGATTAGGATTCAGTACTGAATGCCGGGGCCTGAGTTTGACCCCTGATTGGGGAACTAAGATCCCAAAAGTTTTTTTTTTTTTTTTTACTTTTTAAAATTTTTATTTTAATTTATTTTTTATTTTTATTTTTTTTTTATTAGTTGGAGGCTAATTACTTCACAACATTTCAGTGGGTTTTGTCATACATTGATATGAATCAGCCATAGAGTTACATGCATTCCCCATCCCGATCCCCCCTCCCACCTCCCTCTCCACCCGATTCCTCTGGGTCTTCCCAGTGCACCAGGCCCAAGCACCTGTCTCATGCATCCCACCTGGGCTGGTGATCTGTTTCACCATAGATAATATACATGCTGTTCTTTCAAAACATCCTACCCTCACCTTCTCCCACAGAGATCAAAAGTCTGTTCTGTACTTCTGTGTCTCTTTTTCTGTTTTGCAATATAGGGTTATCGTTACCATCTTTCTAAATTCCATATATATGTGTTAGTATGCTGTAATGTTCTTTATCTTTCTGGCTTACTTCACTCTGTATAATGGGCTCCAGTTTCATCCATCTCATTAGAACTGATTCAAATGAATTCTTTTTAATGGCTGAGTAATATTCCATGGTGTATATGTACCACAGCTTCCTTATCCATTCGTCTGCTGATGGGCATCTAGGTTGCTTCCATGTCCTGGCTATTATAAACAGTGCTGCGATGAACATTGGGGTGCACGTGTCTCTTTCAGATCTGGTTTCCTCAGTGTGTATGCCCAGAAGTGGGATTGCTGGGTCATATGGCAGTTCTATTTCCAGTTTTTTAAGAAATCTCCACACTGTTTTCCATAGTGGCTGTACTAGTTTGCATTCCCACCAACAGTGTAAGAGGGTTCCCTTTTCTCCACACCCTCTCCAGCATTTATTGCTTGTAGACTTTTGGATAGCAGCCATCCTGACTGGCGTGTAATGGTACCTCATTGTGGTTTTGATTTGCATTTCTCTAATAATGAGTGATGTTGAGCATCTTTTCATGATGTTGTATCCAGCCTGCTATCCCAGAAAGGAATGTTATATCACTAGATGCTTTGTTAGCCATCTGTATGTCTTCTTTGGAGAAATGTCTGTTTATATCTTTGGCCCATTTTTTGATTGGGTCATTTATTTTTCTGGAATTGAGCTTCAGGAGTTGCTTGTATATTTTTGAGATTAATCCTTTGTCTGTTGCTTCATTTGCTATTATTTTCTCCCAATCTGAGGGCTGTCTTTTCACCTTACTTATAGTTTCCTTTGTAGTGCAAAAGCTTTTAAGTTTCATTAGGTCCCATTTGTTTAGTTTTGCTTTTATTTCCAAAAGTTTTTGTTTGTTGAACAACAGCAACAAAAGAGTTCAATCAAAGACTATGCATTTAATTAGGCTGATAACTACTTGAAGTTTCTTCAGTCTGTAATAATTCTCCTTCCACTGCTTTCCCTCCACTGTCCATGTGTTTTCTTTTATTACATTGATTATTGAATGCCTCAATATCTGGATTTGTCTAGGTTTTTTTTTTGAATCTAACTTGTTCTTCTGGCTTCCTTGTTTCGTGATAGAACTAAAGGCTGGATTAGGCTTTGTTGATTTGTTTAGTTTTGGCAGGAATACTGTGTAGGGGAGGTCATGTCCTGTGCATGGCATCATGTCAGGATAGACATAATGATTTGATGAAGCTAAGATCCATCACTAGGATAAGATGGTGACAGAAAAAGAAATCTATCTTTTGTAAAGTTTCATATTCCCATTGCAACCAGCAAGTAATTTGACCTATTTTTTTTTTTTTTTTTGGCTTGAAGTTTTTTTTTTTTTCCTGTGTGTGTGTGTTTTTTAATGTGAAGCCCAAAGCTAGTCACATTTCTTCTTCTTGTAATTGTGAATGTATCCAGCCTGCTATCCCAGAAAGGAATGTTATATCACTAGATGCTTCCCTGCTGGTCCAGTGGCTAAGACTGCACTCCCGAAGCAAGGTACCCAAGTTTGATTCCTAGTCAGGGAACTAGATCCCACATGCCAAAACTAAGAGTTCACATACCACAACTAGAGATCGTGTATGTTGCAGTTAAGGCCTAGCACATCCAAGTAAATAAATACTAAAAAAAGACTTATTTGGATATGCTAGGTCTTAAAAAAAAAAAAAGACTTATCACTAGGTGCTGAAACATTAATATCTAAAAGAATCTGTTCTTTTAGAAGTCAGTACCCCAAGGAAGATACATTGCATTTATGCTCTAAAAATGAAAATTTCCTTAAAAGTATTATGTCTGGAAAAAAAGTATTATGTCTTTTTTTATGAATTTTATGAATTATGTCAATTTTTATGAATTGTTTACATTTCCTGAAAATGGACTCTTTTATTTTTATTGAGCCAATATATTCTATCCTTTAAGCTGTAAGTTCAGTTATTTTGAAGCTGGGAGGAAGCTTAGGTAAAGTTTTCTTCCTATGTGCATTGATTTTTTTCTTACAGACTCACAAAGAGCAATTGGAGCTGGTGTGCTAACTGGTGATTATAATCCCAGGATGAGAGGGTTAATCCCTGTGCCCTAGGCTCAAACATAAGCAGGATCAGAAGAGTGAAGGACAAGCCAGGACTGGTTGCTCTTGGGGGATTCACATTGATTGATCTTCTGATTGAACAGAATTTTTCTGAGTTACCAGGAAATATCTTTCAAAAACATAGAGTATTTAAGTGGGTGGGCACAGATGGTACCTCTCCTCTGGAAGAAGGAGAGAGCTTAGTGGCATTGTGTCAAAGAGAAGTTCCTTGACTCTGAAATAACATTCCCAGTCAGGGTGGGTTTTATGGAATCTTCAAGGACCAGCTCAAGACTCATCTCCAAGATCACTTCCCAGCTAGCTCTACCAACAAGAATTTCCCTGCTACCACTGTGACTTCATGATAACTTAAATTTTACTATGAAAGATCTGTACTCTTCATCACATCACTGGGCCATTTGTCCCGTGCTGCCTTATAATGACCTTTTTGCCATCTCTACTCCCTAATTTGACAGTTTTCTCATCCAGAATAAGACATGAGTACTGTCAGGATTTGGGAATTTAGTCAGGTTTTCACCTTTGGATTTGCTTCTAGTTACAGCTTGTAGAATATATTATTTAAAGAAATTGCTAATCTGTACACATGTCCATTCCAGTTCGATTATATTCAATCCACAACAACCACCTTCCAAGAACTTCTTTTGCTTTGTGCTGGTCATTGAGCTCTTTGAAAGGAGAAATTGTGTAGATTAGACAGACGTGGCCTCAACTTGCCTCATCATATTCAGGTGTGTGACATAGGCTCATGATGATTGCTAGTTACTTCTTCCATGATATTCTCTTTTACATGGCCATGAGTATATATTGAATAAATAGTGTTAAAATGTGGGGAGATAATTTATTTTAATGACTTTGGTGATCCTCGTTCACATTCTGAACTATTGCAGTAGACATATGGGATAAATCTCTAAAGAAAGGAGTCAGGGGCAAGTAGGTAGTAAGCTTGTATATTATTTTCCCCTGATGCTCACAGGTTGGCTCATGATGCTGAGACATATGTAGTGGGGCATAGCTGGGATTTTTGAACCAGGGTTTAATACACTTCAACCTCCGTGGTATATAGTCACAGTGAAGCACAGTTTTACAATAACCCTTCTCTTCCTTTTATCCTTTCCTTGGCATTTTGCCATCACCACCTTCTGCCATCTAGAATACCTCAGAAATCTCCTTTCTTCAATGCTGTTATTGTGGTTAAATGCAACAAAACTCAGAGGCACAAAATTACCGCTGCTGCTAAGTTGCTTCAGTTGTGTCCGACTCTGTGTGACCCCATAGACGGCAGCCCACCAGGCTCCCCCGTCCCTGGGATTCTCCAGGCAAGAACAAAATTACTACCAGCACATAAATCAGTAAGTACAATGGTAAGACCATAAAAGATAAGTGGACAAAGGACAAATGTCACAAAAGTGAAGAAAATCACTCACTGGTTAACAAACTTAGAAAAATATCTTAACCTTCTAGGAATAAAAAATGTAAATGAAGCATTAGTGAAGTGAAGTGAAGTCGCTCAGTCGTGTCCAACTCTTTGTGACCCCATGGACTGTAGCCTACCATGCTCCTCCGTCCATGGGATTCTCCAGGCAAGAGTACTGGAGTGGGTTGTCATGCCCTCCTCCAGGGGATCTTCCCAACCCAGGGATTGAACTCAGGTCTCCCACATTGCAGGCGGATTCTTTACCATCTGAGCCACCAGGGAAGTGCATCTATCTATCTCTCTTTCTATTTATCTATCCATCATCTATCTACCTATAAATAAGTCTTTTTTTTTTCCTTTTGGCCTCAGTTCTTCAGTCTGTTGCATACAGCTTAATGCTGGCTGTCTTCCAGGACACAAAGAGTCATGTACCTGCTCTGAGTGATTCCAGACTCTCCTAGTCTGATCCACACTGAGCCTCCAAACAAACAGAGAAAGAACTTCTATCTTTCATTCTAGGCAGTGTCTTCAGGCTTTGAAAATTCTGCCATGGTTGCTCTAGTCTTTAGCTCATGGCTATTATCTCTATTTTTTTTTTGTTGTTGTTTTTAAATACAGTGTTCCCCTCCCTCCCACCCCAACCTCAGAAAACCAAAAGCCTCCATCAATTTCCACCATTCACTAATATGAGCTTGTTTTAGGTCATTTTTTGATATCAGATTTTGATAGAAACAGAATAAAAGCATATGAGGGATGTGATGGGGAGGACGGTCCAAGGAAATGGCCCAGCAAGATGTGGATGAGGAGCCATGGATGACCTACTTTATAGTCTGCAGAGGGCTGGCAGCTGGCAGCCTGCCTTAAATCCTGCCCAGACTTTGGATTATTCCAGCCGCAGTGAAGCCCTCCCCCCTTCCTTTTTTTTGGTGGAAACTTCAGGATTCAAACAGTCTGTATTCCATAAATTCTTGTATTTTCTTTTAGAGATGCTGAGAGAATATACATCCTAATACTGATCTTTTTATTTTCTGAGAAGGTCAGGTTAATATCAGCTTATCAATACCAATTGATAAGCATTCTGAGTTTACAACAGTAGTTTCCCTGGTGCTAATGTCTTTTGTGTCTTTCACTGACTTCATCCCTGTGCTTCCTATTCTCAACTACTAGATGGGAAGTGCATAGAAAGGACTGTTTTCTTCAGTCACAAAGGTAATAAAAGAAATCTACATTTGTATATGTATAACTGAATCACTTTGCTGTATACCAAACATTGTAAATCAACTATGCTTTAATTAAAAAAAATAAAGCAATTATCCTTCAATTAGAAATAGATACATTTAAAAAAGAAATAAAAGAAAACAAAGAAACAAACAGAAAAAGAAAACAAAGAAACAAAAACAAACAAAAAAGAAATCTACAGACTTGGGGAGATGAACATGGTCAGTGATTTAGGGAGCCATTCTGTCCAAGTTTGAATAGCTGTGCAGGCATGCCTAAAGTACATATAAGATTATAATATTTACTTTCCCTGAACTCTCAGACTCATAACAGCTGAAATTCAAGTGTCTCAATTCCCAACAGGAAGCATTAAATCCCTGAAAATGCTCAGGAGTGAGTCTCCCAGGCGCTCTCTTTGGGCAGGTGTCAGATGATGGATGGGATCAGAAGTATGGGAATTTCTGAGAAGCAGACTCTCATGCCCTGCCCTGGGCGATGCTTCCTGGATAGTCGGCGGTTGTGCCCCACATCTGCTGTGAACTGGCTGAAAGCCAGCAGCTTTTCTTCTCTAAATAGGAAAGGAACTCAAATGTGGGGTGTTAGGGGGTACAAAAACCGCAGTATGTGGACAGTCTGGGTCTCTGGTGCCTCATAAGGAAGATTCATCTGTTGGGTTAGGTGGATAGTGAGAAGTCTGACTCAGCAGTGGTCTAGCTTCCCAGTACCCGGGTCCCATGTATCCCACCACTTTCTACTTCTCTCTTAGAATATGGATTTTTCCAGGATTATTAGCCAATGTATATAGTCTGACTTCTGGGATCAATGTGATGACGCAAAAATGCTGAACAAGGAGACCTTCCTCCAGATGTGATGGGGACCAGATGACTTGGGGTGCGGAGCCAAAAAGCAGTGGCAGAAGTATCTTAACCACTTGTGGCAAAACCTCTATCCAGAGAGAAAGCTGTTTTAGGAAGAAAATGTCTAGTGTTTTTCCTTCTGTAAATAGAGGTTAAATAATCTCAGTATAAAACTGCCATCCCTCCATGTTGCTGTATAACACAGGAGCTCGATCTGTTATTCTGTGACAACGTAGAGGAGTGGAATGGTGGGGGAGATGTAGGCTCAAGAGGGAGGGGAGATATATATATGTTATATATGGCTGATTCACAATTTTGTATGACAGAAACTAACACAACATTGTAAAGCAATTGTCCTCCAATTAAAAATAAACTTAAAAAGAAATAAAAAACATACTAACAGTTAAAAAACTAAATAGGCAGCCTAAAAAAATTCTTTTTCAAACATTCATTCTGCACTGATAGTTGAGTAGTGTGTGTAAGTTGGAGTCTCTATTTTCATCATTGAATTTTTGGTATGCAGAAACAATGTACAGAAAGTAGGAGATATACATGAGTGTAAAAATAGGGTGGTTAGAAATCTGTCTTATACCTGGCTTGTAGAGTCTGCTTTGGAGGGAAACATTTTATTCTGGAGTCAGATTCATTTACATTACATTGAATCTGAAGAATATAACAAAGATTATGTTGACTTGGTCCAGTTTATTTTTGAGTAGATTTGATCGACCATAAAGTGATGGCAGAATGAGGTGTGGTATCAGAGAACACAATTTGACAAAAGAATTGGAGTTTCTAAGGTGACAATTCTACCTTCTTCCATTGTTGGTGTATGATCTGGACAGTTACCATCACAGTCCACAGAACTCATGCATCCCAACCTTTGTCCTGGAGCTTCATACATCCATATATCCTCTAGAAATTGAGATTCAGTTCTGAAACTTTCAAGAAGTGATAAGTAGATTGGTCACCTTTTCCCAACAGTGAATTCCAATGATATAGTAGCTAGATCTGGATTTAGGTAGAAACTTAGAAGTCTTTCTGAGTCAAGCATCTTAAAGAGTTAGTGTCATGAAGTTCAGACTCAGGCCCAAAATGCTGCTTTGTGGAAAGACCTCAGGGAAAATGTCCACAAACTGCGGAAAGTGGTCCCTACTTTCCAGTCCTACGTGGAAAGGGGTAGCACTGAGAAGCAAAAAGCAGGAATAGGAAAGGACCTGTTTTGCATCATTATTTAGTTGAGATACAAATATTCTGGGAAAGTTCATTGTTGGAAAGTATCAAGCTCAGGGTGAGGGAGGCTGGGAAGAAGAACTGAGATATGGAAATTTTGTAGACCATCAACCCTGTGAGTATATGTCAAGGGAGAAATTATGAATTTATAAAGTGGAGGCTCAGGATCAAGTTTAGAGAAAGATACTGAGGAGTGAATGCTGCAGAAGACACTGAGTAACTGCCTACAGAACAGTGACAGTGAAAGTATGTTTTATTGGTGGTTGTAGGTCCCAGGGTTTCCAACTTTGAGCTTTTTGCTCTCAATAGGTGCCTAAAGTAACAGAGAAATGGAAGAGGACATCTCTCAATAGAGGTGTCTGAAGAAATTAAAATATTTAACTTGTATATTGACCTTATAATGAAGTGAGAAAGCATAGCAAAGTCCTTTGGGTGTTAGCAGTAGAAAGAAAACACTAGAAAATACAAATAATCTGAAACATTTGCAGGAAAAGAAATCCTCTGCTTAGTGAATGATTATATTCAACACAGTTTAGAACATATAATTTTTCATCAGAATGTTGGTAACAACATTTTCCTGAACTGGGACTGGATGACATGTAGCAGCTGGTATTTTGTGGGAATTCAGTCAAGGAGTCAAGATAAAGTCAGTTTGATAGTCATGGTAGCCAGACTGAGCAATTCACTGGGAAATTCCACTTTTGCCTCTACAGTTTCTGTACAGGTCTCTTTGGGTATTGTAGCAAAGTGCTCGTAAATCCCACCCACAGTGCTGCAGAGCTTTACAAAAACCTCCCCTTGGTTTTGTCCCATCTGTCTTAGAACATCCATCATAGGTATTTTCTCCAAGTCAGGCTCCATCCACATCAGAGTCTTGGCTTGAGGTCAGGGCAGGCTTGCCCAGGCATTTCTTTCTCAGGCTTTTCTGCCCTGCTGTTGGGATCTGCCCTGGAGTTTGTGACTAGAATGGACTTCAGAAATCATGACCTCTTCTCCTACCTGTGCTTTCTGACCAGTTCACTCTCAGATGGTTTCTCTCAGGAGAGTCTGTCAGACCTGAATGTCTCAACTGGGTTCTACAAGCTGTAGGTAGGCAGAAAAGATTCACGGTCAATGTAATTTCTGCTTTCACCTGCTAATCTTCTGAATCACCTCTGCCTGCCCTACTTACCCATGGAGGGTGTTATGGAGTGGAAAGTGCTTCATTGATCACATCTGGCTATATTCAGGGCCAGTAGTCCATCTGCTGCTTTGTGTGAACTGGAAAATGCAACATGCTGGGCAAATGCAGAGGTAGCCCCTTGGGTTCAAGTTGGAAAACAGAGGGCAACTTTTTTAGTTTTATTCATAAAGTCTTCCCTTTTTCCAGCTGATGCATCCCCACACCAGGGCCTTGGCTCAGACAGCAGAGCTCAGGCTGAATTTTAGACCCATTTAGATGAATTTTTGCTCCCTTGGCTGAGAGTCCTTGTGTCAGACACAACCTGTGCACCTAGGGGCAGTGGCTCTGGACAAATTCAGTCCATGCTTTTTTTAAAAAAATAAATTTATTCATTTTAATTGGAGGCTAATTACTTTACAATATTGTAGTGGTTTTTGCTATACATTGCCATGAATCAGCCACGGGTGCACATGTGTTCCCCATCCTGAACCCCCCTCCCACCTCCCTCCCCATCCCATCCCTCTGGGTCATCCCAGTGCACCAGCCCCGAGCAGTCCATGCTTTTTAATTTACACTCTTGTTGGACTTTTGATTTTTAATACCATCATACCCTTTTTGAAAACTTTGGTGTTCTCAACACAGCAGTCTTCATTTTCTTTAGATCTCTGTGTCTGTCACTGTGAAAAAAAAGCAATACATAAGGATCATCGAAAATGTCTTTACTGAATGTTAACCATTAAAGGATAGTGTGGGGTTTCCCTGGTGGCCCAGTGGTAAAGAATCCCCCTGTCAATATAGGAGAGACAGGTTGATCTCTGATCTGGGAAGGTCCCACATGCCACAGAGCAACTAAGCCCATGTGCCACAAGTACTGAGCTCACATGTTGCAACTACTGAAGGCCGGGCACCCTAGGGTCTGATGCTCCACAAGAGAAGCCACTGCAGTGAGAAGCCCATGCACTGCAACTAGAGAGTAGCCCCCGCTCACTGCATCTAGAGAAAGCCGGAGCAGCAACGAAGACCCAGCACAGCCAAAAGAAAAAAAAAATATATATATATATAAAACAGAAGGATAGTGTGAATTTTCTTGCTGTTGTTAACAAGAGGGAGCAGGATTGAAAAAACTTTGATCTTCATACTTTCTTTGGAGGATCTTATCCAAATCCATGGCCTAATTTAAGCATCACAATATTCCTTATAACCCTTACTTATAACCCTTACAACAACGCCTTACTACCCTCCATTCAACTGCATGCCTAGCAACTTCATTTCCACACACACAGTCTAACACCTTTTTCCTGATTAAAACCTCAAAGAACAAACAGGAAAAGAGGAGAAGAAATGTTATTTTCTCAGTAACAGACAATGTAACAGGGGCTGGCTTGAGCAGGAGAACATGTACCTCATGGCAGGAGGCCAGCTGGGCTAAAGCATTGAACTTGGATGGTAGAGCATAGCTGGTTTAGGTACTAATTTTTGAAATGGCAAGAGGTGGGTGGTTAGCATGTTGAAAAATAAATTTGGCTTCTGCTGAAACCCCTGAGGCTCCCTGACTCCCTCCTAGCGCTGATGCACAGACTTCCCCAGGCAGCCATCAGAAACAGGTTTGAACAGAACCAGCTATAGAAAACAAAAAGTTGGGAATGAGAAGGTAATTAAATCTTGAGGAGACTGGAACTTAGACTCGGCAACCTAGTGGTTCTGGGGCAGTGAATCTTGCGATCCTGTGGCCATGGCAGAGAGGTTTGGGGTGCTGGGTCCTAAGGAGAATGCAGGTATTGTGTTTCCTAGTGCTTCACTCCTCCCTGTATCAGGAGTATCCTCCAGGGTCCTTGACACAGGACTTTGCAGGGTCCCCATTCCAGGTGGGTGTACATCCCACTCCACTGACTCTGGGACGTGGCCATGCATGGATCCATAGTTGTGGGTGGAGGCGACAGTCCTGGTCCAGGCTGAGGCTCCACATGGCATGGCGTCAGGGATTTCTGCCAGCACTCTTGAGCCTTTGTCCTGTGAGATGGGAAGGGTATGCTCAGGGGGTCACTGTTGCTTTGGCCTGGGTCCCAGAACAAAGACACAGTTCTGAATGCAGTCCACAATCTGAGGGCAAGTCCAATGAGCAAATGCAATATATGTTTGTTATTGTAGAAGTGTTAGTTGCTTAGTTGTGTCCAACTCTGACCTCGCCAGGCTCCTCTATCGATGGAATTCTCCAGGCAAGAATACTGGGGTGGGTTGCCATTTGCTTCTCCAGGGAAACTTTCTGTCCCAGGGATTGAACCTAGGTCTCCTGCATTGCAGGCAGTTTCTTTACTGTCTGAACTACCAGGGAAGCCCCAGTTATAAAGCAACCTCAACTTTTTAAATAATAGGCAACAACCATAGTAGAAATGGCTATTTAATACAGATTCTAAACCTAGGGTGACTTGACCTATGAAATTACGTGCTGAAATTTATGGTAGCTCCCCATTATCTTTAGGGTGAGAAGGTTTGAGCATAGGCTTTTGTTTACCTTCCTAGGCCTTTGTCTTATTCTTTTCCACATGCTCCCTTAAACTCAGCTGTGCTGAACTACTTGCTTCCTGAAAGCTCCATGTTCTTTGGTCTCTCTTTACCTTTGCCCTGTGATTGCTTTTGCTTGAAATGCCCTTACCTTCTCCAGTTCCCCAGTTTGGTCTCTAGCCCACCTCCTTAGATCCTATTGATGAAGTATGATGTGAGCTTAGCTTAGCTGCTGACCTTCTGGGAAGTCCTAAACGATTGCTCAAGACAACTGTGTTGGATGCACCCCCTTCCCCTTAATTTTTTGGCATCCAGTGCTTATCCCTATCACTGCTGTCAAAACTCATTTCCTCTCATCTTCTTTAGGTAAAGATCTTTGAGAGAAGAGATTTGTCT
The DNA here is from genome assembly GCF_019320065.1 of Cervus canadensis. Classification (NCBI taxonomy): domain Eukaryota; kingdom Metazoa; phylum Chordata; class Mammalia; order Artiodactyla; family Cervidae; genus Cervus; species Cervus canadensis. Next base: position 21,010,858 of record NC_057391.1, read on the forward strand.
GTGTCCTCTGTGCAGGACATTACCTCATTAAGCAAGGCTCATAAAGTGCCTTCTGAAACTATTGTAATGATATAATGTCTCATATTCAGAGAGGATAAGCTAGGAAGTGACAGAGTCATGACTAGAACCCACATCTTCCCAATTCCTAGTCCTTGCTCTCTCTCACCCTGCTCTGCACTACGGAACACTATTTTGCATTTGTTTAACATAGCACCATTAGCTGTAAACAATTCAATTTGAACATTAGTCTGAGTTAAGCATCATTGGGAAGTTAAATTTGTTGTGATTTGCTCCACACTATGAAATATATTCCAAAGTTAAAGAGAAGTGAATTCCTTGTTGTCTACATATTTGGAGTATTCAAATCACAGTCTTTCTACTAATATGAGTAATCAAGGATGAACTGTGCCTCCAGAGAAGCATCTAAGATGTTACAGCTGGGAGAGCCTTCAAGGATGATATATTCACTCCGCTATGTGTTCAGATGGAAGAGTCTAGAGTGATCCAGAGTGGTTTCACAACTGGCCAAGGCCAACATCAAAGAAACATAAAAGAAATAAATTATTCCAATTCCTAGTCCAGTGATATTTTTGGTTCACTTGGCAAATATCCAGTTCTCTGATCATTTACTTTAATATTTATCATTTGAAAGTGTCTGAGTACCTTCTTAGTCCTCCAGCTGATCTCCTTCCCTGGAGTGACCTTAGAATGACCTGGGCAGCCTGGCATTTTCTTTCTGTATGTGGCTTTTCATTATTGTATGGGATGTTCTTTCATGGGAAAGGGGAGGGGCAGGCACAGGGTGGGTTCATCCTGAAGTTCACCTCTCCCTGGAAGGAGGCCGAGTCATTCTTGCTGCCAGATGAGTGCATTCTGAGAGTTTACAGTGATGTTGTCCAGTCCTGGGTGGGAGGGTACTTGGAGACTCAAGGCACCTGGAGAAAATGTATGGGATGCCAGGCCCAGAAAAGAAATGAGGGTTGCACTGGGACATCCCAGAGCTTTTAATTTTGTGACCATGGACTTTGAACTTGCTTTTCTTATCTCCACTCTCGGCCTTTGATTTTGATGTGTTCTCTTTGAGGATTATAGGCAAACTGCAGTGTATATCAAAGGAGAATACGAGGCTTTTTAAAAAAAATGTGGAACAGACTCTTGAAAAGACTTCAAACCACATAGATGGAGGAACAACTAGAAAACTTTGGAGAATATAGACCAAAGGATGGGTGATACTAAAGGTGTTTGATCATAGTCTTGAAATAACTATCAGGATAGAGCTGGCTTATGGAAGACAACTGCATTTGCATGTTTGCTTATGTATGCCTCCTGTGTATTGCAGTATATTGGCTTAATGAAATGTATGAGGAAAACCTAGACTACACAGATATGTGTTACAAAAAGGTAGATTTTTTGCAATGTGAAATCAGAAACTGTGTTAGTGGACTTTTTCTATTCTTTTCCATCAAAGTCCATTGGTCTAGCTTGCATTTTGGATGATACTTCCACCCGTGCTTGATTTTATAGCATTATTCGTAGGTCTTTTGGGAAATAATTGGTTCATTGCATTAAGAAACTTTTATGTGTTGATATATTTCATTATACAACATCAAATATATCACAGGAGGTAATATGGCCACTAATATCTTTAATTCAGAACAGTACTTAAATACTGGGGAGCCTACCAGCTCATAATGGCAGATACAATTTCCCTGATGTCTAGTTTTTCCCTGAAAACTTGGATTTTTATCATTAGCAACAATGGTCCATTGTTTTCTTGATGTGCAGGCTCAGTTTATTCATTTTCAAGAAAATGTGTGACAACTACCCAAGTCTGAATAACCATAGTTTGCCTGTCAGTTATTCTTTCAAGAAAAATGGTGTTTCATGGAAAAAAATAGCTAGTTCAATTTGCAACTTAAATGACTACAAAAGACTTTTCCCTTGAGATAATAAAATAATTTGGAATGCAGCAGAAGTACTTACGTGTACTTCCACTGTTGTTACATAGAATACTAAAAAGATATAAACTTGAGTGGAGATTTAATAAAATTAATAGTTTTACTGCTTTTTCAGTGTTACGGACTGAACTGTGTCCTTCCCAAATCCATATGTTGAAGTCCTTACCCTTGGTAACCCAAAATGTATCCTTCTTTGGAGATAAGACCCTTAAAGATAAAGTAAAAGAGGCCATTTTACCTTAGACTGGATTAGACCCTAATCCAGGCTGACTGGCATCCTTATGAGAAGAGGAAATTTGTACACAGAAGAAGATACATACGGGATATATTATACATGTATAGAGGAAAGTCCACATGAGGACAAATCAAGAAGGTGGCCATCTCCGAGCCAAGGAGGAGGACTCAGGAGAGATCAAAACTGTGGGCACTTTCATCCTAGATTTTTAACCTCAGAGCTGTGAGAAAATAAGTTTCTGTTGTTTAAACCACATAGCCTGTGTTGTTTTGTTATGTCAGCTTAGCTAACTAATACAGTCAATTACATTGTTAACTGAAACTAGCCTTTTTTTTCCACCTGCAAATACATAGGAATGTAGAATACAGTGACTGCTAATACACTACTGAGGTTTTGGCCTTGATTCATACTAAGTGACCAGCAGTTTTACCCACCAACGCTTTCACAACATGAAGGCAAATGTCAAAACAAAGAAAATGGCAAATATTATTTTGCCATTATCATGAATATAGTTATGACCTCATGGACTCCCTGAAATGTCTTTAGGCTTCTGGATGTCCACGGACCGTACTTTGAGAAGCACTCTCCTAATCTAGGTGGTTTGTCCTGTCAAAGCGGCAAAGGCAGCACTCAACCCAGGCTTTCTTTACTCTGACCAGTTTCTATTTGTTTGCTGGTGATTGGCAGATCGATTGTATCATGTGCTTTGACTGATGGATGAATAAGTGGTCAAGCCATTGTGAAAAGTGATTTTCCAATTCCTTGACAAAGATGAAATTGCCTTGAATACTTTGGTGGAATCTCTAGAGTCAAGGACCACAGATCTGTCTGTCACCCGCCTGTGGTTTGTTCTCCTTGGTGGTACTCAGTGTCTCAGATGCTGGATCCATGGTGATGGTGCTTTGGGGGCAGTGGGAGGGCTCGGGGAAGGTCCAGAGTCTGATTACTTTACGTTTAGTACCCATACTATATTTCTGCAGCAAAACTTCACCCTTTCCATTATAAATAATATTTACTTGCTTAAGCGACAAGTAGTTAGGATTGTACTTGAAATTTTGGCAAAACCATAAATATGAGTAATAGCCTGACTTGGCTTTCATGGTTGATGGATCAAGCAATGCACTTAGTAACTGGACAGGAAATAAAAGGGGCCAGGCTTTTGAATTGAGACCCATATGAAGCCCCAAGAATGGATAAACCTGGTCAAGTTCCCCTCAGTCAAGGGGCCCCCAACACACTTTGACTTTTGTCAAAACCTTCTTCTACCTTCTCTGTGATGTCCAGCCTGCTGAAGGAGAAGTGAGTTTGACAACCCACTGCTTGGAGCCCTTGGTGTATCTGTAGAAGTCTGGTACTGCCCAGCCCCACATAAATGGAAGACTGGATTTTAAGCTATAGTCATTATCTCAGATCTAGAAAAGCAGTGATTTTAAGGCACACTGCTTATGCCTATTTCTTGAATAAGAATAATCCAAATTGTGCAAGATCATCACTTGTGGTTTTCTCACTAATCTGAACTGTGTAGTCAGTGACAGAGTCGATTATTGTCTTACAAATATGTCACATGGACATACAGTTCTAGTTTGTTAAAACACTTACAGAATCAGGATTTCTTTGAGCAGAGCAGTATTCTTAAAAAATATGCTAATTTTCAAGAAACATGTTATACTTTTTACTGCTTAAACTTGCTGCAGATTTCTTAGGGATGAAAACATAAAAACATTTTTATAAAGTTTTTGATATATAAAAAAGGGGAAATAAAATCAGTATCTTTAGACTCATCACTTATGTCTAGTAATCATTAATGTTTGCTTTATTGGGTATTTGGTGAAGTGTTTAAGAATAAATTATAAGCACCATGACAATTCGTTTCTAAACCCTTAAGCATACATTTTTAAAAAACAAAAATATTTTCTATACAACCCTAATACTACTACTTCACATCTAACAAAGTTAACAATTCCCTAAAATCATTTAATAACTAGCCCATGTTAAATTTTCCAACAAAATGTCCTTTACAGATGGTTTTCGGAAACCAGAAACCAGTCAAATACTATGTATTTAATTTGGTTTCTAAGCATCTTAACTTTCTTTAACCTGTAATAGTTCTCGTTCTACAGCATTCCCTCCACTATACTTGTGTTTTCCTTCATCACATTGATTACTGAAGGGACTGGAACTGTTGTCTTGTAGAATGTCTCACTGTCTGGAATTGTCTAGTTGTTTCTTTGTGGAATCCTTTAACTTGTTCTTCTAGTTCCTTGGTCTCCTGCTAGAACTAACGACTATAGGCTCCATTTGTTTATTTTTGGCAGGAATACTGTGTAGGGAGGTAGTGTCCTATGTATGGTAGTGTCCTGCGTCATGATAGGATAGCCATAATGACTTGATGAGGCTGATCCAGCGCTAGGATAAGATGGGGACAGAAAAATCTATCTTTTGTAAAATTATATATTCCCATTGTAACCAGCAGGTAATCTGAGATTTGGCAATGTTTTAAAACTTTTTCTTTTGGCTTGGAGTATATTTTTCTGCCTGATGTTTTGCATGTAGCCAGAAGCTAGTCACATTTCTTCCTCCTGTAACTGTGAATGCCTCCAGTCTGCTATACACAAAATGAATGTTATAAACTCATCATTAGATGCTGAAATATTAGTATCTAAAAGAACCTGCTTTAAAAAAAAAAGTAACATAAGGAAGATACATTACATTTCTGCTCTACAAATGAGAAATTCATAAAAAGTGTTGTATTTGTGAATCGTTTATACTCCCTGAAATGGGCTCTTCAGTTTTTATTTTGATCAAGCTGCTGTATTCTATCTTCTAAATCATAAGCTCAATTATTTTGAACAACCTGGGAGGAAGCCTAGGCAGAGTTTTCTTTCTCCGTGCATTGCTTTTTCTCTTATAGACTCACAAAGAGCAATTGGAGCTGGTGTGGTAACTGGTGATTGTAATCCCAGTAAGAAGGGGTTAATCCCTGTGTCTAGGATCAGACACGAGCAGGGTCAGAAGAGTGAAGGAGAGGCCAGGACTGGTCAGCTGTTAGACCTGTGGGATTCACACTGATTGATCCTCTGACTGAACAGAAATTTTTCTTAGTTCCCAGGAAGTATCTTTCAAAAACACATCGTGTCAGTGGGTGGGGACTGGTGGTGCCTCTACTCTGAGATGAGGACAGAGCTTAGTGGCATTAGGTCAGAGAGATGATTCCTGACTCTGAAATAACATTCCCAGTCGGGGTAGGTCTTGTGGCATCTTCAAGGACCAGCTCAAGATTCATCTTCAAGAGCTCTTCCCAGCTAACTCTACCAACAACAACTTCTCAGATACCCTCTCTTTGCTCACTTTGTAATAACTCAGATTTTACTTCGGAAAGGTCTGTGCTCTTTATTACATCATTGGGTCGTTTGTCCAGTGCTGCCTCATAATGTCCTTCTGGCCCTCACTATTCGCTCACTTGTTAGTTTTCCCATCAGAAAGAGACACAAGAACTGTCAGGATTTGGGGGTTTAGTGTCAGATTTTCCTCCTTGTAGATCTGCTTCTAGTTATGGTCTTTAGAATATGTTGGTGTATGACCCAGTGCACAGGCTATGGTCATCTTTATTTCCATCCCTGTATTTCTTCCATGATGTTCTCTTTAATTTTGCCATTGGTATATGTAATAAATGTTGTTAAATTGTGGTGAGATGATTTATTTTGCTGATTTTGGTGATATCTGTTCACATTCTGAGACTATTGGAGTAGACACATGGGTAAATTTCTTTCAATAAAGGAGTGAGTGGGAAAGTAGTTTGTGTATTGTTTCCTCATGATGCTCAGATGTTGGCTCTTGATGCTGAAACATATGCAGTGGATAACACCTGGGATTTTTAAACAAGTGCTTAGTACACTTCAACCTCTGTGGTACGTAGCACAGTGAAACACAGCAGTACAAAAACATCCTTCTTCTTTTATCCTTTCCTTAGTAGTTTACCATCATCACAACTTGTCATCTAGAAAACCTCAGAAATCTCCTTTCTCCAATGCTCTTATTGTGGTTAATGAAATAGAACTCAATTGCAAAAATTATTACATTACACAAATTAATAAATAAAACACAAAGTATCTAAAGGGCAAATGCACAAAAAACAAATGAAGAAAGTCACTCATTGGTTAACAAATTTAGAAAAATATTTTAACCCTCTAGAAATAAAAAAATGTAAATGAAACATTAGCAAACCATTAAGAAATAATCAGGTTTTAAGCTTTGTGTTGTTAGAAAAGTTGATGTTCCCAGTGGTGGTAAGATGTTGGTAATAATATAAATTGTTATATATTTATTGGAAACCAATTAGATAATATTTAAAAAGTGAAAATATTATTACTAGGTTAAGCAAATATTTCCACCTTGGGGAATTTACTGTGAGAAAATATATATGTGTTTGAATTTAAAGTGAGGTTTATTATCCTCAGAGAAGACAGAGTCCCCTTATATTTGATTCAAATTCAAAAATATTATACAAAAAGCAATATTACAATACTTTAATGGAATTCTTTGGTTTTGCATAGTTAAGTACAGTTTAGTGAAGACACATTCACCTTTAATGATCTTAATCAAGGTTAATTCATAGATACTACTGAAAGTCAGATGTTGAGCTTAGTGAAAAAGATGACTAGTAAACTTAATGACAATTTAGTAGCTATTCTTGGGGTATGCTTAGAAATTACAAGTGTTCAATATTGTTTAAATAAATCTTTTAAAGTAGATTTTTGCTGTGGAAATCATGAATATTCACTTACAGTCTAAATGGCAATCAAAAGTTCTGTTTTGTGAATAGATATTGGGGTTCAAATATGTTTTAGTGAAACCTTCATATATGGATTCTTAATGGGCTATATTTCAAACAACTTAGTTATAGGTTGTGTGAAATCCTTTTAAAAAATGTTTGAAGATTAAAAGAACAGCTCTGCTGATGACAATACAAGGCTTTGAGGTATTTGTGAGAATTTAAATAAAATTATATAAACTATTAGAGTGGGGGAAAAAGCTGTATTTCAGAACTAATATCATATATAAGGGTTTAAAAATGTAAATAATACTAAAGCAATATGTTAAAATTTTTAAGGTGGAATTGGACAAACTAGTGCTGATTTACAAGGGTGTATAGAATCAAGTTGGCTCAAAACCTTTATTTTGAATCTTCTGAGAGAAAGTGGGGACTTACTTCAGTACATATAATAAATATATTCATGGCTTCCCTGGTGGCTCAGCGGTAAAGAATCTGCCTGCAATGCAGGAGACACAGGAGACACAAGTTCTATCCCAGGGTCAGAAAGATCCCCTGGAGGAGGGCATGGCAACCCGCTTCAGTATTCTTGCCTGGAGAATCCCATGGACAGAGGAGCCTGGTGGATTATACAGTCCATGGGGTCGCAAACAGTCAGACGTGACTGGAGTGACTGAGCACACACACACAGACACACACACACACATGTATATACACATGGTTTTCCCTATATACATACACACAATAATTTTAAATAATGTAAAGCTCTCTATATATACACATTCATTACAGCATTCTTTATTATAATAAAAAACTGATCGAATTCTAAATTATAAGGAAATTGATAAAACAGTGTGTTTCCAGATACGATGTTAACGTACATCATTAAATACTGATCATGAAAGGTGTCTAATAACACAGAAAACTGATTGTATAATGCTTAAAAGATACAGGTGTGTATGTGGAATATGATTACATGTACAGACTATTAAATAATCTATATATTAAACTTGGATGAAATATATCAAAAGAGTAACTGCAGTTGCTTTTTGGTGGCAGTCCGGATTTTCTCTTGATGTAGAATAGTGTATTAAATAATAGGAGGAAAATGCTCAGGTCATTGAGTTATAGTTCCCAACCATGCAGACAATCTGCATGGTGTAATCACCCACCTGTACTCATTCCCTGATAAGGATATATCTTCACTGCTGAATGGCTGTCAACTGTTACAAAGCAATTCCTGCTATTGAAATGAAATAATTTAAAATCAATCAGTCTGTCTTCCTGTCATCTATCTGTCTATCTATCCTTTTTTCCCTTTTGGTCCCAGTTCAGCCATATGCTGCAGACAGGTTAATGTTCTCTGTCTTCCAGGACACAGGGAGTGTATTGTCTGCTCTGAGCGATTCCAGACTCTCCTTGTCTGATCCACACTGAGCCTCCCAACAAAGAGAGAATGAGCTTCTATCTTTCATTCTAGGCAGTGTCATCAAGCTTTCAAAATTCTGCCATGGTTGCTTTAGTCTTTAACTCATGGTTATTATCTCTCCCTCCCACTCCAACCTCAGAAAACCTAAAAGTACCATTGATTTCCATTGTTTCTTAAACCAGAACAAACTGGTTTCAGATCATTTTTTGATACCAGGTTTTGATGAGAATAGAATAAAAACATATGAGGGATGTGTTGGGGAGGATGGTCCAAGGAAAGGGCCCAGAAAGATGAGAAGGAGGAGCCATGGATGACCTACTTTGCAGTTTGCAAAGGGCTGGCAGCTGGCAGCCTCCCTTAGCTACCAATGCCCAGACTTTGGATCATTCCAGCCACAGTGAAATACCTTACTTAGGGGGTAGAAACTGCAGGGTTAAAGAATTTTATACCCTTGAATGCTCATATTTTCTTTCAGAAATGCTAAGAAAATACACATCTTGGTATTGACCTTTTTATTTTCTAGCAATATCAAGTTAATATCAATTTAAGTGATAAATAGTCTGAGTTCACAACAGTATTTTCCCTGGTATTAATGCCTTTGTATTTTCCCTTGCACTTGGTTCCTGTATTTCCTATTCTTCTCAGCTTTACTAAACAGATAGTGCACAGAAAAACTCATTTGCTTGGGTCACAAACGTAATGAAAGAAATCTACATATGTGTATGTATAACTGAATAATTTTGCTGTACACCAAAGATTGTAAATCAACTATACTTCAATTTAAAAAAAAAAAAGCAAAAAGAAATCTACAGACTTAGGGAAAGCGAGGGTACAATCTCTTCCAGACAGTTACAGTACAAAGACAACTTTGCAAAGCCTGGTACAAAGAAGGAAGAACATTCTCATGAGCAGAATCCCCAGCCCCACTGTCTTGCATGTGGAGAAAGAAGGTCCTGCTGCTCATGGCTTTGAAAGCCCACCCTGTGTGTGATCGCCGTGTAGATTCAGAGAATGAGATGGGCAAGGTCAGTGATTTAGGAAGGCATTCTGTCCAAGTTTTGGAGAGATTTATAGGCATGCCTGAAGTATATGGAAAGTTGTAATACTTGCTTTCCAATCATTTCCTTAACTTCCAACCTCTTAAATTTAACTGTAACTCAAGCTTCTCAAGTCCCAACGGGAAACATTAAATCCCTGAAGATGCTCAAGAGTAAGTCTCCTAGGCTCTCTTTGGTCAGGTGTCAGATGATGGATGGGAACAGAGTGTGGGAATTTTTGAGAAGCAAGTTCTCATGCTCTGCCCTGGTGGATGCTTCCTGGGTAGTTGGTGGTTGTGTCCCCATATGTTGGGAACTGGTCCAAAGCCAAAAGCTTTTGTTTTCTGAATAAGAAAGGAACTCAAGTGTGGGGTGTCAGGGGGTACAGCAACCACAGGATGTGGACACTCTTGAGTCTCTGGTGCCTCCTAAGGAAGACCTATCTGCTGGGTTAGTTGGGTGGTGAGAAGCCTGAGTCAGCAGGGGACTTAAGCAGTTTCCCAGTACCCAGGTCCCATGCATCCCACCATTTTCCACCTCTCTCTTAGCACACGGGCTTTTCAGGGATATTAGCCAATGTGTATAGTCAGGTCTGACTTTACGGATGAGTGTGATGACATCAGCAAGGCTGAACAAGGAGATCCTCCTTCAGATGTGGTGGAGACAAGATGCTTTGGAAGGTGGAAGCAAAAGCAATGGCAGAACCATCCTAACCCTTTGTGGCAAACACTCTATCAGAAGGAAAGTCATTTAGGAAAGAAGTTACTCTATTATTTCCTTCTGAAAATAGAGGTTAATAAATTTTGGTGCAAAACTATTTTCCTTCCATACAGTCATTTTGCACTGATAGTTAACTATAAGATGGAATCTCTGTTTCCATCACTGAATTTTCCATAAGCAGAACAATATACAAGAGGTGGGAGAAATACAACCAAATGTAAAAATACAGTGTTTAGAGACCTGCTCTATACCTAGACTTGGAACCTTTGCTTTGGAGAAAGAAGAAGATTCTACTCTGCAGTCAGATTCATTTTCTTCACTTTGAGTCTGAAGGTTAATGAAGACTATGTTGACTTGGTCCAGGTTATTTTTGAGTAGACCAAATCTGCCATATACATACATGATAGAACGACGTGTTGTATCAGAAAACACAGGCAAATCAGAGCATTGGAGTTGTTTAAGGTGACAGTGCTTCTTTCTTCCATTGAAAGCATATGATCTGAACAGCTCCCATTACGGTCCACAGAACTCCTGCTTCCAAGCCTTGCCCTGGAGCTTCATAAACCTATAAATCATGAGAGTCTGAGACTCAGTTCTTAGCCTTTAGAAAAGTGATATGTAGATAGCCCACTCTTTTTAAATGGCAGATTCCAGTGAGGTAGTAACTGGACCTGGATTTAGATAGGAACTTCCAAGTTTTTCTGGGTTCAGTTCAGTTCAGTTCAGTTCAGTCGCTCAGTCATGTCCGACTCTTTGCGACCCCATGAATCGCAGCATGCTAGGCCTCCCTGTCCATCACCAACTCCCAGAGTTTACCCAAACTCATGTCCATCAAGTCGGTGATGCCATCCAGCCATCTCATCCTCTATCGTCCCCTTCTCCTCCTACCCCCAATCCCTCCCAGCATCAGGGTCTTTTCCAATGAGTCAACTCTTCGCATCAGGTGGCCAAAGTATTGGGGTTTCAACTTCAGCATTAGTCCCTCCAAGGAACACCCAGGACTGATCTCCTTTAGGATGGACTGGTTGGATCTCCTTGCAGTCCAAGGGACTCTCAAGAGTCTTCTCCAACACCACAGTTCAAAAGCATCAATTTTTTGGCGCTCAGCTTTCTTCACAGTCCAACTCTCACATCCATACA